>NW_009646931.1:190430-212681 GCF_000708025.1 Charadrius vociferus | reverse complement strand
TGATTCTGTGACTCCAGGGAAGCCAGGTCCAATATAAGGGAGCCAAGCACCTGTGTTTCCCCCTTAGACAAAGCTGCAGGCTTGGGACCTTGGCTAGCAAAAGTAAGGTGACAACTGGTCTTCATATGGGCAGTTTTTGAATGACATTCTCAGAAATTCAGTTTACTGGAAATTTCTAAATGTTTGGGTTTTGATCCAAATCAAAACAAAGCAAAGAAAAAGGAGTAAAAAACTAAAAGTATCTCCATTGAACTGGAAATTCTCTCCTTTTTGGTCAGCTCAGCAGCAGGATTATTAGAAAAAAAAAATGAATTACAAAGCACAATCAGGGGAATCTCCATTCCTACTATAATTGACTACTGTATCAGCCTCCTCCCTGAGAGGGAGAACTGAGAGGAGCCTAAAGCGGCTTGATAAAAACAAAGTCAAAGCCAAGAGGCAATAAAGTAACTATCAATACCCTGGGGAAGAGGTGAGTAATTTCAGGTAAAAGACAATTTTGACACACAAAGAAATGGATTTTTGAAGGCCATGAATATATTTAAGGATGAAATGAGATGAATACTCATAACCATTAGAGAAGTCGAGTTCTGATGCCACAAACTCAATGCCGTGTTGCTTAAGATGGTGTTTAAGAGAGTTCAAGATGTTCAGATGACACAATAGCTGGAAATAGTGAACTAGACCTCTGCATATAAGCTGCAGGGAATGTGTCAAAGAACATCATCCTTCCCTCTCTGCTCATGTGAGTAAGCAGTTGGGAGTCAATGGTGTGTACCTGTATCTCATGACAGCTGCCTGTCAGGACGCATGTAGGCTCTATACCTATGGGCTGGGGATGTCTCTGTGTTTCACTTTTTAGTGGTTATTCAAAACTTTCTGCCCATGTCTGGTTTTGCTGTCTGTGTCAACTTGACTAAAATTGGCGGATGTTGTGAAAAAATAAATGAGTCGGTCCCAACATATGTGTAGATTTACAACCATGACAATATTTTGTTGCAACCACTGAAATATTACATACCAAAGACAGTAATCTTACTGTTGTAGGCCTTGTTCTGTCTGCTGCAGCCCATCCTACCCAGCTGTACGTTTCTCTGAATTTCTCCACTGCAGATAAATGGATGGGGCTTGGAGGTCCCAGCCTTTTAGGCAGCTAATGAAATCTCAGCATTGAGCCTCTTCTTCTTCTGCGGGGTGTCAGAAACAGTGTCTGTGCTCCACAAGTAACAGAAGTTATACTTTCTTATGTGATATGTTTCCAGAATTGCAAACTTTTCTTACATTTCCCTACCCTTGGGAAAGTTGTTTCATGTTTTAAATTCAACTTCAAGAACCCAACAGGAGTATTCCAGTGGCTTGCCTGTGCAGAGGCTTTGGCCAGGCATGGACTGATATGGGAGTGAGGGCAGAGACAAACAGACCTTTAATGCTGTGCCCCTCATGTGCTACGGAGATGTGTCGCTGGCTGCTGGCCTCCTCGTCCTGTCAGGGCTACATCTGCCCCAGGGGTAACAGCTGGAAACTACTAATTCAAAGTTATAAAAGTAAAAGTTTGAATTTATGAAAATGGGAAACAGCAGTTTTGTGACACTTTCTTACCAGAAGAAGTGCACGTAAAGGTGTTGTGTAGTAAGTGTACAATACAGCCCACGTGAAGTCATGAGCACGACTGCTAGGGTGAAAGTCGGTGGTGCTCTTGCTAAACAGCATGTATGCAAGTAGCACAAGTCTCAACATTACAGGGCCCTCCTCTTGGCTGCGTCAAATATTTTATGGGATTATTTCTGCACAAGCTATTTCTAGATGCGGCCTGTGTCAGAGGTTTCAGCTGGATGAATATCTAAGCATCTGTTTACAAGTGTCAGGATGGATGGAATATTATCAAGTACAGTCAAAGGGAGCTCGAAAGGACACATCTGTTGGTGCTCCACTTTGGAGCTACAACTGTTGTGAGTAAAAATAAAATAAAATAAAAAAACACACTAGGTAAATGTCACTACTGTTGTGTGAATTCATTTAAACATTGCATTTGCAAATGACTTCAGGGCTGATATCTAAACTGCACTGTGCTTAAGTCAACAATGACAAATAAAAGCACAATTCAACTTAGAACTTTGGTAAAAGACTTCTTTCCCGTGTTTGGCTCTTTGATCTTTCTGTTCTTTCTGCTCACTCCATTAGCAACATAAAAATCCTAAAAAAAAAATCTTCAAAGAAAAAGAACAGGGAAAAGGCTACGTGCTTAGATTTAATTTTATATACAACATGTCACTCTGTATCTGTCCCTCTGTATCAGTCTGTTTGTATGTGATCATTTCAAGTGCCTAAAGCAAATTTGAACAAATTTGATTTTTTAAAAAAAAGTGTGGGCTGGGGAGGATTGTGACAAGTCAAGTTAAAAGTATGAGGAAATGCAGGAAAACAAGAGGAGTAAGGGTACCTAAAACATGACCACAAAAATGACCTTGTTGGCAGAACGCACACTTATCAGTAAGATAACTCCCATAATAGGACTATCTAACAGTAAAGGATATAGCTCTGCACTGGTCCTGAACTCCAGACAGGGAAGTTGGACTCGTTGAAAGCCTCTGGGTGATGGTGAAAGAGGAGGAGGACACAACTGCTACTGTTGTTAGACCAAACCACTCAAACAGAGAATATCTGTTGCAGAAGCCTTTTTTATGAATAACATGATAAATCATTCCACGCACAGGTCCAGAGAGTCACGAGATATTTTAACTGTCCAAAGAATGGGTAGGGAAGGAAAACATCAGGACAGAGATTGATTGGCAAGCTCTAAGCTGAAAAGAGCTGAAAAAAACATTTCTGTTGCAGTAGAAAAAACAGACAGAAGAGAAGCTCTTCTGGATGTGGTTCTAGCCAGTGAAGTGTAGTTGTTTGAGAACAGGACCATGAAAGGCAACTTGGAGACAGTGACTATGAAATTACAGAGTTTGCAATCCTAAGAAAGGAAATAGGGGAAAAGCAGAAAATCATGGATTTGAAGCAGGCAAACTTCCACCAGCTCGTGTCAACAACGAAGTCAAAAGAAAATTCAATTAAGTTGTTGTGGCAGAAAACATAAGCTATTCCTATCAGAAAGGAAAAGTACTGAGAGATGCATTTAGGTAAACCAGAAGCTTTTAATTGATCTGAAGCTCACAAAGTTCCACCTGGAAAGTGGAAATCAGATCAAATACTAGAACATATAAAATAACAACACGTGTACAAAAATCCATCAGAGAACTAAGGCACAAAACCAACATACAGCTAGGAAACCCCAAAAAGTATGTGCATTAATAATACACAAGAAGAGCAAGGAAAACGTTGATTGTTTTTCCTGTCTATTTGGGGGAGCGGAGGGAAGGCGATGACATAACTGATGATCCCAAGAAGGTCAGAGTATTTAAAAACTTTTCTGCATGTCAGCTGCAGGCACATGACAAGCATAATTAACATTCATGACAAAGGGTTAAGAACTCAATCTAAACCAAGGAAGAAATAGGACAGCAGACCATTAAGAAATGGTCTTAAGTCAGCCAGACCAGATAGACCATGGCCTGGGATATTTTAAGAATGAGGTGAATTAGTCAGATTAGCTATTACTTGAGAATTTGCGAAAGATGGCTAAGAGACATAAGACTGGGAAAGGACAAAAATAACAGCTGCCTTTTAGAGAAAGAGGGGAAAGAGCAGAGAAAGAAGAGCCTGGAAATAATAAATTAATCAATTTAACTTCAACTCACAGAAAAAGAAATATCTAGAATCAATCAAACTATTTGCAAACACTTGAAAGATAGGAGGAAAAGTAATAGCATAAAAACTAATTTGCTAATGCATGTCTTTTTAAAGCCATTTACTTTACTTTGATAATGACATATCACAAAATTAGGGTTTGTCAGGGACCTGTCTTTGTTATGACTTTATTCAACATTTTATTAACAATCTGGATAACAGTCTTATTAAACTTGCAGATGAGACAAAGTTGGAAAGAAGTGCAAATATAAACATTTGGAAAGACATAATTCAAATTCAGAATTATCTTGAGAAATTGCAGTAGTGGAATGAAAAACGGATAAAATGCAACAGGGATGACATATTGCATTTAAGTGGGAATAATAAAATTTAAAAAATACTGGCCAGGAAATGACTTCTTAAGAATTAATTTTCCAGAGAAATACCTGGAGAAAATAGATCACAACTTAAAGACGTATCAAAAATAACAATCTATTGCACATGCAAGACACAAGGAACGTGCTGTGATCTATAAATAGCAGTATAGCCCTCAAGCCTTCCACTCCTTGGCACTACTAGAACACTGGGTAGAGGACTTGGTCCCTTTGGGGCTCTATACTTCTTAAAAGACATGGACCAACTGGAGAAAGATCAGAACAGTGCAAGTGATTAGAGGCAAAGAGAATGTGATCTATGACAAAAGATTTTAAAAATAGAGATTGTTTGGCCTAAGACAGAAAAGACTGAAGAGTACACAGCAATTCCTTTCAAACAAAGAAAAGAATAACCTGACCACCATTTGCACCATGGATAGAAGAATTCAGGAATGTAAAGTGTTGGAAGAAGAATAAGGGTTAGGCAATAAGGAAAACATTCTAATAACAAAATTGTGAATGTCTGATACAAGTGGCTTTGGTAGGTAGAGGAGTCTCTACCACTGAGACTTGTTTAAAAAGTTAGTAAAGAAAATGCTAAGAATTAGGTAAGGACAGTTAATCCTGCTCTGGGCCACATGAATGAGCTACATCAGGAGTAGGTAACTTGTAGGTTTCAGCTGCACTTGGCTCCTCAGTAATTCAAATGTGGTTACCATGTCAAAATGATGACGTGTCAAGCACATCAAGCACATGATGAGCAGGTGGTCTGTTCTGGTATAGGAACTGCTGCTCAATCTGACTCTCCACCTGTGAAAAGTAATAGTCATCAGGTCCTGTTTAGAATGAAGTCGCCTATTTTCCTGGAACCCAGCTTTATATTCAGCTTGCCCCTCATCCTGTGATGGAACTCTGGAGTCCTGTAAGAACATTGTTGTTCATAGGATTCCCACTCTTTGGCACCTCCAAGCCGTATGATACACATCACAAGGCTTCCATCCAAGGTAAAGCATTGTTATGCAGCTCCATTAATCACAAAGTCTGGACACTCCCTGAACAGGAAAACTCTTGAGGTCGTTCCTTCGTCAGCTGACTTTTGCCCTCACTGCCTTTAAATACTGTTATGAGCACTGAGAATCATCGAAGTACAAGCATGTGGGATGAAAAGAGTTTGAAATAATTGTGTGCAGCAATGGCTGAGGGCCAAAGAACATTAGATTGTTTGGATGGACAGCCAAACCGTTTCTATGAATGGATTGGAAGGTCCATGGGACAACCCCATGGAGAGAAGGACTTGTCACACAAGAACAAAAGGGTCCAGAAATCTGCATTTTGATGGCAAGGGAGTTATGGCTCAATAATGGTTTCTGAAGGGACAACTATCAGTGTAATCCCATCGGCAAAAAGGAGTCCATAGTAGGGAAACCAGGGAACTAAGGACCAGTGGGTCTGATTTTTACACCAGGTTAGACAGATGATACAGAATAGGATTGGGAAGCACACAAATGAACATGGCCTTTTTCAAGAGTCAAAGTGCTATCCCACACAATCTTACAAACTTTCATGTATATAACATTATGCTGCTTTGAAAGACATTTCTCTGTAGAGCATTTGAATGACACTCTTAACAAATATTAAGACAATCTTTTCCTCTACTGATGTTATGTTTTTCTCAAAATGGTGAGTTGATATAAAAAACAAGCTCTTCAGAAGACTAAGAAAGCATACCAGTTATGTACAGAAGGCAACAACACAAATTTTGTCATCCTGTCTGTCTCAAATCCCTTGCTGTCACATACGCTTAAGACCCATCAATTACAGACTTTAAGCTGAATCGTAAATTAAAGGATGCTGCTGTTCCTGGAACTAGCAGACTTATGAAAACAACAAACAAAGTTACTCTGTGGTCTTGTTTACATTCTTCAACTAGCCCTAGAATTTTAAATTTCACGGTTTATACACTGTGACCTTGGTCAAATTCTTGTCTGTTGTCGTTTGCATGGTAACACTAGTGTTTGAGCTTAAAGTGAATTTGAGTACCCAAATAATCAAACATAGTCTCTGCTCTAGCTTCTGTGATCTCCTTTACACCTAAATCTGACAGACAAAAGAACTTGGGGCAGAGAGGGGGAACACAGCAAAAGTTGCAGAAAAAATCTCATAAAATCTGGGTAGACAATGAGTGCATGCTCTGAGAAACAAAATGCAAAATACTTTGAAAAATGAACCAGTTAGGTCTCTAACATGTTGGAATTTAGGATTCTAAGCGCAGGCAAGCAACCCAATAAAGCCTTGTTTTATGTGCTTAAACCTTTGTGACACTTTAGACACTAGTATTTTAGGCAGAACCTTCATTGGACACCTGAACTTGTGCTGTTGTCAGAAGGAAATGGAAGACAGCATGGACACTTAGGTGGAGGAAGTGGTCTCAGGCGCTAGATTCCAGTTTTGTAGTATGTGCCTGGTCACAGTCTTCAGTAAGCACTGAAAAGACTAAGGATGGGATTCAGTTAAGATCCACAGGGCAACACTTGCACATTATTTATCTTAAAATTGATTAATGTTTTTCGGTGTTCATTTGCATTAGTTCTTCTGGCTAATGTAACATCTAGGATGCAGGACAGCCTGTGTAGTGCTGGAAGCAGGCCAGGACACCAGCTCTGAGATTCCTTACCTTAAATAAAAAGAGCACTGAATACAGTGGCTGAAGCAAAACCTTCGCTTCTACTCTCCTCCATCTCCCTTCTTCAGAAACAAAGCAAGCAAAATACCTCCATTGTCACTTTGCTTTTCCCAGAGAACCAGAATGCCAATGTATTCATTACACTGTCAGATGGGTCTTCGTTTTATATTAGCTGTAGATGATGACATGATGGGTGCCTTAGAAACAACAGAAAGAGACAACAAGATACTGCAGGCTGTGTTCCTTCATTGTCCTCTCTCACTTTGCCTGTGCCTTCTTATCCTGCAAGCATGTTCATATTGATTCCTTGGAGATTAGTTCCTTAAAGAAAATTCTCTGTTTCCACAGGTATTTGTTGGTTAGGTAATTATTCTGCTTTCATATAAAGTATTCAAGGGAGCTTTGCTCTGTAGCTTTAAAGGAAGTAACCCAGACAACCCACAACCTAAAATTTTCCACATATTCAGAGGCTGAGAGCAGAGCTGCTATTAAATATTGTTTTTATTTTTGCATACAGCAAGCACTGTGCATTCCCAGCTCTTGGGGATGCAGTCTGATCATGGTTGGAATATGCATTTTATTAGTGTGGTTTCTTTTCGTGGCAAGCAATCGTGTGCCGTAACAAAATAACCTAAATGGTACTTCTTTCTGCAATTCAATTTAGGATGGAAATTTAGATTAAAAGAGTGCTTCTCTTCTTTCAGCTATTCTTACTTCTTAAATGAATAGAGAACATTAAGAAGGTGAAGTGAGGAAAGAGGAGGCATGAACCGACGCACTACACAAGATTTTGACTTGCTCCTATCCAACAAACAGAAATTTTGATGGAAAGCACAGTATGTGCTTTTAAGATTGATTTACTCCGTATAAACTTGATCACTTTTAAAAGTTTCACACAGCACCAGAGGACTTTTTTTTTCCTTAAGTTTTCTAAAGTCATGACATAAAGGGGGAAACATATAGTCGTCTGAATCACTCTCTATTTCTAAAAGACCAACGTGTTCCTTTGACTTCCCCCATTTTTTTTTCATTATCATCTGAATAAGATCAGTGGAGATTAATTGGGAAAAAAACCCTGTATTACTAAAAAAGTACGGATTCATAGTCCCTGTGCCTGGAGGCGGGTAACAAGTGGAGTACCACAGGATCAATACTTGTATCTGCCCTTCTTAACTTCTGTATCAATGACCTGGAGGAGGTAATGTGCAGTCTCATCAAGTTTGCAGATAACACCAAACTGGAGGGACCAGTCAATACGCCCAAGGGCAGGGCTGTCTTCCAGCGGTACCTAGACCGCTGGAGGAATGGGCCAATGGGAACCATGTGAAATTCTCTCAGGACAAAGGCAAAATCCTGCCCTGGGAATAAAGAAGCCCATGCAGAGATACAAGCTGAGGACTGACTGTGGGGAGCAGTCCCACTGAAAAGGACCTTGTGGACTTGGTAGACAGCAAGCTACTGTGTGCCCCAGCAGCAGTGAAGGCCAACAACATCATGGGTTGTGTGAACAGAAGCAGAGCCAGCAGATCAAGAGAAGTGATTATCCTCCTTCACTTAGCAGTCATGAGATGCCATCTTGTGTACTGCATCATTTTCCCCCTCCCTACAAGACAGACATTGCCAAGTTGGAGTGAGTCCCGTGAAGGGCCACCAGGACCATCAGCCCTGCAAGGAGAGTCTGAGGAATGAGGCTGCTTCACCCTGGAGAAGGGAAGGCTTTGGGGGCACCTCGGAGCAGCTTTCCTGGTGCTACAAGTAGGTCATTGAGAAGACAGAGCCAGGCTCTCCACAGCAGTGCATGGTGGCAGGAGGAGAGACAAAGTTGAAATGAGAAGTTCAGACTGGAGAAGAAAGGAAACCTTTTTCCCCACGAGGACAGTGCAGCAGTGGAGTGGGTGATCCAAGATGTTCTGCAGTTTCTGTCCCTGGAAGTTTTTGAAACCCAGCCGGGTAAAGCCCTAAGCAGCAAGATTTGACCTCTTCACTGATGCTGCATTGAGCAGGAGGTTCAACTAGTGAGCTCCTAAGGTGCCTTCCAAACTGAATTTTTCTGCGATTCTATGATTCTCTTAAACAAAAAGCAAATAAAAGAGATAAAAACCATAGATTTAAGCTGCACGTAAGAATGTGGAATATGAAAAAGTCTTGATTTAATCTCAGTCTCCTGCAGTTTTTCATGCAGTTTTAAAAAATAAAAATTGGTTTTCTACTTTAATATAAGTAGTTCCTCACTCATGAGAAATACATTCATACTCACTTAAACTGCAAACGATACGGAATTTCTAACGACTCAGACTGGACCTCAGACTCTCAGGCCCTGTCTAAAAGCTCATCAGGTAGAGCAATATCAGTTAGGAGTGCATTTTGCGATATTGTACTGGCAAAATGCCCAGCAACAAAAAAGTCACTTTATTTCCTTCCAGTATAAATTTTACTAGCCAAAGAAACCCTTTTTTTTTCTAGCAGGGACCCTGCATGTGAACCCCATTATATTGATCTAGAAATGTATATATTAACATAGATTTTGCTGACTATAGGAAACTATTGCCTGCTAAACCAAGCAACCAGAGTTTGGCTGGTGTAACTCCACTTGTGGCAGATTTTACCAATATAGCTACCTTTATGCTGTACAAGCACAGACTTAAGCCAGTGCTTACACTAGGCATTCACATCTAGTCTTGCAGAAATTACTGCCAATCATAATACTATGTGCACTAGCTGTAGCCACTTTAAAGTGAAGGAACCTCTTCCAGGTGAAAAGTTTTTACGAACTGGCCTGTTGGAATACTATTTCACATCCTGTTGATAAACACTGTTCTATACGCTAACTTAGAGAGCAAAAACAGGTTCGGCCATCATTTTGTCTTCTGCACCTGGTTCCAGAATATCACGCTCAGAAAGGAGAGGACTTTCAATACGCTCTTTGGAATGGACTGAGGTGGCAATTGTGCATGCAGAGAAAAGAGTATTTATATTAGCTGGTGATGGTATCACTGGGTATTATGTCAGAACAAATGGTCAGAATTCAGGTATCTACATTGAGCGTATTCAAGCCAGACTTGCTTTTCCATGCTTTTTAAGGGGATTAGAGAGAATCTCTAAGAGTGATAATACAGTGTAAATGAAAAAGTAAAGTACATAGGCATACCTGCAATGGTACATAGTTTCAAAGTTAAAATTTAAATTTAAATTTTGTTGCTGAGCTAAATTTAAGATTCGTGCTTCATAAGACACCGAACTCAAATATTCAGAAGCTAGTTTCTGTTGATGATTAAAATACTATGACAGACTAGGAGCACAAGTATATTATAATATCCCCCCAAATCCTCCAATGAAACGGAGTATACTAGTTATTAAAAGAAAGACTTCTTTTTTTTGAGAGAGATGTCAAGAGATCACTGACCATTTATTATGCTATTTACTTGTATTGAAGCAATGAAGAAAATTCAAAATATTTATCCTACAAACACGTAACACACACTCTTGTGCTTTTGAAGCTTCAGGACTTGCTGTAGACAGCGTGAAACACACCCCCACAAGCTCTCTGACTGAAAATCACTTTGCCTGCTTTTGCCTGAATCCAGTCTTGTTGGCAGTGAAGTGTGTTTGACATTAATTCCCATGAAACTAAACCACCTGCCATGTTAAAAAGTAAAAAACATTATCTAGTATACAGAAAGTTGAGGGAGGTATAAATGCAGAATATGTAATAAATCTACTGATTTATTGTTATCAATGCTTATTCGTGCATAAAATGAGGGAGCAGCAAAATATTTTCTCTGGTTTATGTATGTGGTATTTTAGATGTTCAACTCTCACTGCTACTTGGCCAATAGAAAAGAGTTTGTAATAATCTCAGATCTTATTATGTTACAGCAATGTTGTATTAAAAAAAAACATATAAACAACTCTGGAGGTGGAATATGAGTCTTCCTCTCCTAACACAGTGCTCCAACCACAAAACTACAGAGTCAGGATCAGGTCTGTGGTTGCAGTTTCAAAATCAGCAAGTTACTAATCATTCTCTGCCATACCTTCAGTAGGAGGAGGTAAGAATGAAAGGCCTGAGGAACGACACCTCATTTGGCAGCGCAGGCATCTGCCAGGACATGTGGATATGAATCCCGTAACTGGTGGTAAGAACTGAAACTTAATGTCCTTTGCATGTGTATTAATGGAAAGGCTATGGTAGTGCCTGACACTGTTGAAAGACTACATGTAAGTAGTGATTTTTGTAAGTGAGGAAAAGGCAAGAGATGGTTCTGGTGTAGGAATCAGAAAGATGTATCTGTGCGCCCGTAGTTTAAAACCTCAGCGACACTTCTGGCAGATAGCTATCCACCTGTCAGATTTCAATTCCCTGAAGCCAATCGAAAATTGATGAGGTCACATCTCATAGTCCATCTTGCCCCAGCTACATGATTTTACTCCACCCCCCACCACCACCCCACCGTTTGGTCTGGCACTCACGGGAGTGGGCACAGAGCCAGTCTGGAGCAAGAGCCTGGCTGAGGACCGATCACTTACTGTTCGCAGGTCAGTCTTTGAGGCACACCAGCTCCTGGAAGCCAAGCAGCGCCCAGTCGCACAGCTCCTGGTGCAACAACAAGGGAAGGGCAGCACCAACGTGAGCGGCAAAAGGTGCCAGGAGCTGCACTGTCCCCGGCCACCGTAACCCAACAACTTCCATGTGGTGGCACCAGCATTTGTGTTCATCGAACCACCGCAGGGAACTCGGGTGAGCTACAATTCTCTTCCATTCTGGGTTAATTTCAGAGGGGACTTTGCATCATGGCTTACCAAATGATTGCGAAACTCTTGTGACACTGGCTTGTGTGGCTCTTGTCCCACCTCTGTTTTGCGAGGAGGCCAGATGCTGAGCCAGCATGGGGAGGGGCTGCTGCAAGGGCCTTAAAGATCAGTGTGTCACTGCCGAGGCCACCTTTGCACATGTCCGTCTGTCTCTGCTCCTTTGTGAATGTAAACAACACCTAAATAAAATAAACGTATGGCACTGTGCTCGTTTTGACCGTTTTCGTCCCCGAGGTGTTTCTCAAAAGAGAAATCTTTATTATTGTAAGAAAAGTCCGAGCAGTGGTTCCCCCTGTTGCTGTAGCTCACGCCTGCGCTCACATAACTTAGGTATCTGCTCAGGGTCAATGTTAAACTTGTATTCTGATCCCTCGGACCAGCCGAGGTCTCCCACATTCCTGCAGAATGGCTCTTCCTTCCAAAGTGTCCACTTCCCCACTCAGTCTGGTGTCATTGGCAAACTTCATCAGGGTACACTTGTTCCCATCATCCAGATCACTTATGAAGATATTCAACAGCATTGGGCCCAATATCGATCCCTGGGGGATCCCACTTGTGACAGGTTGCTAGTTTGAAAAGAAGCTATTTACCACCACCCTCTGGGTGCGGCCTGTCAGCCAGTTCCCACCCACCGCACAAGGCACTTGTCTAGACCATTTCTCTAGGAAGAGGCTGTGGGAAACCATGTCGAAAGCCTTGGAGAAATCCAGGCTCCACCACCACAGAGAAACATAGGACTGGCATAAAAGTTGGATAAAAGACCTCTTTTCCCTGTTTGGCTGTTGGTCTTTCTGTTCTTTCTGCTCACTTGGTCAAGAATATAAAAATCATCAAAAAAAAAAAAAAAGAAAGAATGGGGAAAAGTGACATGCTTAGATTTAATTTTGTATACAGGGTGTCACTCTTTACGTGTCCCTCTGTACCATTCTGCTTGCATGTGGTCATTTCAAGCGCATAAAGCAGATTTGAACAAATTTAATTAAAAAAAAAGTGTGGGGTGGGGAAGATTGTGACAAGCCAAGTTAAAAGCATGAGGAAATGAAGGAAATCAACAAGAGGAGTAAAGAAACCTAAAACATGAACACAAAAATTACCTTGTTGGCAAGGACTTATTAGTATGATAACTCATAATAGGACTATTTAATAATAAAGGACATAGCTCTGCACTAGTCCTGAATTCCAGACAGGGGAGAAAGTTGGACTTGTTGAAAGCCTCTGGCTAATGGTGAAAGAAGAGAAGAACACAACTGCGACTGTTGTTAGACCAAGCCACCTGAACAGAGAATACCTGCTGAGGAAGCCTTTTTTACAAATAACAAAACAAATCATTCAGTGCACAGGACCAGAGAGTCATGAGGGAGTTTAACTGTCCAAAAACAGTTAGGAAAGGAAACATCAGGACAGAGATCAATTAGCAAGCTTTAAATTGAAAAGCATTGGTCACCATTTCTGGTGCAGTAGAAAAAACAGAGAGAGAGGCTCTTATGGATGTGGTTCTAACCAGTGAAGTATAGTTGCTTGAGAATAGGACGATGAAAGGCAACTTGGAGACAGTGACTATGAAATTACAGAGTTCTCAATCCTAAGAAAGAAAATAGGGGAAAACAAGAAAATCGTGGACTTGAAGCAGGCAAACTTCCACCAACTCAAGTCAACAACAAAATCAAAGGAAAATATAATTAAGTTGTTGTGGAAGAAAACATAAGCTATCCCTATCAGAAGGGAAAAGTACTGAGAGATGAGTTTAGGTAAGCCAGAAGCTTTTAATTGATCTCAAGCTCACAGAGTTCTACCTGGAAAGTGGAAATCAGATCAAATTCTAAAACATATAAAATAATAGCACGATTATATAAAACCCAATCAGAAGACCAGGGCACAAAACCAACATGCAATTACAAAAGAATCCAAAAGGTAATGTGCTTTCTATTCTATTAATAATAAGGAAGAGCAAGGAATATGTTGGTTATTTTTCCTGTCTATTTGGGGGAGTGGGGAGGAAGGCAATGACATATCAGCTGATGATCCCAAGAAGGTCAGAGTATTTAAAAACTTTTCTGCATGTCAGCTGCAGGCACATGACAAGCATAATTAACATTCATGACAAAGGGTTAAGAACTCAATCTAAACCAAGGAAGAAATAGGACAGCAGACCATTAAGAAATGGTCTTAAGTCAGCCAGACCAGATAGACCATGGCCTGGGATATTTTAAGAATGAGGTGAATTAGTCAGATTAGCTATTACTTGAGAATTTGCGAAAGATGGCTAAGAGACATAAGACTGGGAAAGGACAAAAATAACAGCTGCCTTTTAGAGAAAGAGGGGAAAGAGCAGAGAAAGAAGAGCCTGGAAATAATAAATTAATCAATTTAACTTCAACTCACAGAAAAAGAAATATCTAGAATCAATCAAACTATTTGCAAACACTTGAAAGATAGGAGGAAAAGTAATAGCATAAAAACTAATTTGCTAATGCATGTCTTTTTAAAGCCATTTACTTTACTTTGATAATGACATATCACAAAATTAGGGTTTGTCAGGGACCTGTCTTTGTTATGACTTTATTCAACATTTTATTAACAATCTGGATAACAGTCTTATTAAACTTGCAGATGAGACAAAGTTGGAAAGAAGTGCAAATATAAACATTTGGAAAGACATAATTCAAATTCAGAATTATCTTGAGAAATTGCAGTAGTGGAATGAAAAACGGATAAAATGCAACAGGGATGACATATTGCATTTAAGTGGGAATAATAAAATTTAAAAAATACTGGCCAGGAAATGACTTCTTAAGAATTAATTTTCCAGAGAAATACCTGGAGAAAATAGATCACAACTTAAAGACGTATCAAAAATAACAATCTATTGCACATGCAAGACACAAGGAACGTGCTGTGATCTATAAATAGCAGTATAGCCCTCAAGCCTTCCACTCCTTGGCACTACTAGAACACTGGGTAGAGGACTTGGTCCCTTTGGGGCTCTATACTTCTTAAAAGACATGGACCAACTGGAGAAAGATCAGAACAGTGCAAGTGATTAGAGGCAAAGAGAATGTGATCTATGACAAAAGATTTTAAAAATAGAGATTGTTTGGCCTAAGACAGAAAAGACTGAAGAGTACACAGCAATTCCTTTCAAACAAAGAAAAGAATAACCTGACCACCATTTGCACCATGGATAGAAGAATTCAGGAATGTAAAGTGTTGGAAGAAGAATAAGGGTTAGGCAATAAGGAAAACATTCTAATAACAAAATTGTGAATGTCTGATACAAGTGGCTTTGGTAGGTAGAGGAGTCTCTACCACTGAGACTTGTTTAAAAAGTTAGTAAAGAAAATGCTAAGAATTAGGTAAGGACAGTTAATCCTGCTCTGGGCCACATGAATGAGCTACATCAGGAGTAGGTAACTTGTAGGTTTCAGCTGCACTTGGCTCCTCAGTAATTCAAATGTGGTTACCATGTCAAAATGATGACGTGTCAAGCACATCAAGCACATGATGAGCAGGTGGTCTGTTCTGGTATAGGAACTGCTGCTCAATCTGACTCTCCACCTGTGAAAAGTAATAGTCATCAGGTCCTGTTTAGAATGAAGTCGCCTATTTTCCTGGAACCCAGCTTTATATTCAGCTTGCCCCTCATCCTGTGATGGAACTCTGGAGTCCTGTAAGAACATTGTTGTTCATAGGATTCCCACTCTTTGGCACCTCCAAGCCGTATGATACACATCACAAGGCTTCCATCCAAGGTAAAGCATTGTTATGCAGCTCCATTAATCACAAAGTCTGGACACTCCCTGAACAGGAAAACTCTTGAGGTCGTTCCTTCGTCAGCTGACTTTTGCCCTCACTGCCTTTAAATACTGTTATGAGCACTGAGAATCATCGAAGTACAAGCATGTGGGATGAAAAGAGTTTGAAATAATTGTGTGCAGCAATGGCTGAGGGCCAAAGAACATTAGATTGTTTGGATGGACAGCCAAACCGTTTCTATGAATGGATTGGAAGGTCCATGGGACAACCCCATGGAGAGAAGGACTTGTCACACAAGAACAAAAGGGTCCAGAAATCTGCATTTTGATGGCAAGGGAGTTATGGCTCAATAATGGTTTCTGAAGGGACAACTATCAGTGTAATCCCATCGGCAAAAAGGAGTCCATAGTAGGGAAACCAGGGAACTAAGGACCAGTGGGTCTGATTTTTACACCAGGTTAGACAGATGATACAGAATAGGATTGGGAAGCACACAAATGAACATGGCCTTTTTCAAGAGTCAAAGTGCTATCCCACACAATCTTACAAACTTTCATGTATATAACATTATGCTGCTTTGAAAGACATTTCTCTGTAGAGCATTTGAATGACACTCTTAACAAATATTAAGACAATCTTTTCCTCTACTGATGTTATGTTTTTCTCAAAATGGTGAGTTGATATAAAAAACAAGCTCTTCAGAAGACTAAGAAAGCATACCAGTTATGTACAGAAGGCAACAACACAAATTTTGTCATCCTGTCTGTCTCAAATCCCTTGCTGTCACATACGCTTAAGACCCATCAATTACAGACTTTAAGCTGAATCGTAAATTAAAGGATGCTGCTGTTCCTGGAACTAGCAGACTTATGAAAACAACAAACAAAGTTACTCTGTGGTCTTGTTTACATTCTTCAACTAGCCCTAGAATTTTAAATTTCACGGTTTATACACTGTGACCTTGGTCAAATTCTTGTCTGTTGTCGTTTGCATGGTAACACTAGTGTTTGAGCTTAAAGTGAATTTGAGTACCCAAATAATCAAACATAGTCTCTGCTCTAGCTTCTGTGATCTCCTTTACACCTAAATCTGACAGACAAAAGAACTTGGGGCAGAGAGGGGGAACACAGCAAAAGTTGCAGAAAAAATCTCATAAAATCTGGGTAGACAATGAGTGCATGCTCTGAGAAACAAAATGCAAAATACTTTGAAAAATGAACCAGTTAGGTCTCTAACATGTTGGAATTTAGGATTCTAAGCGCAGGCAAGCAACCCAATAAAGCCTTGTTTTATGTGCTTAAACCTTTGTGACACTTTAGACACTAGTATTTTAGGCAGAACCTTCATTGGACACCTGAACTTGTGCTGTTGTCAGAAGGAAATGGAAGACAGCATGGACACTTAGGTGGAGGAAGTGGTCTCAGGCGCTAGATTCCAGTTTTGTAGTATGTGCCTGGTCACAGTCTTCAGTAAGCACTGAAAAGACTAAGGATGGGATTCAGTTAAGATCCACAGGGCAACACTTGCACATTATTTATCTTAAAATTGATTAATGTTTTTCGGTGTTCATTTGCATTAGTTCTTCTGGCTAATGTAACATCTAGGATGCAGGACAGCCTGTGTAGTGCTGGAAGCAGGCCAGGACACCAGCTCTGAGATTCCTTACCTTAAATAAAAAGAGCACTGAATACAGTGGCTGAAGCAAAACCTTCGCTTCTACTCTCCTCCATCTCCCTTCTTCAGAAACAAAGCAAGCAAAATACCTCCATTGTCACTTTGCTTTTCCCAGAGAACCAGAATGCCAATGTATTCATTACACTGTCAGATGGGTCTTCGTTTTATATTAGCTGTAGATGATGACATGATGGGTGCCTTAGAAACAACAGAAAGAGACAACAAGATACTGCAGGCTGTGTTCCTTCATTGTCCTCTCTCACTTTGCCTGTGCCTTCTTATCCTGCAAGCATGTTCATATTGATTCCTTGGAGATTAGTTCCTTAAAGAAAATTCTCTGTTTCCACAGGTATTTGTTGGTTAGGTAATTATTCTGCTTTCATATAAAGTATTCAAGGGAGCTTTGCTCTGTAGCTTTAAAGGAAGTAACCCAGACAACCCACAACCTAAAATTTTCCACATATTCAGAGGCTGAGAGCAGAGCTGCTATTAAATATTGTTTTTATTTTTGCATACAGCAAGCACTGTGCATTCCCAGCTCTTGGGGATGCAGTCTGATCATGGTTGGAATATGCATTTTATTAGTGTGGTTTCTTTTCGTGGCAAGCAATCGTGTGCCGTAACAAAATAACCTAAATGGTACTTCTTTCTGCAATTCAATTTAGGATGGAAATTTAGATTAAAAGAGTGCTTCTCTTCTTTCAGCTATTCTTACTTCTTAAATGAATAGAGAACATTAAGAAGGTGAAGTGAGGAAAGAGGAGGCATGAACCGACGCACTACACAAGATTTTGACTTGCTCCTATCCAACAAACAGAAATTTTGATGGAAAGCACAGTATGTGCTTTTAAGATTGATTTACTCCGTATAAACTTGATCACTTTTAAAAGTTTCACACAGCACCAGAGGACTTTTTTTTTCCTTAAGTTTTCTAAAGTCATGACATAAAGGGGGAAACATATAGTCGTCTGAATCACTCTCTATTTCTAAAAGACCAACGTGTTCCTTTGACTTCCCCCATTTTTTTTTCATTATCATCTGAATAAGATCAGTGGAGATTAATTGGGAAAAAAACCCTGTATTACTAAAAAAGTACGGATTCATAGTCCCTGTGCCTGGAGGCGGGTAACAAGTGGAGTACCACAGGATCAATACTTGTATCTGCCCTTCTTAACTTCTGTATCAATGACCTGGAGGAGGTAATGTGCAGTCTCATCAAGTTTGCAGATAACACCAAACTGGAGGGACCAGTCAATACGCCCAAGGGCAGGGCTGTCTTCCAGCGGTACCTAGACCGCTGGAGGAATGGGCCAATGGGAACCATGTGAAATTCTCTCAGGACAAAGGCAAAATCCTGCCCTGGGAATAAAGAAGCCCATGCAGAGATACAAGCTGAGGACTGACTGTGGGGAGCAGTCCCACTGAAAAGGACCTTGTGGACTTGGTAGACAGCAAGCTACTGTGTGCCCCAGCAGCAGTGAAGGCCAACAACATCATGGGTTGTGTGAACAGAAGCAGAGCCAGCAGATCAAGAGAAGTGATTATCCTCCTTCACTTAGCAGTCATGAGATGCCATCTTGTGTACTGCATCATTTTCCCCCTCCCTACAAGACAGACATTGCCAAGTTGGAGTGAGTCCCGTGAAGGGCCACCAGGACCATCAGCCCTGCAAGGAGAGTCTGAGGAATGAGGCTGCTTCACCCTGGAGAAGGGAAGGCTTTGGGGGCACCTCGGAGCAGCTTTCCTGGTGCTACAAGTAGGTCATTGAGAAGACAGAGCCAGGCTCTCCACAGCAGTGCATGGTGGCAGGAGGAGAGACAAAGTTGAAATGAGAAGTTCAGACTGGAGAAGAAAGGAAACCTTTTTCCCCACGAGGACAGTGCAGCAGTGGAGTGGGTGATCCAAGATGTTCTGCAGTTTCTGTCCCTGGAAGTTTTTGAAACCCAGCCGGGTAAAGCCCTAAGCAGCAAGATTTGACCTCTTCACTGATGCTGCATTGAGCAGGAGGTTCAACTAGTGAGCTCCTAAGGTGCCTTCCAAACTGAATTTTTCTGCGATTCTATGATTCTCTTAAACAAAAAGCAAATAAAAGAGATAAAAACCATAGATTTAAGCTGCACGTAAGAATGTGGAATATGAAAAAGTCTTGATTTAATCTCAGTCTCCTGCAGTTTTTCATGCAGTTTTAAAAAATAAAAATTGGTTTTCTACTTTAATATAAGTAGTTCCTCACTCATGAGAAATACATTCATACTCACTTAAACTGCAAACGATACGGAATTTCTAACGACTCAGACTGGACCTCAGACTCTCAGGCCCTGTCTAAAAGCTCATCAGGTAGAGCAATATCAGTTAGGAGTGCATTTTGCGATATTGTACTGGCAAAATGCCCAGCAACAAAAAAGTCACTTTATTTCCTTCCAGTATAAATTTTACTAGCCAAAGAAACCCTTTTTTTTTCTAGCAGGGACCCTGCATGTGAACCCCATTATATTGATCTAGAAATGTATATATTAACATAGATTTTGCTGACTATAGGAAACTATTGCCTGCTAAACCAAGCAACCAGAGTTTGGCTGGTGTAACTCCACTTGTGGCAGATTTTACCAATATAGCTACCTTTATGCTGTACAAGCACAGACTTAAGCCAGTGCTTACACTAGGCATTCACATCTAGTCTTGCAGAAATTACTGCCAATCATAATACTATGTGCACTAGCTGTAGCCACTTTAAAGTGAAGGAACCTCTTCCAGGTGAAAAGTTTTTACGAACTGGCCTGTTGGAATACTATTTCACATCCTGTTGATAAACACTGTTCTATACGCTAACTTAGAGAGCAAAAACAGGTTCGGCCATCATTTTGTCTTCTGCACCTGGTTCCAGAATATCACGCTCAGAAAGGAGAGGACTTTCAATACGCTCTTTGGAATGGACTGAGGTGGCAATTGTGCATGCAGAGAAAAGAGTATTTATATTAGCTGGTGATGGTATCACTGGGTATTATGTCAGAACAAATGGTCAGAATTCAGGTATCTACATTGAGCGTATTCAAGCCAGACTTGCTTTTCCATGCTTTTTAAGGGGATTAGAGAGAATCTCTAAGAGTGATAATACAGTGTAAATGAAAAAGTAAAGTACATAGGCATACCTGCAATGGTACATAGTTTCAAAGTTAAAATTTAAATTTAAATTTTGTTGCTGAGCTAAATTTAAGATTCGTGCTTCATAAGACACCGAACTCAAATATTCAGAAGCTAGTTTCTGTTGATGATTAAAATACTATGACAGACTAGGAGCACAAGTATATTATAATATCCCCCCAAATCCTCCAATGAAACGGAGTATACTAGTTATTAAAAGAAAGACTTCTTTTTTTTGAGAGAGATGTCAAGAGATCACTGACCATTTATTATGCTATTTACTTGTATTGAAGCAATGAAGAAAATTCAAAATATTTATCCTACAAACACGTAACACACACTCTTGTGCTTTTGAAGCTTCAGGACTTGCTGTAGACAGCGTGAAACACACCCCCACAAGCTCTCTGACTGAAAATCACTTTGCCTGCTTTTGCCTGAATCCAGTCTTGTTGGCAGTGAAGTGTGTTTGACATTAATTCCCATGAAACTAAACCACCTGCCATGTTAAAAAGTAAAAAACATTATCTAGTATACAGAAAGTTGAGGGAGGTATAAATGCAGAATATGTAATAAATCTACTGATTTATTGTTATCAATGCTTATTCGTGCATAAAATGAGGGAGCAGCAAAATATTTTCTCTGGTTTATGTATGTGGTATTTTAGATGTTCAACTCTCACTGCTACTTGGCCAATAGAAAAGAGTTTGTAATAATCTCAGATCTTATTATGTTACAGCAATGTTGTATTAAAAAAAAACATATAAACAACTCTGGAGGTGGAATATGAGTCTTCCTCTCCTAACACAGTGCTCCAACCACAAAACTACAGAGTCAGGATCAGGTCTGTGGTTGCAGTTTCAAAATCAGCAAGTTACTAATCATTCTCTGCCATACCTTCAGTAGGAGGAGGTAAGAATGAAAGGCCTGAGGAACGACACCTCATTTGGCAGCGCAGGCATCTGCCAGGACATGTGGATATGAATCCCGTAACTGGTGGTAAGAACTGAAACTTAATGTCCTTTGCATGTGTATTAATGGAAAGGCTATGGTAGTGCCTGACACTGTTGAAAGACTACATGTAAGTAGTGATTTTTGTAAGTGAGGAAAAGGCAAGAGATGGTTCTGGTGTAGGAATCAGAAAGATGTATCTGTGCGCCCGTAGTTTAAAACCTCAGCGACACTTCTGGCAGATAGCTATCCACCTGTCAGATTTCAATTCCCTGAAGCCAATCGAAAATTGATGAGGTCACATCTCATAGTCCATCTTGCCCCAGCTACATGATTTTACTCCACCCCCCACCACCACCCCACCGTTTGGTCTGGCACTCACGGGAGTGGGCACAGAGCCAGTCTGGAGCAAGAGCCTGGCTGAGGACCGATCACTTACTGTTCGCAGGTCAGTCTTTGAGGCACACCAGCTCCTGGAAGCCAAGCAGCGCCCAGTCGCACAGCTCCTGGTGCAACAACAAGGGAAGGGCAGCACCAACGTGAGCGGCAAAAGGTGCCAGGAGCTGCACTGTCCCCGGCCACCGTAACCCAACAACTTCCATGTGGTGGCACCAGCATTTGTGTTCATCGAACCACCGCAGGGAACTCGGGTGAGCTACAATTCTCTTCCATTCTGGGTTAATTTCAGAGGGGACTTTGCATCATGGCTTACCAAATGATTGCGAAACTCTTGTGACACTTTGTGGCTTTTGTCCCACCTCTGTTTTGCGAGGAGGCCAGATGCTGAGCCAGCATGGGGAGGGGCTGCTGCAAGGGCCTTAAAGATCAGTGTGTCACTGCCGAGGCCACCTTTGCACATGTCCGTCTGTCTCTGCTCCTTTGTGAATGTAAACAACACCTAAATAAAATAAACTGATGGCACTGTGCTCGTTTTGACCGTTTTCGTCCCCGAGGTGTTTCTCAAAAGAGAAATCTTTATTATTGTAAGAAAAGTCCGAGCAGTGGTTCCCCCTGTTGCTGTAGCTCACGCCTGCGCTCACATAACTTAGCCCAGCGTGTGCCCCGCCACACACCCGCTGGAGGAAGGCGCCCGTCCTCGCACCTTCAGCCGCGCCAAACCGCTCCGTTTCC
>NW_009646931.1:187484-188993 GCF_000708025.1 Charadrius vociferus | reverse complement strand
TTTTTTCTTTCTCTTTTTTTTTTTTTTTTCTTTTAACTTTTCATGCCATCTCTAATTGCATTTCTTGGCGTGCGGTCTGCTGTAGGTAGTGCACGGGAAAAAAAAAAAAACTGAAGAGAATATTCCTAAAAACAAACACTGCGAATAGTCTGAGCAGAAGTACACAAAAAGATGTTATCACAGAGGAATAACTAGTGTTTTCTCACAGCAACGCCTTCGATTCTATTTGTTGCAGACTCTCACGGGGCTAATTCTAGAGATCAAGTGTGTGGATGCTCATTAGTTACTCATCTTTTCAGTAGTGTATACCTCGTTCAGAATCTAGTGTATTATTAACTTACTGTATTCAGCCACAGCTTCGCTTTCCTCCTCGTGTAGCAACTACAGAAGACCCACACCTGGTCATCTTTCTGTTCGTGGTTAAATCGGAAATAAGAATAAAGCAATTAAAAAACTGTAGCATACCACTTGAGTGTTATTCCCATTTTATAAATGCTTTAAGTAAGAGTTTACTGATAGGAAAAATTGAAGTTATTTACCGGGTAAAGAGGTGCTTAACTTAAATCTGAAACACTTCTAGCTATAGCATAAGCTTGGTTGCTCACATAGGTGTTGAAAATGTAGTTGGGAATATAATCAGTATAAGGAGACTTGGTAAGATTCATTTAAATACCAGCGTTTATTTAAAAGATGCCATTTTAAGTATTGAGATTAGAGTAGGTTGCAATTGAAATGTTTGTGGCTCTAAGTGATAAATATAAGTATTACTGAAAGTTATTCAGACAGCTTGAAATGTTTAAATAGGAATGTGGTGTCTTTCATCTCCACCACATCCCAGTCTTGCGTTACTAGAACTGCTACTTGCCATGTTAATTCAGGACGTTAGCACGTTTTTAGTAATTATAAAGGATTGACAAACAAGACAACTTGCAATGCTTCTGAGGATTAATTTCTAAAACTGCCAATAAATGGTAGTGGTACTTTTATTAAATCTACGTAGACAACTGCTGAAACTTAAATTAATGCATAGAGAAGTCATAGACATCCCCCGAATATTTTGGAGTCAAATTCTCTGAGTATGGTCAGGCATTGTTTTCATTACCACGGGCTGTTTCATCATCTCCTGGTGCTGATACAGCTGCACAGTGCAGTGTAGCACCGTGCAGATATGTAAAATTGAGGGCTCTATAGCCACTTCTATAGAGGTGTTATTTTCTGTAGCACTGTGCAGCGCGGCAGCGCTGCTCCGAGGGAGCGCTTGGGTGTCTGTGCCCCGCTGGCTGTGCTGGGGAGATGCACAGAGCTCGATTCCGCATGCTTTTACTAACCGAAGTAGCATGTGCTACTGTATGTGACCTCTTGTGCCCCTTTCCAGTACAGAAAGCTCAAATAAATCTTTGATGGCAGTTGCCCTGTTGCTGGGTTGGTACCTCTCTTTTCCACGATCTGGGCGCTGCAGAAGTGTAATATATATTGGTCCTTTTAGGGTATAACTTTCACTCACAGGGT
>NW_009646931.1:173297-187456 GCF_000708025.1 Charadrius vociferus | reverse complement strand
TAAGTTGTGTATATATATAACCTAGACGTAGGCCTTGCTTCTATCAAATGAAGCTTCCTTTTGCTGCAGTTTTTTTTTTTTTTCAAAGCTTGTATTTATCGTGCGCTACTAATGGGAGTACTGAGCTGAATAAATATAGCATTGTGTATCTTATTTGAAATAGCAGATTTTCATGGACAAAACAAGATAAAAATATTTGTCATTGAGAAAGCAACACAGGCAGAGATGCTTTGATTTTTATTTTTTTGGTCTGATTGTTTTTTTTTTAAATGTTTTATCAGACACAACAGCACTTGCACTCAGCCCAGTTGAAGCTCTTGCAAGCTCGAGGTAGGTGTCAAAATATTTTCAAAGCCTTGCAAATAAATAAAAATGATAGGCATAACAAAAAGATGGGATATAGCTGGTGGGGAAAGAAAGGGCAAGGATACCAGTAGTGCGACAATGAGTCCGCTCAGCCCATGTGGCAGTCCCTAAACGATGGGTTTGCTAGAGGGCTGGGTTCCTTTTAACTAAAAGGATCTTCCTTATTTTTTCACCAACCATCTGTGTGATGGAAAGACAAATCTTTGGCCCAGCAGAGCTGGGATGGTAATTCTGGGAAGAGGGCAGTGTGAGGAAAGCAGGCAGAGAGTCGGAGAGGCTGCCACTTCAGTCGTGGTGAAGGCAAAAGGCTGACGCAACGAGATACTAGCTTGGCAGGAACAGATTTATATCAGGACTTGAAGGAACACTTTGTGCTCAAATTGTTTATCACAAGGGAAATCTTTCTTTGTTGTATATGAATCCCAATTTAAGTTCTTTGTATGAGGTGGGTGTTTATTTACACATCATTTTAATTTATGAGAGATGTAACAAGCATCGTCTTACCAAAGAGCTGGTTTTCAATGTATGAGAAATGATTTTTCCCAGTAAATTGTAAAGGCTGTTTCCTGACAGAGATGGATGTTGCCCATATCACATTTACTGTAGATTATGAAATGAAAATACATTTAAGTGTGGTATTTTAGTGACCTTTAGAAAGCAGATATTCTATTGAAAAGAAAGGCATCACCAGAAACTTTATTTTTTTTATTAATAACTTAACAGGAACTTCAGAAACGTTTCACGGTAACAGAGTGGTTTGCAATAGGATGAGACTTAATGTCTTACATAAATAAGGTACTGTTCCTTACTGTTTGCTGAGCATTTCAGAGGTACAATGTTGTGAGGATGTAAAGGACAATTAAAACTATTTTTACTGAAAGAATAATTGCTGAGAAATATGCTTGTCCAGTCTTCTGCTTCAAACAGTGATGGTCACGGACACATGAGATACGTGTATTAAATGTGTGGATGCATGTCCACAGGTACTCGGTGCAGAGTAACCTTTCAGGTGTAAGGTTGTCCCACTTCATTTGTTATCCATGTAGCCAGCAGCTACAGGATTGTAGCAGTAATCAAGAATTTATGAGCTTTAAAACTCCATCTGTCATACTATTCATACTTATCATGCGAGTCACATTTAATGTTAGTTTCTTGACTTTCCCAAAAAATCCGCTGACCATGATGCCGACATCTGTATCTTCTAAATCACGCTCAGTTTTACAACTTTGTGTTATTAAGACAATCCTATTTGTAGTGATGCAGTCTGCAACGTAGTCTTTTGTCCTGCTGCGTGTGCAAACTCGTGCTTACATTTTATGGAAGGGATCCACGGGGTGGTGTCGTGGTCGTACAGGGGAGGGTTGTAGAGGGCCGCATGGAGGATGCTGGGGATGTGGTGGAGCCAACAAACTCTGTGCGGGGAGCGCTGATGGGAGGATATGGGGCCCTGGTAAATTTAGCAGAAAATTCTGACATCCCTGCATTAAGAGATTAAACACAGTGCCCCTTTTTCTGGTGTGGAAGGAGTTACGCTTTCCTGTCTTTCCTTTGCTGTAGAGTTTAGAGAGACGCAGCATTGGGGTATGACAGTGCTGGACCTGCTCAGCCCGTGCACCTAGCACAGGTGACTGCCTGGGGTGGGTGCGCAATGTGGGAAACTGAACTCAGAATGTGCAAAGAGGAGATGCTTCACAGGCTTTGCACTCATTAAGGCAGAAGACTTCTGTCTCTGATCACTTAATAAGCTTATTGCTCATAATCCTGGAACAAAGATGATATTTGAAGACTTAAATATGAATAATCAGTTCCATTTGATGCCGTTTAAACACCGGACAATAACAAGGGTGGAGATGATTAACATTTAGAAATTTAAAAGCTGCTTAAATACTGTCATAAATCCATTACAGTCTTCAAACTCAGTTTGTGAGTAGTCAGTCCAAACATAAGGTAATATTTCAGATGCTCTACAGAGTAATTTGTGCAATACAGGTTTGTCAGCAGCTAACACACAACAGCTGAGGGGTAGTTGGAAAGAGTTAGGTTATTAATAACAACCGTCACATTGCATCATTCAAGCACTTAAATTTAGTTTGAAGTTTTACTGCCTCAGGAGAAAATTAGATTTATAAAACTTGGCCCTTCAGTAGGAGAAGAGTCAAATCTTGACCTATTATCAGGAGCTGCTCCAGCATCGTGCTCACTGGCTATTGGTTTGCACCCCAGGCTATTGTGGCATCGCGGTCCTGGGCAGCTCGATTTGGTCGGTCGGTACTCCAGCTTTTGCAGTGGTACTGGCTCAGGTCTGGCCAGCCTAGAGTGTGGGGAGAACAGAATTATTGTTGCCTGTTCTTCTCCAGGTAGAAACGCCCAATGGCTGTTTGTAGCCTGGAAAGTCTGCTGCACCTATAAAATGCTGAGTTTGTCCAAATCCCAGTGGGCTGGCTGAATATTCCAGTAGGTGTCTAGGATGCATTGATGGTACCCTGTAGGTAGAAACGGTACTTGTGTTAGTTCTCTTAACAGATGTCTGTGTGCCTGACCAGTATGCAACAGCTTTGGGTTTTCATCTGTATGTGGTTCACCTCTAGAACCTCATTGATATAGTCAAACAATGCCTTTTGTGCTTGCTGGAGTTTGGGGATTGGGTAGCCATAGTCTGACCATGAAAGGGAGCCTGTGGGCCAGGATAAAGATTGAAAGAACCAACAAATTCCATTTCAGCTGTCTTGGTTAAATGAGCATGCTTGTCAGTTTTTGCTTCACTTCACGAACTGCGTGCCGTATTCCCAGCTGCTCTCAAATGTTCAGCTAGCAGCCTGATTTCTGCTACATTTTGTGTTTTTTCTTTTTTGCCTGCCTTTTTCACACACACATAGGAATTTATGTCAGTGTTACCTTGAGAATGAATTGGTGCAGTGGGCTCCCCTTTATTGCATGACTGGAGATATTTTTTGAATTTGGTACCAAATGCTTATTAAATTGTGTTTGCTGGAGAACCAGGTTATGAACCTACTCTGTAATTATTTTGAGTGATGCCTTGTATACTGTTTTCAGTTTGATGTTTTGACTAGTGGCTTTATGCCACTAGGCTGTAAAAAAAAAAAAAAAAAAAAAATGAAGAGGAAATCAGGATTCCTTCTAGGTGGTGGTTTTTGTCCCTTGCTTCTCATGAGTTGAAAAGGACTGATTGTGGTTACATTTGGGACCAAGTTTTATCTTTCTGCCTAGAGTAAGGAAAGTCTGGGATGAGGATCAAGAGAAGAGAAGCTATTAGAAGCAATGAGCTGCTGTGTCTTTGGCTTTGATTACTTTTTATGGCTGAGCCTAGTAAGGTATGTCTGGGGAACGCTATGGAATTTTTACTAAAATCCCCAAGAAAACCATCGCTTTTGTAATGACTGCCACAGTTTGAATTTGGGCACAGAGCAGCTCATAGGACTAAGTCAAATGTTAAGTAAACAGGGCAGAACACCCGGCGGTCAGGACTCCACGAGCCTGTCTGTACTTCGCAGCACACACAGATCAAGCCCCTTGAGCTGTCCTTGCGCTGGGGCTTTGGTCTTCCAGGCTGAGTCCTGGCTTTTGTAGGGCATATACTAGGGCCATGCCTGCTGCCGTGAGCTGAGCCACCAGAAGGGATGATTTGCAGCGTGCAGTGGGAAATCCTGCTCTTTTTTCTTTAATCCGTTTGCAGTTTTTGGCTCATGCACACATGTAACTGCTAAAAGTTTTCAGACTTGACTTGTGTGTGTTCCAGACAGTGCCAGCCTGCTGGTCCAGTACGTGTGGATGTTCTTACTTGTGGCTGCAACATTACTGCAGTATGATCAGGGAGAGTGTGTGAGATGGTGCTTTACACTCTTCAGCTGTGATTTCTGACCTTTGGAGAGCAGGAGTGAGCCCCTGGGTTTGCACGTGCTGGGTGGTGGTAACAAACACTGTGCAGGAGAGATGCTTGTTACGTGATATGGTCACTGCTGGCCTCCTGTACGCCGGCCAGATCTGCTGGTGCAGGACAGCGTGTACGGCATGGAGGGACTGCAGCCTGGCACGGGGAGAAATGGCCCCTCCACCTCCCTGTGAGGAAGGCTATTTTTGTGGAACCGTGTGATGAGCTCTGGTATCTTCCAGCACTAAGGTGCATTTAATAAGGGTGGCCATATCAGTTCAGAAATAATTTCAGAAAAAGCAGTCACTGTTGTAAAGCAGCCTGTACCTCATTGCTGCTGGTTCTTAGTTAAGTATTTTGCTTGAATAGCTAATTTCCTTGAAATAACAGGTAGCTTTGAGAGAATGGATTTCTTTGTACTGGGTCCAGGCACACTTTTTTCAGTGGCGTGTAATTTATCCACCGCGAGGCACGCACAAGTGTGTTAACTACAGTGGGTACTGCTTGATCATTCTTAAGGCTTTGTCTGACCACAGGGTAACCTGCAGAGACATTAAGGATGGATCACATTCACTTGTTTAAGTGGGGGGGGCTGCCTAACGTGCATCGGAGAAAGGAGGAGAGCAAGAATACTTGGGTGAAGATGCCTTATACATCATTGATTTTTCAGGCTCATTGTATATAACTCTGTAGAACCTGTATCTGAAAATACGGGGAAAATAAGCAGTACATTGTACCCTTGTATCGTTGATCCAGCTTGTGGCATAGGTGAATGCACCTAATGCTGTGATAGATAAAGTCATGCTGTTTGCTGTTACACCCATGCATTTGTTGTAGCCTGTTCTGTTGCCTTTTTTCCAATTACAGAAAAGCTAATGTTTTATTAAAGTAACCAAAAGTAATGTGGGAATCGTTGTCGGTCCCTTTTCCTCTCCCATTCTATTACTGCAGGCGGAGGGCTCTCTCTGTAAGGCCCCAGGGACCTTGATGGATCCGGTGGGAATAAAAAGTCCATCCATCAAAAAGAACGTAGGATTTAGGAAGAGAGGCTCTTCCTGACTAATTGTTCACATTGACATTGAACAATATAACAGAAATCTTCATACAGGAGCTTCTGTGGTCATAGTCATACAGAGTCATGGAGGATCATAGTTTTGTGTGCCAAGGTATGAATTTCAGATATAATTCATTTTTTAACGAATTATGGCCTATGATTTGAATGTTATTTCAAGCCTAAGGAACCTGAGAGCATGGTTAACCACAGGAGATCTCAGAGTAGAAGAGGGAAGATGTTTTCCACAGTGGGTGAACATGTTCTACAGGTGTTTAGTTTGCTAAATCATGCAGAAAATGAGAGGAGGTTTTGTGGTGTGAGGAATCAAGAGCCAGGGACTGAATACAGAGTGTAGATAATTTCTGAAACAAAATAGAATATGTGTAAGTCGAAGGACCAGGACGTGAAAGTCTGGGGAACTGTTGGATAATATTGGAAAGACTGAAGCTATAGGCTCTGAACTGTTTGGTTCCACTGTGTTAAGGGGAAAACTGAACATTATGTGACCAGTAATCAGAAGGACAAGTTTAGGACGAAGTGTAATGATTTGTTTAAGGATGTTTGAGATGGCTGGACTAAAACACAGTAAAAAAACCCAAACCCTCAAGATGATTTAAAAAATCAAATGATACCTGAATTGCACCCGGAAGCACATTTTCGTACTGTTTTTTCTTAAAGATTTTATTTTTCTGTTGCTGTAATGCTTATGCCATGTTATGGGTAGAGCTGTGGTAAGAGTAGAAATGGTTTTGGTAGTGTAGGACTCGTTTTGCCGGAGGCTTGCATTGCTGTGGTTTCCAAACGGTTTATTGGTTGTAGTGTTTTGTAGGAGCCTGTCAGTGCAACAGCTTGTAAAAAATACAGGTAATAGAAAGATGGTATTTTTGCATCAAACAACTGATGTCTTTCACCAACTCATTTTAAATGTGAGCAGTTGGTACGCATACTGTTTGTTTATATTGCAGTTTTGGTTTTATTTACTGATGCTGAAGCCTGGGAAAAAAAAAAGTGAGATGTCAATAAAAATGACTGGCACCATTTGTTGTTAGGGCTGAAACAGAAGAGGTATCTCTTACTAGTTATTTATTTTTCTGGATTTCTTAAACTGATTTTAAAAGATTCCTTCCAAGGAGCCTGATCTGACAAGAGGCTGTGGCTTGGTAATCCTCTGCACGTGAGGCAAAAGTGTGCCCTTATGGGCAAAAGAAGAATCATACCTCCCACCCTCTACATCTCAGACACCTGCACCCACCAGAGATCTTGAGAACTGGCATGAGAAGTACATTCATTCCCATTCAGACTGAGCAGCACTACAGAGCAGCGACCTCAGCTGCGGCTTGTGGATCCGCAGGTCACACAGCTGTCCGTTCTTGGGGCTTTTTGTTTGCCCCTTCAGGGGCGGCCAGGCTCCTCTGTCTCTGGAGCCACATGGCAAAACCTTTGCTTAGCTGAAAGCGAGAGTTGAATAGGCTTAGGCATGTATTTTTTTTTTTTTTAATTTAATTTTGAACCCTTAAACATTTTCTAGCAGGGTACAAAGCGTTTTAGAAATTTCTTATGTTTGTATTACAGTGTATATACACCTCCTTTGTGTTATCATTTTTTATAGGCTGTCTGGGTTGAGAGCCTGTCTAACCTACGAGGGTGACAGTCATTAGAGTTACTGACTCTTATTCTGTGGAAAGGTTACGGTGAGGTGGCCTGCCAGAGAGGGTGCAGAGTAACAGATGGCGAGGGGACGGAGGACACTCTTAAAGTCTGCTGTGTCAGTGTAAATACCAGCTGTGAGAGGGAAGGCAGCAGATTACTTGCAGAGGCTTCTGTAGGAGGCTTCCTTATGTTCTTCTGACTGTTTTTAAGTAGTTGCATTAAATAAGTGACAAAGACAAATACCAGAATGGTGATAGACAGCTTACTGCACTTACAGTCAAATTTCAGCACATCTTTAACAGGACAATCCATAAAGAAGAGAAGTGCATCTAGATTATTGAACTGTGTGCTTCTTTATTGTTTACAGTCCTTGTTGAGCCTCATGTTGTCTTTAACAGACCTAGCAAAGTTACTTGCTTAGCTTTATTCCGGCTCTTCTGACTGAAAGTTGGCTTTCCGTTTTGGGTAGGATTTGCTCAATTGTGTGGCTTAGAGAAAGCATGGAAGGACTGACAGAAGCTGCTTTTACAGGATGAATAAGCAATCTTTATCTCTTGCCACATTGCTGTGCTTCAGCAGGGTGGCTCTGGTGGGCGCGGGCAAAACCCTGTTTGTGGTGTTGCTTCGTGTCCTAGTAGATTGGTATTTTCCAGATGCTCTGATTACTCCCTACCTTAACAATACAGATAGGTGCTCTTAAAAAATGTTATTAACATCCGCGGTCAGAAGCAGCACAGTTGTTTGCAAGCTGTGGCTTGTGGAGCCCTTCCAGGCAGTGCAGATGGAAGCCAGCTCGGGGAAAGTGCTGAGCTGTGCTCGGCCGAAGGAGATGGCAGCCCAGGCTTCAATTGCCCATTGAGCAGCCTGTGAGCACCGCTGCCTGTGCGCCGTGCTGCCGAGCAGAAACTCAACTCTCTCTGAGTTTGTGCGCACGTATGTGGACGCAGCAGTCGGGTTCCTCTGACACCAGTAGAGGAGAAGCAGCAGAGGATAAAGCCCACATGTTCAGTCTCCCTAAGAGAACAGAGCTGCAGAACCTGGTGGAAGTGTGACACACCGGTGGAGGTGGAAGCTAGCTAATAGAGAACAGAAGAAAGCCTGAACAAGCAACCATATTCATGATGGCAATTACTGGACAGAAGTAAGGCATCTTCTGGGGTAAAATGGATGTTAATCTGCATTTTATTCTCATGGTGCAGCTGGCAGGCAATCGTTTGTAGGTACTATAATCACACGAACAGCAAAAAAGCACTGAAAGCACATTGAAGAGACTAGCGCTGATTCTTCACCTTGCATAAGCTTTCTGGGGTGCGTTAAAGGACTGAGACATGACGAGTAGACAGTAATTCTAGCACAGCAGATCAAGGATGCGGGGTAGGTACTTCTAAGTGAACAGCACAGACCTTTTTGGATGTTCTACACTATAAGTAGTTGCTTATCTGCAGCTCTGGTTTGGGCCTTGATTTTTGACCCCTGCTGCTTTTATCATTCATTCCTTTGTCTTTGTCTTAGCAGAGCACTTCAGTTAGCACAGAAAAGGACTGATGCCGTTTATTCTGTTGTTTTGTCATTCAAAACAGTAAAAACAAACAGAACTACTCATATTCCCTCGACTTGTTCTTCACAAACCCATCTGTGTCTGATGGGTGAGGGATGGTGCTTTCAAAACCATCCTTGTAACTTCTTTCTGAGGAGTGACATGGGACCTTACTGGGCTATAGGTAGGGCATTTTCTGCAGATAGTGTTAAAACTTTTGGATGTGTTTTGTGTAGTGTTAGTATTTCTGGCCAGTGTTTGACTCGAAGATGTATCCATGATCCTTAAATACTGGCTGCTCTTCTTCCCCTCATTACCAGCAAGTCACTGGGTAGAACACAGTCATTTAGTTGCAATAAAAATAAATTTAGGCAAATATTGAAATGGTATAGAAGTGCCATATGGACCATTAGAAATAATTATCATGGAATTAAGAAGTCCCACAACAGTAGTGTTTCATCTTCAGCTATTAATACAGTCGGGCATTGAGTAGTTGTGAAGGAAATTCAAAATAATCTCTCCAACTTTTGCCAGGATTACTCAGTGGAATCACTTGCTGCCAGATGCTGATGCTGAATGAGAGAGAACGGCAGCCACCACTGGGGGGATTAGTTTTCTGAAATTACTCAAAGTCAATTATCAGTCCAATTGTATGGATTTATTAATACTCTGTAGACTACCCTACAGTTTGAATGACAAGCAAGCAGGTAGAAGTGATATTTATGAGGAATGTGTTTCTCACCTACCCTGTTAGCTCTGGGAATGCATACAGCATCTTTTATTTGGGAGTTTAATGTAGCTGTGAAAACGGGCTTGTAGCATAGATTGTAGGATAGGAGTGAAAGATTTGGTCTGCATTTCCCAAGCAGTAGCTCCTGGACGCGATAGGCAGCTTGTGGCTAGGAACAGGGCCATATCCCCAGCCGTGACTGCAAGGGAGGCTCTGCAGTGAGCTCAGAAAGACCTCAGCCAGACATGAGCATTCAGAGCCTGCGCTCATGGCACTCGTTTCCAAACCATAGCAGAACCACTACAGCTGTTCTGTTATTTTAATGCCTTTTTTTTTATTTTTTTTTTTCCCCTCTTAGAACAGGGGAATACTTGGTTGAGTGTTTGGGTGTTGTTTTGAATGTATTGTACTCTTAGTTTTTATGCAGTCTTGGACTTAGTAATAAGCCAGGTGCTGCTTGTATTTCATGGATGATGTATCCAACCCAAGAGTCCAGGCAATCTACAAACAGAGCATTCCTTTTCCTCAAACCGTTCTCTTTGGCAGTAGCCTGAGCTGAAAGGTTAACGTGAATTAAAGGTGCATGGACGAGTACGAAGTCAGGCCATTAAAGTTATCAGCTGATCAGACCCCCTTGAGCACTTTGTTAATAAAGATGTGAAAATCCAGCACTATACTGGCTAAATATACATAATTGCTTCAATGGTAGGTGCTGCTGGGAGGAATCTAGCATCTTTTCTGGAGTCTGGTTTGTTGATTGTTGTATGACCCAGTTGGCAGCAAGCCCGTCCTGTGAGGCACAGGACAGTAATATCCTGCACAGCTACTTTGCTAAATAATTGAAATACAGTGCCAGCATTATTTGGGACAGATATGTATTCGATAACTTCTTGCTGCCAAGTTGCATGATAAAAAGAACAACTTTTTTTCCATCATAAATTTTTCCTGCATTGTTCATCAGCATACTGAGCCTGAGGAACTCCGCTTCTGGTAAGATTTAAGGGAGAGTTTCTAGTCAAGGTGTCAGTAAGCACATCCTGTCACTCAATAGCAAATCTGCTTATTCTGAAGTTTTCCATACTGTAGTAGAAATCTAGGCATTTGCTCAAAATCCAGCATACTTTCAGAAAACCCAGATTGTGGTGTCAAATTTATTTAGGAGTTATTTTCATAGATCCAGAAAAACTTAAACAGACAACACCAGTAGGTATCCTCTTACATATTCTTAATTTCTAACTCTGGTCTCTGCCACATGATGAACGGCCTTCAGGAAATAAACACATCTTCACCAATCCCAGAATGGCTAAAAGCTCACTCTTGAGCAAAAATGGGGATCTGGCAGGCCCCAAGTGCAAACCAGACTCTTTGCAGAGATTTACCCGCGGGCCCTCTGATACGCGCATTCTTCCTCTGCAAAGTTAATGTAGGCATCTGGTGTGGTTAGTCTGATCTTCTTTCCTCTGTTTGAATTCCTCTGTTGTCTGAACTCTGCCTGAAAAGTAGATTGGCACATGTTCTCTTATTTTTCAAATTAGTCATGTCAGCTATGCAGAAAGAGCTGAAGCAAAAGCATTCCATATCCGTTGTTAAGTGTTTTATTTTCCATACTAAAAACTGAATACTTGCAGCTCACGTCTCATTATATGCTTGTCATTCCTAATTACTTTCTGGCATGGTCTTGTGTGTTTTGTAGATGGGAAAATATATTTGATTATTTTTTTTAACCACACAGCTGAAATGCCTCCATAACTAGGCTAACAAAAAAAAAAAATTCTGAGGTGGAAAACTATTGGGAGAAATAAATGTGTGAACATATTAACTTGTTCCTTTCTGAAAGAGTAACTTGCTTTGTCTGTTATTATCAGTAAGCATTTTGTCCCGAAGGAATAAAACTCTTACATTTCATAACTGGAAATTAGTCATCAAGCATATTTGGTTATTTTCAGAGCATGTAAGTCTCTGATTTTTCCCTGCAGTTATTCTATATACTGCAGCGTTTTTTACCAAAGGAAAATGCAGTGTTTGCATAACAGATTTTATACACACAAACCTTATAGCATCCTTTCAGTACTTAAAGGAGACCTACAGAAAATGTGGAGAGGGACTGTTTGTCAGGGAGTGTAGTGATGGGACGAGGGGTAGTGGTTTTAAACTGAAAGAGGGTAGATTTAGATTAGATAGTAGGAGGAAATTCTTTACTGTGGGGGTGGTGATACACTGGAAGAGGTTGCCCAGAGAAGTTGTAGATGCCACATCCCTGGAAGTGTTCAAGACCAGGCAGGATGGGGCTTTGAGCAACCTGGTCTAGTGGGGGGTTGGAACTAGATGGTCTTTAAGGCCCCTTCCAACTCTAACCATTCTATGATTCTATGCATACAGAAGCAGATTTGCATTTCTGACCCTTGAGAGATGCTACCAGCAACCTAAAATGACTCTCCTGAGGCTGGTAGTAAATAGAAACTGCATTAGTGGAAAAAAAAAATGAGACTTTCCCAGCTGACATTCCCTTTTCTTCTTGGGATTTTATTCTCTCTTGATTGTCAGATGACAGCTTGACTACCCTGACAGTGTGCTGGAATATCAGAAGCCTATTATCTCCCAAAAGAGCTGCAGTTCCTCAGTCTGAAGATAAATCTTCAGTCACTGCAGTTAAGAGTGACGCAGCTTTGTGGAGCACGTGCCAGTACACAGGCTGCTTAGGATAGATTCAGGTGTGAAATACGTTCAAAGGCTGTGGCCAGAGATTAAAGGCAAATATATTCTACATAATATTGATTAGCTGGGGGTGGCTCTGATTTCTCTGCCCTGGGGGCTGCAGCATATGCTGTGGTGTGGGCTGCCTGAGCTGCATCCCTGCCTGGGAGCAGGTTTTCCGCCGGGCTGATGCAACTCGTCCTACAGCTGCCCGGTAGCCGGAGAGGTTGGGAGCCCACGGCGATGGGCTGCCTTGTCACCAGAAAGGGCTAGTCAGCTCCTTTTGGCAGCAGCGCACAGCCAGGTTGGTTTTGGCCAGGCACAAAGCTGCTTTTTGATGGCCGCACCTCCCCGGTGCTTCCAGTCTCATTGCAGCGCTGGAGCTGGAGGCAGCCTTGGGGACCGCTGGAGCCCCGGACAAAGCGGGGCATTGGGACCTGCTCAGTCACCTGCCAGGTGGCCTGTGTTCATCCTGTGACCCAAAGGCTTCTGTCTCCATGGACAAGGGATCCAGGAGGTCTACAGCACAGGCATTGCAACCAAAGACAAATTTTAGGCAGGGGTGGGCAGGATTTAGCTGTAGCAGCAGATGGGGAAACATGACCTAATGGTGTGTGGTCTGTCTGGGGGATACTGTGCGTTTGTTAAAGTTTCTGAGGAGTACTCACATGATGCAATACTAAGTATCTGCACTTAGATACCTGAATTACTCACCTTCTGTAAAGGCTCTACTGACTATGATAAGCCCAAGACCATAATTCAGCCACCTCAGTTCAGTGCCTGCTCCTCGCTGGTATGCGCAGAATTTCCCCGGTATGCGCCGGCTGCTGTGGTAAACAGGAGCGAAGGCTCTTGCCTCAGGTGACAATAATTCATTACGAATACAGTAGCCATAGTTTGCAATTCAGTGAACTATGCTAAACAAATATGAAGATACCTGCCCTGGAGAACTGGCAGGTGGCGCTCAGGAATGGCAGGGTAATTTACCGTGCCAAACAAAACAAATACAGTCGCATGTGGCTGCACTGTGTGCTGATTACTTGTGATTTTAATATGTTTTTTGTTGGCCATACACCTGCTGAAATCTGACACTTCCCACTATTCGTTGCCTCTCTGTGCCTTGCTAAAATAGCTGTAAGAAAATGTTTCTCTGAAATCTGAGGTTTTAAGGGAATTTTGAATATAGCCTGATGAGGTATGACAGTGAAGGAATCCTTGAATATTTAATTTAGAGTGAAGATAATTAGTCTCTTCTGAGCAATGAAGTATATGAGCTTTTCATTATAAGCTTGCCTCTGACTGGGTGAAATAAAGTAATAATTTTTCTGGAAAAACAAAGTTTTCAAGAAACTAAGCCAGTTAATAATTTTGGGTTGAATTAGGCTAATAGTTTTATCTCTTAGAAGTAGCTGGGACTATATAACTCATAAATGCTGGACTGGTTAAACACATTTTAAATAAAAATCAATTTTTCAGTCTGAAGCATGATTTTAATGAGCTGAAAATAGCTAAACAAAAGTAATTTCAACTAAATTCAAATAATAAGTTCAAATATTTTCAAGTGTATTCCGATAAATGAAGATACTTTTTATTTTGTATCACATAAAACAATATGAATTGACTAGAAATAAGAATTTCAATCCTCCGATAGAATTATATATCAGCATGAATGGAGCCAGCTGGATTTTTTTCATCACACCAAAAGGATCTGTTACTGAACTGTGTTTTTGCTGTTAGGCTAACTGCTGTGGGTTTTCTTTCATAGAGAAGCCAGTGTTTTTGTGATGTCCCTGAAGACATTAAAATGCCTTTAAACAGATAGAATTTTACTAAATGATTATTTACTGATGCCAGGTATTGATTGTGCAAGATAATAATCTTGGGTAAGGATTACAGTAGACATAATGCTGCTGATGATGATACCGTGGTGGGCGCTGAGTGGACTCACCTCCCTGTCCTTGAAGACCTTGCAGGGTGGATGGGGGAAAGCTGTCACCCGTCCTGCGGACGGGAGCACTGCCGAGTGAGTTCCACAGGGTCTGTGGAGGCTCTTCAGCGCTGCGGGGTTGTTCTGCTTTTCTTAATTACCTAGCTGGAAAGTTAAAGAAAAAAAAACCAAAAACAAAAAAAAAAACCCAAACAAAACAAAAAAAAAACCCTAAAACCCCCAAAACAACTTCTTCACTGCAGTCAGTGCTCGGGATAGCACAGTGGCAGCAGGGGCGAGCCACCGACCGCT
>NW_009646931.1:170186-173070 GCF_000708025.1 Charadrius vociferus | reverse complement strand
GGTCAACTAATGGCTCCTCTCTCATGTGCTGCTCCCGTTAGTGCGCTACAGAATTCCTGGTGCCTTTGAGACAGTGGCATTTTGTCATTCACATTCAGTTTTTGGTTTACCCCAAACACCACTTCCTTTTTACTTTCTTTATTATTTTTTTTTAACTGCTGTCTAGCCACTGCTCCTTACTTACACTGCTCAGTGGTAGAATATGACACTCTGACATTTAATCTCGTAATAAAGCAAGGAGAAAACTGCCTTGAATCATGGGAAATGCATGGATGAAATAACTTTTGGGGATTTTTGTTTGTTTTTTGCTTAAACTCTGCCCACAATAAATGTGTGTTAGAAGAAGCTCAGACTGAAAAATGCTTCAGCAAAATACACAAAATCCATCTTTATTTGCAGGTTAGGGGTGGGCATAAGAGGTTTTGCTGTGGATCTGGAGAGGTCCCATGGCTGCATTAGGGTGACATTGGTGCCCTGCTGCTGGCACTGTCCTTTGTCAGAGCAAATGCTCAAAGTCCTGTTTGGTTTTCGGTCAGTAAAGATCCTGGCACTGCTTTTTTCATGCATTAAGGTGATGACTGTGGTGGCCAAACCAAGCCCCTGACAGTATAGTTTCCCCTTTGGCCCTAACTGCTACTTATAAAATTTCACAAATACAGCTCCTAATCTCGCAGTCTAATTTGCTTCAGCTGGAGGGTGAGCCCTTCTAAGAGCTTTTGCTCTCCCTGAGGTTTATTGCAAAATGAGAATGTTCCCTTTGTCTCTGGCATCAGCTCAGGTTTGTAAAGTTTGTTAACCAAAGAAATACTGAGTTCGTATTCCAAAATACTTGGAATCTGGTTGTTGACTTTTGGGTACACAGGGCTGTTGCTCTCACTCAGCACAGTTTTGCCCTTAAACTTCCGGATGATCCCTGTACACATTTTCTTGTTTATTCCCTTTTCTGTCAGAGTGCTTGTTCCTGGAAAATCGAACGTGAGCACAGTTTCCAAATTGTGCTGAGGGTGATCATTCTCTTTTGCTGTGAGAGTGCTGGGTGGGACAGGTTGTGGACGTTTCGCGTGTTACTGGTTTATTTTTTTTTCTTTTTTTTAGCACTGCGGATGGGAATATTTGAATTGCCAGAGATGATGAATGGATGGGTTGCCTACCTACAGAGAGAGATTGGCAGGTAGGACATGGGTGTGGGGTTCAGCTGGGACTTTCTGCCTGTAGGGCAAGTGGGAAGGGGTGGTAGCTGGGAGGGACTGTGGCAGGCAATACTTGCCAGGAGTGCTCTCCTGACCTTCACCCGCTCTCCTTGGCACAGTTTGCCCCCCTGTCCTCCAGCCCGTCTCCTTCCCTTGAACATCACAGCTCCTTTCTTCCTTTAAAATTGACCTTGTCTGCACGTGTGCCGAAAGGTGAGCTCCCATTGAACAGCCTGGTTCTTTGCTTTGGCTGGGCTCCCAGTCCAGGTGCTGGATTATCTTACCTTTTAATTGTTATTTTCTTGGTTTGGGGGAGATGGGAAGGACGGAAGGCAGTGTTGGATTATAAGGACTGGTTTTCAGAGACTGGGAAGGTGGGGCTCTTTGGTATTGAGGAATAATGTTTTTTCTTTGTACAGCGTTAATCAATTTGCATTCCATTTTCACTGTGACAGCGCAAATATCATTATTCCGCACCATGGGCTGCTTAGATCAGTGCTGTATATTCAAGTGAACTTTTTAACCTGCTAAATGAATCACATGGAAAAAGTTAACGCTATTTATAGTTAATTAAAATTTTGCAAACCAGGCAGGAGGGAAGAGTGTACACAAAAGCAACATTACCCTTTATGTTCAAGCTAATCAAGGGAAGCCTGGTGTCTTTCTGAGAGGTGATGAGTATGAGCTTCTGCTACAGCCAGTTGACTGTAATAAAGGAGTTTATTTTTTGAAAAGGACACTGTCCACTTGAATATTGTGAAGTTCAGTAATGGTTAAAAAAAAAAAAAAGCCTGAGCAGTGGTGTAGCTTCCCTTTGCTGGTTGGTCCTGCTTATTTCTTGGTGATGATATCTTCAGAGGGTTGAGGGGGAGCTGAAAAGAGATGAATGCATATAGAAAGGTTCATTCTGTCTGTTTTACCCGCTGAACGCCTCCATGTCCATCTAGCAACTTGTGTGAGATGTGATCTTATACATGGTGCTATAAAACACCTGAAAGCATTTAATTTTTAAAGAGGTGCAGTATGCCTTTCTCTTGCTTTTAATGAAAGTTTGTAGCCTTCCTTGATGCCTACAGAATTTTGCAAATGTGAATCCTAAAGGCTGAGGCCCCAGAAGAAATAAGAAAACTCATTTTTTAAACACAGTTTTAAGCCAACCTCATGAATGTTGAATGCCTGTGGTAAGCTTGGCAAGTCAAGTAGCTTCTCAATACAGTCCTATTCACTGTCTTTGGTGTATGAATGTCTCAGTTACTTGAAACAAAGGGAGTAGAAACAGCCTTTTTCTCTACATCTAATTTCTCAACCTGTCAGCAAACTGATTTACAGATATACACGTTGTACATTAGTTGCTCTATCTACGTGGACGCTACTTAGGTCCTGATCCTGCACTGAGATTTCTAAGCATAAGTCGCTGTTAAAATCACCGGTGCAGGATGAGAAGGCACGCATGTCTGAAGAGGGCTCGTGTCATGTCTGGGCAGTGCTGAGGGAGAGCAACAAGGCATGTTTTAGCATGGAAATGTTGGACAGACAGTTTAAAGTGCAGGGAAGGGACAGGAAGTTCTTAGTAGTAAAACTACTGTGTAGGACTGAGTCATACTTGTTTATATATAAAAAAAGAGTTTTCTTGTTAAAATAAGCAGCGGTTTTGTTTGCTTGCTAGAATTCTCTCAGTTAAATTGTTATTTCAG
>NW_009646931.1:144235-169984 GCF_000708025.1 Charadrius vociferus | reverse complement strand
TGATTAATAGGACGTTACCCAAACCTTACTGAAGTACAGAGCATTGCAGAGTTAAGCTGCTTTTAAAAGTGAAGAAATCGTCTTGCCCTCTGTTCTTTCTACTGTTTCTTTAAGCAACAGTTAAACCACCCAACTCTTAAGGTCATTTATCACTGGGAGAGATATGAACACAGAGCTGGAAAACAGTTTTGCCCTTTGCAGTTTATAGGCGCCTTCAGGGTGGTGATAAATGGGCTTCTGTTAAGAGAGACAATTACATTTAATTGATTGCAGTGGAGGATTTTTTGCCTTTTTAAGTGTACTACCTGAGCTGTTTTCCTCCTTAAAGAGGCTGATATATCCATTTGCATGTTTTTTCTGTGTCTTAGTGCAAATGCTAATAGCATTCCGGAGCCTTCTCCTCTCACAGGCAATGGTGTCATTTGTCTCCTTGTCACCTATGACTCATGTTATTGCACCCAAACCCAAATCCTGCGTGTACCGATTACCCAAAATAGCGGTTTGGCTTCTTACTGCGCACACCATCAGCATCGGTACCTAATAGGCTCCCTTTGTGGGTTTCAGCTGAATGCAGCTGCGGTGATGCAGTGATACTTCTGTGTTTGTGTGACCTGCATGCTTTGTAGTCATGAAAATATCACAAGATATCACACTTTTGGAAAGTACAGCTGACTTAATCAATACGTTTTTCTGTTGTTTGTATCTGCTGGAAGAGTTATTTGAAGAAGGGAGGGGACGGAGATATTGAGAAAAATGACTCATCAGAAATATTTGTCCGGTTTTGTTTCCCGTGTTCAGCTATTTCCATCATAAACTGTGGGGTGATCAGTGCCTGTCTGAATGGGATTGGGGATGTGAGATAGCTCTCAGAAGGTGAAATATTTTGCAGTTTTAACATCCTTCCTTTCTTCGCTATGTTAAACGTGCTAAAGGCTGACAAAGTTTAGTAACTGTGCAGGATGTTTGTCTAGTTTACGCTAATTCTTTATTTATGATATCATGCCTTTTTTTTAAGGAAAAAAAAGAAAAATGGACAAACGGTGTTTTGTCTCATTTCTGAAATTGCTAACATGAATGTGTATATCCCACGCTAGATGGTGAAGATGAACTCCCTCGGACTGTTAGAGTTGGTCTCCATTAAGAAATGTGTGCACTGTCCTTAATGAAGCAGCACTTAGCTTTGCTGGTATCGCTCTGGAGCAATACAGAGGTTCTTTTAACACACAAGTGGATTCCCAGAACTCCTGCTCTGTAAATAAGGTCTGTTCCCGGTGAGTCCTAATTGATAATGACAGTTAATGTAATACCTGCTGGCTAGGCCTGGCCTTTACTAAAAGAGTTCTTTGAAACTTATTTATTGATTGCTGCAATCAATTTAGTTTAAAAAAAAAAAAAACAAAAAACCAACAAACAAAGCTAACAATAATTTGTCCTCAATTTTCTGGTAGTTTTTTTCTTTATTTGATGGAGTGAGTGAGATTAAAGTCTCGAACCCCTTGCCTGCCTTTTTATTTGTAAAGCATTTGGTGGTTTTGATTTTACATGTGATTACGGCCCTAGGAATTACGGTTATGTGTATTGGCCAAAGGCTGTCCAGAAATAGAGACACAGAATTTGCCTAACTCTCTTTATCACCAGTTCTTTATAAGCTAGTTATTTTTTATTTACCTGTGCAGAAAATGGGGTTTATTTGCAAGGCTGAGATGGCATTCCCCTCCGCTGTTCTCAGAGTCATTAGTACTTTATATTTGCTTGGCGCTGTACAGACATCAAGTAATGAACCCTTGTCCCTTGGTACAGACCTTAGCCAGCTCTGCTGCTGTGTACAAAAGGGATGGGAGTTGTGCTTTGATCCAGCTTACCTTTAGTATTCTCTTAGAAGTCAGAGGTTTGGTTTGATTGCCATTGTCAGGGAATGGGTAATGTTAGACATAAATCATCCAGCAGTGACACTCCCCTCATGTTTTTCTGTTCCCTGTCTCCCTTTGCATGCATTTCAGTAGCTGAGTTCTTAGTGCTGAACTACTTAATGATTGGAAAGTAATCAGCTTTTGAAGGGATATGTCTTTTTATTTTCCCTTTGTGTATTTTTCTTCAGAAGTGATGTAGTTATCATTTATATGATTTGCACTAGACACTGTATGAATGCTCAGTGGAAGATAAGATTTCTTACAAATAACCTAAAAAATGGTGGTCCCTAAAAGAATGTGTGAAAAACAATTAGTTGTTGATTCTTAGTAAAAATGTAATAAAGAAATAATTATTATTCTCTCTTTATTGCTGGGTGTTTTTTGCTTTGTGCTTCTGATTGCATTTTAGTATCATTTTTAGTATGTCTGGCAGAGTTTTCTCTAGCATTACACCAACAAGGGAGGCAAATACGATATGGAAAAAAAGGAAACAGCTCTTCAATTTAGCAGGATACTTTGGTTAATGTAACTTAAGTTTACGTAACAGTTTTTAGTGAACTAGATTCTGATTTTAATGTGTCCCCTTATGAAGGAGTCATTTGTGCTGCCCTGGAGCCTGGTTTGTGCCCTTATTCACTCTGCGCATCCCAGCTTACTTTGGCAGAACAATTGTACTCTGAATCTTTTGTTACAAGTTTATCAGCTAGTTGGAATAATCTGTCAGTCCTGGATCCAAAGTGGTTGTGAGATTAGAGTGGTTCAAAATTTATAGCTCAACATGTGCTTTATAAGTGACTAATTCAACCAATGGAGACATGCTGCAGTTGTAAGTGTTCTAAGGAACAAGGAGTGCAATAAAATAATTCAGCCTGCAGCCGGTCTATTAAAAATTAAACGTCAGTGTAGCGTAGAAGTCTTAGAATCATAGAATTGTAGAATGGCTTGGGTTGGAATGGACCTTAAAGATGATCTCATTACAACCCCCCTGCCATAGACAGGGACACCTCCCACTAGACCAGGTTGCTCAAAGCCCCATCCAGCCTGGCCTTGAACACCTCCAGGGATGGGGCATCCACAGCTTCCCTGGGCAACCTCTTCCAGTGCCTCACCACCCTCAGAGTGAAAAATTTCTTCCTCATATGTATTCTGTATCTCCCCTCTTCCAGTTGAAGCCATTACCCCTTGTTCTATCACTACACGCCCTCATAAAAAGTCCCTCTCCAGCCTCCTTGTAGGCCACCTTCAGATACTGGAAAACCACTATAAGGTCTCCCCGAAGTCTTCTCTTCTCCAGGCTGAACAACCCCAACTCTCTTAACCTGTCTTCACAGGAGAGGTGCTTCAGCCCTCACATCATCTTCGTGGCCCTCCTCTGGACATGCTCCAACAGGTCCTTGTCCTGGTGTACGTAGTCATATAAACCCAGCAGAACAAATTACACAACGCACTTCTATTTTACCATTGCTCTGTACAAATAATAAACATTATTAAGCATTTCTTTCCCAGGTATTGTTACAGACTAATATATTAGTCTGTAATATATTTGGTGAGAAATGTGATGAAAAAAATATCCCTTCCTTTTCAAAAAAAGTACTTCAAATATAATAGAAAACTATGAACATTTTGTAGCTTTTTTTGAACACCCAGTAGTATGGTAAACAGAGTTTTGAACTTAGGGATTTTATAGACTGTAATTGCTTTCATGCTAAAAAATTTACATTGTGCATATTCTGTTGTTTGTTGTTCCCACCGTCTGCTCTTACAGACCTCCACAGTTTCGGTCTTTGCTAATAGTTCTTGTTTATTGACACTGCATCTCTGCTGAAAATGGCTTGACGGCTGGTCTGATTGACAGCATTCAAAGCAGGTAGTCAAACTTGCATTTTTCTCAAGATGTTAAAAATTATTTTTGTCTCTTGCACACTGCAATTCCCTATGACTTCACTAGAACCCCCTCTTGACAGCACCATGGGATGGTGCTGATGTTAAGCAGGGCCAAGTAGTACTGTCCAGTTGTGCATCCCGCCATGCCAAGAATATTTTCAACAAGTGCATTTGCTGAACACTAGTCTTGGTTGTCATCCTTTTGTCGTTTCTGCATGGGAGCCTCTTTGGATGATGTATTTTGGACAGCAGTGGGGTTATTGGGAGTGGGTGCTGGGAGAGGGGAGGCATGGCTGCAGCATTCTGGCTGTGGTGCCACAACCTCTTAAAAATGGCATTGCAGGATCCCTCTGAGATTGGTGTCTCTAGCGGGTGGAAATGGCCGCCTGGGAGCTAAGTATTGGTACCTTAAGCATGCCTGAGACTGTTCCCAGCACTGGGACCAGCTGGTGCAGAGTGATCCACCTCTTTACAATCAAAACGTTTTGCTCTTAAGTAGTGCTTAAGAATTGGTTTTAATGGTGGTGCTTGACCCAAGCCAGGGATCCACCAGGGATCATGGCAACAGTTTAGCTCTAACTAACTTCATGGGGACTGGATAAGCGCTCTTCCAGGGACAATGTGCTTGGGAGCACTCCTGTGCACTGTTTGGTTTAGACACAGCCTGGATGAGGAGATGTGATACTAGTCCTTTTGCTCCTCCTCCGCCTTTCCACACGGAGGTCAGCGTGGCTTCAGCAAGCCAGTGACCAAGACATGGACATGCCTGTGACCTTTTGAGCGAAAAACAGGAATCATTGTGAGTCCCAGTGATGGAGGAAGGAATATCCAGATGGATGCTAAGGCCCAGTGGGTCGAGGGTGTTGAACAGGAGGGAAGTCTGGACTTGGTGGAGGTCTAGTTGGAATAGCAGAGAACGGCATTTTAATTTCAATTTCTTTTACAAAGAAATTTTTGTGACTTTTGGCGGTGCCTGGCTCCATCCTTAAAGAAAGCAAGTAACCTGGTGACCTGCTGTGTGATGGGAGCTTTCTTGCAGCGTCTCCGACGTGGATTTCTGTATGGCTAGTCCACCTGAAAGTGCACACCATTTAATGCTGAGGATCTTTTTTTTTCCTCTAAATCTTTTCTGAATCATCACATGTGGTATAATCTACGGGGCAGGGACCCGGAGTGGAGACGTGGCAGGGGGGTGGTGGTGCTGATTTACACTGCTGATATCGCCCAGTCAGCCCTGTCAGAGAGAACACTGAAGAAATGGAGGTTTATATTTAGAAACTAGGTAATTGGAGTATGCTTGCCTAATATTAATTCTATGTGAGGCCCTCCCTTTTATTTAAATTTCTTTTATTGTTTTTCAAAGGTTTGCTGTAAGAACTTTCTCCACACGAAAACTGGATCCAGCTGAATCTCTGCTGAGATTTTTTTTTTTTGCTAAATTTAAAAAATCAGATTGACTACTACGCCCTTCATTTTACAAATTTTGAAGCTAAGCACATTAAATAGGAAAATCTACAGATTTCCAGTGACATCTTGACAGAGAGTAGTTGAAATTGAGAGTTCTTGATTTCCTGGTATCTGTAAGAAGGCATCAAAAGAAAATTAGCTTTTTGCATATACTGCAAATGTCTGTGTTGAATTTATTTAACTCACTGTTCAGCGAATCAAATTATCATCTTCAAGAAATAAGAAAATTTTTTTTGCCTCCATGTTTCTGACATTTTTTGCTCTTGCCTAAACCTAGAGGTGAGCCACAGCTAAATAGTGTCAGTATTACTTCAGAAGCATCTGCATGGCTGCTTGATGTCGCGTGCTCATGTACTTAATATTAGCATTAGATTAATGAGGGAGCTGTTAGAGAAGGAGTTGGCTTCTGTTATGGCATGTTGTGATAGTCTAGACATTTTCACCTAACACCCAATTTCACCTAATTTCCATCCCATTTTTGCGATTTCTTGATCCCATCTACACTCTTGAGCTAGTTAAAAATTCAAAGTTTATAAATTCCTGTGTAGATTCCTTTTACAGCAATCTCCAACATCTTGCACTCAAAGCATATTTTTCTATAATGCTGAGGCATAGCTCAGTGCGCCTTTACAAAGTATTTCCATTTATGTAGGATTTGTAAAGAATGTGATTATGATCCAAGAAGTTCTTTTTTTGTAGTAACCTAGGAACTTACGTGCACTTTTGTAAGATGTTATACAACAATTTCATAATCACACAAAACTGCTGTTTTTTAATGGCTTTCCAATACAGACATCACCCAATGTTTTTCTTTTTCTTTTCTTGTGCTTACTATAGTGTGTCATTGGTTTCTGGTAGTATGAAACCACTAGGAAGTCTCTCTCAGTAACGTAATTAATCTCTAAATGTTACAATTCAGTCTTAGCAAGGTTTGCTTTCCCAGAATGTCATATTTAACAATGAGATGCTTTGAGTCATGTAGTTTTGGCATGCAATGCCGTAACGTGTTCAAATCAGAATACATAGTGCTTGCATCACTTTTTGATTACCAGCACTGTGTCACCGGGCAGTATTTACATCTAGAGTGACGGATCATAATGGGATTCAAAAGCATATAAATACATAGCAGCTTCCTCAGAAGATCTATGGCAGTCCAACTTACATTAAAAATAAAATAGCGTCCAAAGTAAAAATCTCCACGCTTGGCTTTAATGGACCAGGATTTCAGTGCGTAAGCTTTTGGGTCTGTAATTGCTACTACTACTATTAGAATACGCATACATAGTATTTATATGAAAAAAACCTTTGACAGGTGTTGAACGTAACAGGATGCTCCTTAAAACATCATGGCTGTATTAAGTGTGAGCTGTATTCAGCAGCGTGAGTTTGCAGCGGGAGATTATCTGAAATCAATCATGTTCGTGGAGTAGACCTGTCAAAACTCCTTGGAAAATTGTGCAGAAATCCTGCTGGGACTCATATCCTGATACGCTGTGTGTGGGCCACTTGCTGTGGAAGCTGGTACGCTCTTGATGCTTTCTGTGGTACCTGATGCAAGTGCTGTCTCTGCTGTCCCCCAGTGCAGTCTAGAGAGAAGAGAGATCGCTGTGCCCTGATGCAGGTGGTGCTACTACTGAATTTTGCTGCTAAGCAATTTGGAGGATGGAGCAATAATAAAGAAATCGTGCAGTTCTTGTTGGAGCTGTTTGGTTACCACAAGCCCAGTCTCTATAGGTGGTGATAGATCTCTGCCTTTCAGTAAGCAAGTTCAAGTTGCACAGAAGGTGGATGTAAGATAGGAAAGCTGTGAGTGTATTCATACTGAAGACCCACATTTAAAGAACAATTATCTGTTTAAATAGGAAGGGTTTTTTTGTCTTTGTTTAGCTCTGTTGAATTGCAAATTAATTTGCAATTTTCTGTAACTACTGTTTCCTTTCTAAAGCTGACAAGTAGCAAGTAATTTGCTTTCAAAGCAGGGTGGCCTAAATGGAAAGGACTATCTAAATAAAATAAACTGATTTGTATTAATATAATATTGAAAAAACACTTTTTTTTTTGAGGGAAGAGAATACACCTGAAAAGAATAGTGTCTGATATTAAACCAAAGGATAATAATTTGCATCTCTGTGAAACCCTTTTCATATGCTTCTAAAATATCTGAAATACATATTCTCAGCAAAGAATAAACATCAGGAGGTTCTTCAAGATTTGGGATAGAAATAACAAGCCCAAGAATTGCAAGTGTTGCTCTAGAAAACCACTGATGGTTCTCTGGACATGAAACCTTTGTCTCCAGAAGCCTAAAAATGTTTGTTTATTATTTGTCAGCTGCACCTAAGTTGTATAATGCATACAATTGTGAGACATTTTCCTCTTTAATATTATATACTCTTATTTTTAGCTAAACACTGTCTAAGGATCCCTGATATTCTCAGTCAGAACAAAAAAAGTATACGACAGATACAGAAGAACAAGAAAAGACCAACTCAGTTTACACACTTCATGGTGTGATCCTGTTCATCTTAAACTAATGGAAATTCAGACCTCTGCTTTATCTTAAGCCACTGCAGCTAGTAGCTTCAGCCTTACACTTTTTTTATAACCAGAAAAACAAATGGCTTTTTCTAAATAAGGGGGCAGCAGTCAGTTATTTCAACAGTGGGATAATAGATGATTTCAATCTCACTGAAAGTTCAGTACAGTGATACGATTGCTTAAACATCTATTAATGCAGAAACGTAATGTAGTATTTGCATTCATTTATATTATCTATTTTGCTTCCAATGCATAATCTTCTGTCTGTGCCTTTGCTGACGAGTCCTAGAAGATGCTGTGCCTGTGCAGAAGAGTCTGGATTAATAGTGCTGTGTAACTAGGGGTGTTTTTCACGGCCACGCAGATTGTTTGCTTTTTGGTTTTGTTTTTTTGGTGGGTTTTCTTTGAGTCTGGAATTATGGCCATGCAGTCTGACCCCCTTCAAAGCAAGGGCTAGAGTAACATAACCCAGAGGTCTTCATGTTACGCTTTTGAAGTGTGTTTTTTACAGCTGCAGTGTGCTGAGCACCACATCAGGGTGCAAGCACAGCATCGGGGATAGCAAGCCTCGGGACAGGCAGGACAGACTAGACACTGGAGAAGAGTGAAGTGCAGGTGAGGGGACCGATGGTTCAATGTGACACAAGAGGTCATGGTGGATGCAGTCCGTAGATCAGCTGATGTCCACTCGGGTGAATAGCCAGTGCGCTACACTGGTGCAGGGAAAGGAACATTTTGGGTTTGAAATGTATTTGTGACAAGATTCTCACCACTCCTGATGCTCACATAAACGTTGTGAGTAACCATGCTGGATTGTTAGTCTGTGTTCTTTATTTTTTTAATGTAGAACCATTTTATTATGTAATTTATCAGACCATTTTAAATATATTTTATTACATGCCAATTCTGATGGCTTCAAAGTTAGAACTTATGCTTCTGTGGTTATAGTAGATTTTATAAGCAGTTAAACTTATTTACGATACAGGAAGAAAAGTCATGCGCACCCATGCCAAGTGACCATCTTCAAGTTTCTTCCCTGAAGCACAAGTGCAAGGGGTATGCTCATATTTTCTTAAAAAGAGGCAAAGCTTACCTTCATCATTAGATCTTTTTCTGAGTGGTGGAAGTATTGTTCTTCTTTTCCCATGTTGACTTGGTTTATTTAAACTTGACATTTGTGTAAACTACTTCAGTATTTATATATTTAAACTTGGAGGAAAATAAGAGAAATTCACTTGAATTCTTCATTATTCACTTGAAAACTGTTGTAGCACAGCCAGCTGGGTTTGTATGATGTTGTGTGTCTCCATTATAATTTGAACTGAGCAGGGGTCTGGTCACAACACATTTGCCCTCTAGCATAAAACCAGCCATTTGGGGCTTCTCATACAGTTAAAGCCAAATTCAGTATCTGTTGATGCAGTGAAAGATAGCAGTACTCCTTAAATGAGTGCTGTATTTGTGATAGTGCTGGTTTCAAGTACCAATTCGATTTTCGTAGTAAAGCAGACCCCCGTGCTCATGCAGCCGTCAGCACTGGGGAGGCAGTTGAGGAGGCTGGTGCTGCTCACCTGGGCGTTGGTAACTCCTCATGGCAGTGAGGTAACTGCTCTTGGGTGCTCACGGTTTGTTCAATTAGAAGACAAATTTTCAAGAAATACAGTACTATAAGCGCTCATAGTTTGTTCCATTAGAAGACAAATTTTCAAGTTGCTGCTGCATTTAGGTGGTGGCTAATGGCGATTCTCTTTGCAAACCCTTCATTTTGCCACGAGACCCATTTCTGCAACTGCAGTTGCGTTGGGATTGGTGGCCTGGGCTGTCCCCTTAACGCTTCAGGCAGATGTAACTGCGGAATAACAAGAGCAAGCCACAAGGGTGGCTGGGTGGAATCTCAAGCCCAGAGTAAACAAGTTGCAAATATACCTCTGAGGAGTTGGTGTCTCTCCAGGGTCAGAAGCACAGCAAAACAAACTGATTGTGAAGGCAGATCTAAGCAGTGAGGGAAGAACTATATACGACATTCAGCTCGCTTTTCACCCACAGCTGTGCAGGACAGTGTGTAAACGTGGCTGATGTCTACTGATCCTTTTCTATCCTTGCTTAGATAGAAAAGGATATGATGTCTCTGAGCCGTTAACTTTCTTCACTGAAATTCTTAAATCTGTGGTTCACTAAACATCCAGATTCCGTAGTAAAAGTGCCAGGTGAGCCTGCTTTTTTCTTTATAGTTATTTTAAAGAGTAAATACTGCTAGACTGCCCACTTGGTGTGATTCATCTTTTTTTTTTCCTCAAGGTGATGTATAAAAACCCCTTTCTTCTGCTTCCTTCTTGCTGTGTGTAATATCACTGTGCACAGGAGTGAAGTGGTGTTTATGGTGACGTTCTGTATGCTTCACAGCTGCATGTCAGTCACGTGGAATTAACTTATTAATGTTGCTGACAAATCTCTCCACGAAAGTGAACGTAAGATAAGTGTAAGAAAAGAATGACCTTTTACGGGTATGGCTGATTCATCACACACGCTTACAAAAGGATCTTGCTGTAATTCACCATTCTAACTTGGGAACGAAGCAGGTAGCTGGCTGGTATTAGCTTTGGCAGTAGGTGTCTTTGTAGCTTGGAGTTTTAATTAAAGTTTTAAGGGCCTGAGTGATTACTTAAACATCTGTGCAATTATCTGAGTGCTGAGGAATTTTATATGTTTCTTTTTAAAGACCTTCCTTCATTTCTCTTCTAGGATTGGGATGGTAAAGAACGGATTGCCATAAAGGTTTCTGAAATTATATTTCTGCATTAAATACGTATGATGATAAAGGACTTCTCACTGGGGGTTGGATTAGGAATTATATTCAGAATATTGTTCCTGGTCCTATTCCCTGCTGAATTTCTCCATCTGGTAATATTACTGTTTAGGAAGTGATAACATATGCATGTAACAAGTTAATTGGAAAAGCCCAAAATGGGTAGTTTGATTGTGCTACTAAAACAATAGTAGTCAAGCGCTCTGGTCTGCGGTTGCCAGCTTTAAATTATGATGATTGTTGTAAATCATGCAAGGGGATTGTGGGAAATAGAGCTTCCAGCTTTTCATTACAAATCCCCCATTTTCTGTCCAGTGATCTAAGGGAGAACAACGCGCAGCCATCTGTCTAATAGATTGAGGTGGTGCTTTACAGACCGTTACTCAAAGCACTCAAGGGGAATATGAGTGGGAAGAAGAACCATCCTGAATACCACGGCATCTCTGGGATCGTTACGCTGCGTAGTGCACAGATTTGTAGCTAAGAACTGAGTCCGCCTCTCCATGTAACTGCTGCATGAGGGGGCACTGGCAGCTTTCCATGTTAGGAACTGTGCATATGTTATACATATGCATAATTAGCTAGTCAGCACTGGAAACAAGCATTTTATATATAGTCTTCTTTGCTGTATGAGAGACGTTTCTCCTTTTTACCTTTAAAAAGTAGAATCCAACTCCAGCATACCTCAATTAATGTATTCTCTGCCCTTGTGTAAGTACACGTATGTACCGTCACTGGTGGGTGGAACAGGACCCCAGAGCTACCTGTATAAACATTTCAGAGAATCAGGAAGGCAAAATGTCACACTCTGAAGACTTCGAGCAGTGCGTAGAGGGAAATGAGTGTTAACTTAAAAATGAAGGCTTAATAGCTTCCATTTTCAAACTTCTCATTTTACGTGTTCAGACGTTATCCATGTTGTTGTTACCCGTGGGACTAAGGCACAGGCTCTTCCCTGGAAGCCCTGTTCCTGTTGTAGACACTCTGCACTTGCTGTACAGTGACTGTGCTGGGATTCACATTGCTTCTTGGGGCTCATTTCTTCCTGGGGTGTTTCACAAAGTGGCGTCAGAAGATAATCAGTTCTTGATTAATGAGTTCTGAACTAAGAGAAAGGAAGAATTTAGTTGGTAAGCGACTGAATTGCTGGCTCAACGTATAGCCGTACTACATTGTTTTCCCTGTCTGAAAATGAGGGAAGTTTATGTGAGTAATGTCAAAATCACTATTCCTGCAGCTGAAGCACATGGTATTTGGGTTAGTGTCTCTTGCCAGTTAATAAGACGCTCCTACTTCTTAACCTTGCCCTGATCCTTCCTGTGCCATTTGTATTTTGGGCACATCATATGGCCATGGTATGTATGTATGAAGGATTTCTGAAATGCCAGTGTCTACATCTGTCACAAATATGTGAAATGTTCTCAAGTTCCTACTATCCTACCACACTTCACTGACTCAGTCACTCTGTACCCACTCTTCTTTTCCTAAAAGAAAAAAAGATTAAAGATTGTGAAAAAGAAAATCTGTATTAAAATGGTACTCTATAGGAATTTACATATGCCTACATGGCATGGAAACATGTTCGTCTCAGAGGATAAAATACAGCAATCATTCTTAGAGTAAAAACAAATTATTACGAAAACAAGGCAATTGCATTTTTATATTCATAAATGCATATTTGGAAATAGCTTCCAAAGAAGCTGTAACTCAGTTCAGTAAGCAGTACAGTAACTGATATATTTAGATTAATCAGAAGCCAGTGTAATTTTGTTCTTAGTGTGGGGAGGCTAATACCATTTAAAAGCGTTAGCTGTTCATGCTTAATCAAAGTATAAGCAGCAGTGGTGAAATCCATTCAGATTGCCCTGAGTTACTGTTATTTTGGCATCAAATAAAAGTAACAAAGTAACTTTCAATAAAGAACTCTTTCTTTCAGATAGGGACTTTTGAAATTGATAATGTCTCTAATATGATGCCAACTGAATTTGCCTTGGTGTTCTTTTGTGTTAACATGGCAATAAAAAAAAAAAAATTACATATGTGCTTCAGCTGTATGAAATTTTTTGCTAAACACAAGTGGCTTATGACCTCTAACTTGATGACTTTCTGCTTTGTGTAGCTTCAAGAGCTGTTCAAATAATTTATTTTCCGGCAAGAAGTTTCCTTAAAAAAAATATTCTGGTTTGCTTGAAACGTCTAAAAAAGGGGCTGTGTGATTAATGTGAATTTTCTTTGTCCTTTAAATGTTATCTTTCACTTTCAGATGTCCTTTAACCTTTTAAAGTTAGATTTAGATCAAATTTTAAATTAGATTTAGATTGAGATAAAATTTTAAATATAAAAAATGTCTTTTAAAAAAGCATTTCCTTTTTTGTATAACATTGGAGTGGATACTAATTTCAGGGGAAATAAAAAAAAAAAAAAGCTTTTTTTGGCAGACACTTTTGTGTCTCAGTTCTGTGAAATTCAATTTGAATTTACAGTTATTTTCAACTTGTCCCACACTGTATTTTTCAGTGTGACAAGAGAAATGGTTTTGGAGTAAGAGGTGGGAGGAGCATCCTCAGCCAGTGGATTTTACACAAGTAAAACTTGTGTTTCTGGGCGATATTTCCGAAAGACAAGGGGGAAAGAGGAATCACTGAGTGGAGAAGTGAGAAGCTCCATGGAAGTCACAGAAAACAACATTTTGGGAGTGCAGTCAGAAGACTGAGCAAAGGAGACTGACAGTGGAATCCAGATACTGAGTTTTGTCCAAAACCAGATCTTGATAAACTTTGGTGAGGTGTAAAAGATCCATCTGTCAGAGTTGGAGACCCACGTTGGCAGATGAGACCTCCAGTGAGTGAAAGCACTGTGTATGATGAATTTGAGGTGAAAAGTGTAGAAAGACTCGTGACAGTTCTGGGCTGAGAGGCGGAGGATTTTGTAAGATAAGAAATACTAAGCACATTTGTAAGGGAGACACAGGAGAAAGTGGAAGGTCAAAGCAAGCCCAAAGGAGAGGAAGAGAGGAATGGTAGGACAGAGGGCAAGAGGAAGGAGCTGAAGGAGTTAAACAATCACAGAGTCACATATCTGTAGTGGTTGGAAGGGAGACCTTTGGAGATCACCTAGTCCAACCCCCCTGCCAAAGCAGGTTCACCTAGAGCAGGTTTGACAGGAACGCATCCAGGTGCGTTTTGAATGTCTCCAGAGAAGAAGACTCCACACCCTTTCTAGGCAGCCTGTTCCAGTGCTCTGTCACCCTCAAAGTAAGGAAGTTTTTCCTCATGTTGAGATGGAATTTCCTGCATTCCAGTTTGTGCCCGTTGCCCCTTGTCCTGTCGCTGGGCACCACTGAAAAGAGTCTTGCCGCATCCTCTTGACACCCTTCCTTTAGATATTTGTAAGCATTGATGAGATCCCCTCTCAGCCATCTCTTCTCCAGGGTAAACAGACCCAGGTGTCTCAGCCTTTCCTCATAAGAGAGGTGCTCCAGTCCCTTGATCATCTTTGTGGCCCTCTGCTGAACTCTCTCCAGCAGATCCCTGTCCTTCTTGAACTGGGGAGCCCAGAACTGGACACAGTACTCCAGATGCGGCCTCACCAGGGCAGAGTAGAGGGGGAGGATGACTTCCCTCAACCTGCTGGCCATGCTCTTTTTGATGCTCCACAGGAGACCATTGGCATTCTTGGCCACAAGGGCACATTGCTGGCTCATCGTCAACTTGTCCACCAGGACTCCCAGGTCCCTTTCTGTAGAGCCGCTTTCCAGCAGGTCAGTCCCTAACCTGTACTGATGCATGGGGTTATTCCTCCCTGGGTGCCGGACCTTACACTTGCCCTTGTTGAATTTCATAATGTTCCCCATCGCCCAGCTCTCCAGTCTGTCCAGGTCTTGCTGTACGACAGCCCAGCCTTCTGGTGTGTCAGCCACTCCTCCCAGTTTTGTATCATCAGCACACAAAAAAAAATGTGCAGCCACTTAATACTTGAGAGAAATCTTCAGATTGTTTCAGCATTAATCCACTTCTTCCTCAAAAATAAAAGAAAGCAGAGGGGAAAAGTCTTAGATGAATTCTTCTGGCTGGTGACCTCTTCGCCACATTGGGATGGTTGCCCACGTGGAGAAGCTGTTGGGCAGCTCCCTAGTATCTTTCATCTGTGCTGCTCGGAGATCTCTCGGTAAGCAGAAGATTGATGTGGCTTATAATTACCTTCTCTTTCTGCGGCTTTGCCGTAGAACAGCTTGAATGTTGGGACATAAAGTGAGCGCTGACTTCGTTCAGTGCTCTGCCTAATGCCCCCAAAGCATTTTTTGCATACCTAGAAAAGAAGCCAGGCCTCGTATGGGCTAGCCTGGCAAAGGAGGTGTCCTTACTTTTTGGCAGAGCAGCACCACCCATTCTGTCTGAATGATGCTATCCTTGAGTCACTGCCCCCACGGGGAGAGCTGACCTGTGGGTAGGCCTGGAGACGGGCTGCTGATTGGTACAGACTGTGCTGTCCTGCAAATTTTGTTGCTCTGTTTTGGATCTTTCTTGGTTATTTTGAAATTTTTGCCATGATGCTGCCATTTCTGCTGGCTCATGGTGAATAAGATGTGCCGATTTTAGTACGTGACATCCAGCCTCCTGACATGCTTCTGACATTTCTACCCTACTAGGCTTTTCTTGTCTTCCCTCTCGCCCTGCCCATGCAGTCATCCTTGTCCCTTTGAACTAAATGTACATAGTGAATAATGTTCTATTAATCTCCTAATTTCTCTCCACGTGTTCCACTGCAGCCTCTTTCTGGCCTGTTTTAGACCTCCACTCTTGATTTTTCTAAAGCAGAGTGAGTGTCATTTGAGCTCTTTCTTGCACTGTCACAGCTGAATCCATCTGTGCTCATTCAAGTACGTCCATATTCATGCGCTACTTTCCTATTGACAGGTGTAGTTCTTGGAAATGTGATAGGTCCCCACCCGCCAAGTCCTATTCATCCAGCAGCTGAAAGATGCTTAGGAGCCATTCATCAAGAGTATGAACTCCTTTTGAAAGACAGGCCTGAGGGGCATGACATTTAACTGTACTTGCCAATCTAGACATACCCTATAGTCGTGGTGGCAGCTGGGACATACTGAAGGAGAGTGTCTGTGGTATGCTTGAGAAAAAAGAGGATGTGCTGTTAGCCTGATGCTTGAAAATTGCTTGCCTATGTAAATTATCAAAGGAATTCAGTTCTTTGTTGGGGTGAAACTCTTCTGATTTCTCCTGATGGTCCTCACTTCAGCCGTGGTTACAGGAATGGATTGCTTCTGGCAGGAAAAACTAGCACTGGAAAAATTTTGTTCTGCTTCAATATTCTGTGAACTGGCTTTCACAGGTGGGTAGGTATAGATGATTCAGTCTCTCTGCTGGGCTCCATATAGCAGGCAAATACTCAGAAACAACAGATTCATGGCATGGTAACTACAGCTTGCTTTGGTATTTGAGTCTGACTATATGTGATAATTTTCATACACAATTCATGAGGTTGTTTGGAGAAAAGCAGTCACTGTGATGAGAAGCACTCTCAGCTTCTCACACCGCAGTTGCAACCTGAGTCACTGTAGAGAGTTTCTTTCTTTTTTTAGATCTCTGAGTAATCAGCTACCAAAGTAAGATATATTTCATAAAAGGGTGAAATCATTGATCGCTCAAAAGTTACAAGTCATAAAATTATCAAAATGTTCTGATACCAAGGTGTGGTCTGAGGACTTAGTGCTACTTTAGGAGGAAACAAAGCAATATGCAGTTTGCATAAATCTTAGTTTATCCACGCTTTTTTTTTCAGATCTGTGACCAAATGCTGAAATGATACTTTTCTCTTATCTTTATAACCGTTGTTGTGAGTTTTCAGTCTGACAATGATCTATTGTATAATTCATCCTCCCCTGGCAATCTAACTGCTGTCCACTGTTCTGATTCATTATTTTTGGCAAGGCAAGGTAGCATGCACTGGAGTTATGAAGAACAAGTTGAAATGAAATTTGTTTGAAATATGCTTTTTTTTTTTTAAAAGCAATGTTTCTTTTCAATATAACTTCTTTTTTGTTGTTTATCTGTATAGATCACTTGTTTTCATTTTGAGTTTGGTATTTTATTTTTAAAAATCATGTTCAGTTTTTATTTCCAGAAAATTGACTTTATTTTTCTTTATGCCCAGTGCAGAACTGCTTACAGAAATAACTACTTGTCAGTAATCTTTTCAAAGATTCACAGTGTAACAAAATGAAACCCTCAATCCCTTCGTCTAGATTCTTAAACACTGACAAGATAAATTAGACCTTCATTAAATTAATGATTCCATAATTAAGAAGGAGGATTCAGAGGAAAGGCCTAGAACAATGGAAGAAGTATAAACGAACTCTGCATTAAACTTACCATTAAGTGGAAGAACAATGAATCATAAATTGCATCTGTATAAATGCACATGCTTTCTGTGGGGAAACAGTAATTATGCCCAGGAGCATTCTCTGTAACATCTCCCACTCGGTTACTGTCAGCATCAATTAGTCCATTATGATGAGAACTTCTGAAATGATCTGAGGTTAAAGAGAGATGAAAAACCCGAATCTCTTTGCTTTAGGGTTTTTTTTTTTCCTGGTGTAAATAGTTGAGAGTCATTGATAAGTTGCAGCTCTCTTTCATACCGAGGCAATTAATTTTACAAACACATTGGTAAACATACTTCAGAAATGCAAGAAAACTGCAGAACCCTTCATTTTTTAATTATATCATTTGCCATCACGTTATAAGTGTTTCATAAGGAAGTTATTAGAGATTATCTGATTTGGCATACGGTGATGTCTTCAGGGATGCCTTGTGATATCTGCATACTGAAATGGGAAGAGGAAGCACTCTCCATTACTTTTCATTTAAAGTGTTAAGTGAGTTTATCTCATTCTCTTTTGCAATTATTTGGCATTTCTGTCATGTGCTTTACAACCAAAGATGAGAGAATTGCTAAGAGCTACTTATATGTTATATTACATAAGTGTATATATGTAAATGCATAAGTACATTTATATTCCTAATATAGTCTGTTATTGGCTACAGGCTGGAAGCTGTCTGAATCTTTCCATCAGTGCTGCTCCTGCCAATCTCTGAAAATAGACCTCTTTGAATTCCTGAGTCTGATTTAAGATCGTTGATTTAATATTTTTAGAAGAGAAAACAAGCCTAAATCAGCAGAGAAATAACTGGCTGAAAATGTGAAATGCACAAGATACACTTGGCGCCTCAGGGAAAACACCCTCCAGAGGAATCCTCCACCCAACTCCTGTGTTAATTTTGACAACCTCACCCCCCAAAAAAACACTCCTGCCACCAAATACTTTCTGTTCCCTGGTTAACCATATGTAAAGAAACCTTGATTTTTGATACTGATGCTCTTATAGTTGGACTCTGTTTTGCATCAGATGGGCAGCATGTTGTCTTGCACCTTTCCTGAGAGGTATCAGAAAGACTTCAAGCTAAAGAGGCAGTGGGATGCAAAATATACATGAAAATGAGAAGCAGCACTTAAGAGAAAATAAATGACAGTCATGACAAGAGCTCACAGCATGAAACAGATGTGTGATACGAGCGCATATCATATGCATAAATCCTATAATTTAAATTTTTATATATATGCAAGACCATGCAGTCTTACAGAAGATGGATGGAGGGGTATGGATTAAATGCTCAGATTCCCCAGGTGCCTCACTGTGATCGAGTTGCAGGGAGGTATTCTGAAGCTGTGTTCCTTTTTTTATTGATCTGAGTGTTAGCCAAAAGCAAATGGGGACTGATTTTAAAATAGAACAGAAGAAAAAGACGAAAGCGACTATACAGTGTCTTTGCTGTATAGGGGGCAAAATTTGTGACATGGGAAATCTCTTCTTGGTCTCTGTTTCCATGGGTGTAATAGGCCAGTAACGCCACGTATAATCTGCGTTGAGATAAGGAGATAAGGATTTGAGATCTCCCCAGATGAAGTATTTGACTCTGAAATAAAATGCTGAGTGCCTTCAGCTGAGAACTTTAAAAGATTGTTTCATTTCTGATCTAGTAGCTTTTTTCTTGTATGGTCATTCTTTGGATTCAGATTTTAGAAACTAGAAATGTTTGAAAGCATGAAGAAAAGGAAGACTGAAATCAACAAGATATGTTTCTTCTTAAGCAATTTCTACAATTTGGAAAACCACTTTTAAAAGTTGTAGTGTATATGGCTCCTGCGGCTTTGTTAAACAGAGCTCTCTAACATTAAGGCTCTTTGTTATACAAAATTGTGGAGGAGAGCCAGAAGAGAAATATATTTAGAGTATGAAAATACACAAAGTACATGTGTAGCTTGCAAGTAATTCATCCCAGAAAACTAAGAGAAGCCAATAGACAAGCCACAACTAAAACGTAAATCTTCGTGACTCTTTTCACCTCTTATATGAGACTGCATTAGTGATTGTTGATGAATAAAAATAAGATCAATATTTGATATTAATAAAATGTTTATTTTTAATGTGATTGTTACATTCACTCATATTCCAGTAGTATTTGAAGCTACAAGTATGTCAGTATGTTGCAGGAACAGCTGATGAGGCTTGGATGCATAACTCGAGGAATAGCCCATGGCTGCGGACCTAGAGTGGGTGGAAGGGCCACGTTTTAGCCCTTCAGCCCTACATGCATATGCACGTCCCAGCTGCACTTTTCACTCCTGGCTTACTTCAGCATCTTCCTTTTTAGCAGATGTCTGTAAATGCCTCTATTTAATGCCTGATCTATTCACATACGCCCTTGGATAGCAGCAGTCATGCTAGCCTTGGAGCTGTGTGCTCAGAGGTGTAGGTTTTAGGCACTGCTCTGCATAGCCAAGTGATGTCCATCTGACAGTCCCTGACCCTGCAAAAGGGCTGAGGGAGTGTAGTTCAGGACTGCAAAGTTTAGAACCGTCTAACTTCAAAAGTGTGGAGAAACGAGATCGGTCTGTTTTGCTACATAATCTTGGGTGCTCGTGAAGAGTTGTATTTGCTTCTTGTGTTGGGGACATCTGAGCCCTGCTAGACTGAAATTGAACCTATGCAGTGATAAATGTGAGCTTTTTTTGGGAAACAGTGTGACAGTATTCAGTGAGCAGTCAGGGAGGCAGGAAATGGAGTAACTGGGGATATAACAACAAACTGGGCTTTTTGGATTTTCTCTTGAGTGAAGAAGGTTGCAGAAAGTCGCCACCATCTTAGTTTGCAGGTGATGCTTTGTTTGAATGTGAACCATTTGTGGAACCTGTAAAGCCAGTCATTTAAAAATGGAGATCCTTAATGATGCTTAGGATAGCAGCTGTAACACTTAATGGCCAAATTCAACGCAAACGTATCAGTGGTGGAGATTAGGTAAATTTGCTACTAAATCTCCCTCCTTTGTCCTCAAGAGCACTGTCCTAAGGTGTAGATTACACCATTTCCAAAAGTGGGGAAGAAATAAGAGCCATGGAGGTTTTTAACTTTGCCCTGGTTACATACTACGGCATCAGTAAGCCTAAAATTAAAATTTGTATCTCTGAATTTTAAGCCCTGTGCTTTAAAGCACTAAACTGTTCACCTGCTGTGCTGGTTAGTCACGAGGTTTTTTTGATCCAGTAAATTTTGTTTGTATGTTTCTGTATTAACAGTTTGCCAAATTATCCCATATGCTGTTTTTTCTTAGAACGGTGACGATTTTGGCAACATGTATTTAATAGGTGATTTTCTTAATATTCTGTATTTCCTTTTGGAAAAATGTTTTCTTCTACCTTCTTACAGTCCTAGTTCCTTGAACCAGTTTTTATCCTTGCAATACTTTTAGTCTTTAGTTAAAATTAACTGCTTTGTTTTCTGTTACCCTTTTAAAATTTATTTGCGTATTTAGAAATGTTTAGTCAAAAAGGAGTGGGAGATGGTGAGAAGAAAGGGAATCATATTATTCAAAAGCCAGGCTTTCCAGTTTTGCAGAAAATCATCTGGAGCTGGCTGATCATGAGTCAACTATGCCGTCCTCTTACAAAAAGACAGATATAGTAGGATGTATAAAGCAGAAAGAGAACTACCTGAGGTAATCCTTTCATCTTAGCTTTGATAAAGCCTCAGACAGACTGCTATTTCAGGCGTAGGTTAACTGGGGAGAGTCCAGAGGAAAGCTATGAGAATGATCAGTGATCTAGAAAACTTAGTTGAAAAAAATGGGTTTGTTTTGTCTAGAGAGGAAGGAAAGTATCACAGTCTCCAGGAAGGGAGAAGCCTGGAAAAAAAGGGTAGGGAATAACCTACTCTTCATTCTCAGTGTGGGGAGGGAGGAAGGTAGAGGGATTGAATTACATCAAGAGAGACTTGAGGTACATATTAGAATAACCTTTCTAGTAGCAAGAGTAGTCATGCATTGGGATAGATTGCCTAGGGAGGTTGTAGGTCTTTGTTGGTCTTTAGAAAAATCCAGTAGGCAGAGATGAAAGTTGGGCAAGGATGGATTGACCTGGCTGTGAAGAGTGGGAGTGACCAGATGGTGTCTGGCGGCTCTGCCCAGCCATATTTGCTGCAGTTCTGTTACACAGGTCACCGGTTACTTGTACCCAATAATTTTTTTGCTTGAAAAGCAAGTTGAAGTGGTGGAGATTTTTTTTTTTTTTTAGTTCAGCCTTTAATAAATTCCAGTTTTCACTTTCTTTCAGCCTTGTAAAAGATTTTTTTTCTTTCTTCCTATTCTTGATTCCTCAGTATCACTTCTACTTCATTTATGTTCAACGTATTGCTTATAGCTTCTTCCACATATGGGTTATTATCAGGTACAACTGAGTAGTCCATTACATAGGTTTCTCAAATAAACTGGGGCTATTATCTTGATTATAAAAAGATGCCCTAGACTTCGAATAACATTTTTAGGTCCTTGCTCTTTTGAAGTTTGTTGGTCTCTTAAGTGTGGACATGAGAACTGGCTACTATAATCCAGTAATACATCTTTCTTCTCAGTTTATACTTGGTATTTCCCTGTTAATTTATCAAGAAAATTTCCCTTTTAAGTTACTGATATGTCAGGAACAGTTTCAGCTAGTAGAGTTCTGCATTTCCAGCTGCCCAGATCTCAAAATACTTTACATAAACATTGACTAAACTATTCTTCATAACATTCCTCCAGCTCAAGCAGATAATTAACTCTAGCTGGGAATATGACATGTTTCAGTCATGGAAGAGAGCCTGAATTTCTGGATACCACAAGAGCTATCTTGTATGTCAAGTGAAATTGCTACCTACTTAGAAAGTTTGGGCTTTTTATCTGTTTATATTCCTTACAATGCTGATGGTTTCTTTTATAACTCAGAGAGGTTTATTCATTTCTATATTTGGCCTTGGGCTGCAGTGCAGACCTCCTGACCTATCCTGTCCACAGATATACTTGTAAACATAATGCAGTGGAAAACATAAATTCACCTTTCATCCCTAATACGAATGCCAAAACAAATATCAGTTGTTACTCAGCTTAGTGCTGCTAAGAAAATGTTCCGGTTATTGTTATGTCAAAGAGGCAAAGACTGCCAAATCTGTAAGAACAGAAATGTGGTTCGGTGAGGTATTTAAAACATGAAGGGCAAGATTTATTGTTAGACTCCTAAGGATATGAAGAGAGTGAGAGGGGAAAAAAAGGCTCTTGATTTGAAACTAGAATGGGACCCCATGTCCAGGGTATGCTGGTGAGCCAAGTGGAAGGGTTAAAGGAGGAAAATAGGTTAAAAGCTTTAGCTGTCTGAATAGAGGAAAAAAGGGAAAGATGATGAAAGGTTCTGATGGATTTTGTTAGTGTTTTCTTGAAAAAATTTTGGGAATTCCTGTGCAGAGAAAAAAGTTGATGGGAGAATTTAAGGAGTGACTTCACAGTTGCAAAATGGTATTTCAGCTGAGGACATGAAACTTCATTATATTAGAGAAGTAGAGTTTGAGGATGAGAAGTTTGAACCTAAGAAGGATCATAGAATCATAAAATATGTGAAGTTGGAAGGGACCCATCAGGATCATCGACTCCAACTCCCTGCTCCTCACAGGACCACCTAAAACTAAACCACATGACTAAGAACATTGTGCAGATGTTCCTTGAACTCTGACAGGCTTGGTGCCGTGACCACTTCCCTGGGGAGTCCATTCCAGGGACCGACCACCCTCTCAGTGAAGAACCTTTTCCTAATGTCCAACCTGAACTTCCCCTGGCGCAGCTCCATTCCATTTCCTCGTGTCCTGTCTCTGGTCACCAGAAAGTGGAAGTCAGCACCTCCCACTTGGCTGCCCCCCCATGAGGAAGGTGTAGACTGCGATGAGGGCACCCCTCGGCTTGCTCTTCTGCAAGCTGAACAAGTCCAGGGACCTCAGCCACTCCTCATAAGTCTTGCCCTCAAGGACTTTCACCATCTTGGTCGCCCTCCTCTGGACACCCTTGAATAGTTTGATGTCCTTCTTACATTGAGGTGCCCAAAACTGCACACAGAACTCAAGGTGGGGCTGCGCCAGTGCGGTGTAGAGTGGGGCAGTTGCCTCCTTCAACTGGCTAGCTGTGCTGTACTTGATGTACCCCAGGGCATGTTTGGCCCTTTGGGTGGCCGGGGCACACTGCTGATTCATAGTCAACTTGCCATCAAGTGGATGGGATGACTTGGTTGGAAAAATCTTAAAAATGCATGTGAAGAGCCTGTTTTTCCTTCTGTTCGAGACAAATATTTTCAAAACAGGTTCAGGAGAAAGTTGTTTGTGACTCTCAGCAAGTGCCACACATCACAATTGATGCAAACGTGAGAGACAAATAAAACACATATCAGATATAATAAGAATAAAACTCAGGCAAATTATGTTTTGCCTTCCTTTGAGCTTAGTTGCAGAGGAGTTGTTTAGCTGGAAATAGAAAGAAGTAAAATACCGGAGAAACACAATGAAGAGAAAGTTAGGATTCCTTAGGCCAAATCTTACAAGCACAAATGCTCTGGAAATAGTTTATCACAAATGCCAGAGATCCTCTTATGCATCTGTTGGTAGCGCAGCATAATGGAGGGGCAGGACTTCTGAACAATCTGTTAACGTTTGTGAATCATAGTGATGTGTCCATCCTTCCTCAATGGCCCATGCAATCATAGGGTGTCCATAGTTTACCATCTTTTTCCAAAGTATGTCATTTATATCCTCCTCTTTTTTGTCTTCTGCCAAGAATTTTTTGATTCCGTATCTAAACATACAGAATCATGGAATCACAGCACCATTGAGGTTGGAAAGGATCCCTGGAGATCACCTAGTTCAGGCTCCAGCTCAGTGGGGTTTCATGAATGCAGTGGCCCTGGTCCATGTCCAACTGGGTTTTGAGTATCTCTAGACTCCACAACCTCTCTAAGCAACCTGTTCCACTGTTTGATCAACACTTCAGTGAGAAAGGTGATTAACAAAGATGTTAAACAGACTTTACTTTTGGACTGCTTCATTAGTGACCAGTCCTCAGCTGGACTTTGTGCTGCTGAGTGAAACCCTTTGAGCTGTGTTTCTGACAGTTTTCAGTCCACCTCACTGTCCACTTAATCTAGTTTGTACATCATAAATTTGTCGATGAAGATTTTAACATGGGGCAGTGTCAAAAGCATTTCTAACTTTTTTTCAGCTCTGGGCCTTTTGTCTTCAAAAGAGCATCTAAGCAAAAGATCTTTTGGCACATTTGGGTCCATCTCATCTCCTCCAGTTTATTATTTTTCAGTAGGTTAGCATGGGACATACTGAGAAGATATAATGGGCACAGATACTCACATCCCAGTCAACGGAGTGATGATTCTGAGTCTGTTTCATAGTTTGTGACGCAAACTAGTCCTGGATGGGCCCTATCTTAATTCAGTGCTGCAGTCCTGTCATTTGCCACGTGGGTTAGAATAACAAATGTGTTTCTGAGAAAATACATGTCTCTGAAAAAGCTTCACCTGTATAGTTTATTCACATGAATTTATGTTCTCCTTTTGCTGAAGTTGCAGTTTTTCCAAGAATCATTGAAAAGGTGGCTGCTTGCCATTTAAACATCTAGCTGGTTAACCTTATGTGCAGTACTGCCTTTTTTTCCACGCATAATGGAGTGTCAGAGCCAAGTGCAAATGTAACTGTCTTCATGCTTGTGTGGCTTGTTCTAAACTGCAGTATTGCAAATAAACAGTGTCACTGCATGCAGTCTTTGTGCTATCACCACTTGCTACCAAGAATGAAACAAAATGTTCTGAGTACAATTAGGTAATCAGAAGTTAGGACATTTCCCTTTTGTCACCCATAAAGTAGCTAAGAGATTTTTTTCTGCTGTTGAGCAGGATTTCGAAATATTTTGGAAAGACTACTGGAATAATTTTCCTTGTCCTATTGTAGTAGGATTCTGACTTTGTCACATGGAGATCATTTCCACTTGCTAATACACTACCAAGTGTTTTGAAATAGGAATTTGTCAGTAGTCCTTGGTAGCTCACTTCAGTAAACAGCTGCCTTAGACTCTACAACTTTGTTTCAGTCTAAATTGTCTCTTTATTTTTGGAAAAGAGAGTTGTGGCTCACTGCTGAATTATTCTCTCTGAAATTAAGAGTCATTTTGAAAACCAGCAATTAAATCAATGTGAGATGTTTATAGTATATATAAATGGGACACACAATCAGTTAGATTCTCAGTCTGATGAAATGTGAACAGGCTCTTTCTGAAATGTGGGATATTAGAACTTGGCTGTGCGTATTATGGAGTAGATTAGGTGAAGACTTACCATGTAGGGACATATCTAGTCCTCTTGTTTCATGATGTGAACCAGGAGAGAACCCTGCTTGCAGACTTCAGCTAACTACACATAGGATGATTTATTTTAACCTTGCATATTATTATTGCTTTTGCATGGAAAATGCCTTCTTTTATTTTCAAATGTCTGCTTATTTTTTTTCTCTCTTCAGGTCAAGGATTTTGTCTCTTGGTAGTGGGGGTGGGTGTGGGGGGTGGTTTTTTTTTTTTTTTCAATATAAATACAGAGGTGACACTTAGCCTTTTACACATTGCACTGAAAAGCACTCCTCAGAAATATGGTGAAATTTTCAATCACAATCACATTTTGCTTTCAATTATTTCTTGTTTAGGGAGCTATGCTTATGTGAAA
>NW_009646931.1:138905-144170 GCF_000708025.1 Charadrius vociferus | reverse complement strand
GGGAAAATTTTCTATTAAAATACTACTTTCTTCTTCTTAAGGCTAGGGCAGTGCAGCCTTGGGCATTCAATCTGAATGTATAGAGCACTTCTTTAGCTGTTATTTGTGGGTTTTTCCAGACTGCTTTACTTTCCTGGTTATTTACAGAGCCCGATACTGTGAAATGGGGTCTTCTTTTCATAGTCACACCCACTAGAAACCAAATTTTTATGACGTACTCAATTAAGGTGGGCACCGTGGCTGACTTTTTAAAATGCTTTAAAAAGCTGACTTGCATCCTGGGGAAGAAGTAACCTTCCATGTTGAATTAATGTTATTTTTATTTAAATATAGAAGTCCTACTAATTCAAAAGCATTTTAGATGCTACTGCTGTGCCAAATATCATGGGAGTGATAATGTGCTTAGGAATTCTGAACATAACAAATGACGTACTTCTTTTTTTTAACAGCATGCCATCTTCCTGAGACTTTACATACTGTCCTTTTAGAGAAAAAGGAAGTGTTACTTTCTTAAATTTACCAGTTTATAAGTTACTACACTGCAATTTATTGTCTGAAGTAGTAGCAGTATTGAGATGCTCCTCATCCACACCCTCTTCTTGCTGATTCAGAGTTTGCTTCCAGTCCGGCTGACTTCCACCATGGATGTGCATTGAAAATGAGTCTTGATCAGTCACCCTGACTTCTCTTTGCCATTTAGATCTGTGTTCGTGCATTTTAATGTCAAGGTTAGCGTGGGATCCTGCGGCTTGGCGAGCCCGCAGCGGCACAAGGGGTTTCAGGCAGCCGGTGCTGTTTGAGTGAGAAGCCCAGGTGCTCTGCTCAGGGCCGTTGTGCGGGCTGCCCGGCTGGTGGCCTTTCCCCGAGGTGTCCTTCCCCGAGGGACAACAGTGCCAGGACGCCCGTTCGGATTTTGTTATGTCGCCTTCCCGCCGCCGGTGACCTTTGCTGTTCCAGCACTCATCTCTTGTCTCTGTTTCCCCTGATTTTGTGTAGGTGCTGGGATGGCTGGAGAAGGTCCCCATGTGCGGTTGAGCTGAGGGAGGCGTGAAGCACCATCCATCCCCTGCTGACATTTGAGGTAGTGTGATAACTTTTATCTTGCCTGCAAGCGACTTTATTATGAATGTTGGCTAAGCAGAGCAATCAATAGTATCCTGTAGCACTCTGCAGATAATCCTCACAGATCCCATGATCTGTTCCTGCAGTAGTATCCTACGGCAAACTATATATGCAGAACACAGAATTCTGATTGGGATCCAATTGTCATATTTTATTACCCCAAACAATAGAGATATTTGAATTAAGGCTGTCGAATTCAATCTTGATGTAGATTGATAGTTTCAAGCCCTTTTCTACCAATCTCCAGCAGCCAGCATTTGAGACAGAGGGTTTGGTAACTGGTGGAAGTTCATAAAAGCTGTTTTTCCTTGTCAGAGAAAAATTATTATACTGTATTTTAATGAGGCATTTCTCATTTATAATGTTATATAAAATATTAATTGCCTGACTTTTTAAATGCACAATATTGAAACAAATGGAGAAAAAGAAATCTGTGTTTTTCCAGTGAGAGAGAACGTGAAAAGGCATGTTGTAGATAACAAATCCTGGTGTAAACGACACTTAAATGACATGTAGTTTGAATGTATGTATTGGGTCTAATTCATATCTGGAGTGTTTAATCAGATTACAGAGGGATAAATTGGAATCAAATATCACAGAAACACACTGTGGTGTAAGGGATTCAGACCTGTGATTACTCATGCTGAGGAACTGGAAAGCTATTACCTGGTGTTAAATGGCTGCACGAGACTTCACAGCTGCTATCTGTGTACTATAGCAGTTTTATGAGACTTAACTGGCTGATCCTGTATAAGTGTACACAAATGTAAAGTTATTAAATAGAAGAACAATTCTGGAGACTGTCTGCTTTGGTTGTGATAACAACAGCTAAAACTTGCCACCCTATGTCTGTGTTTTTAATGTTTCTGAACCCAGATGGTAGAACTCTAGATGCTATCGTTGCACCATGGATCTCTGGTTGGGAGACTTGTCTAAGGATATACCAATTCCACTAAGAAAATAAGAAGGTCAGAATAGTGAAAAGTTATTTTTAAAAATGCTCGTAAATTAGGCATAACTTGGAGTCATCCGGGACCTCCTCAATCACAGCTGCCTTTGTTGTGGTTACCATACAGAGTCAAGCACACCTGAAAAATAATTCATAAATGACTTCTCTCATTTTATAGCTGAAGCATGGCAACACAACCATGCAGAAAGCTGCTTCTGTGCTTTGTTTTCCTGGCTTTCCACGCCCAGCGAGCCAGCTGATCCCTAGCCAAGCTGCCCATTCCCGATTTCTCTGTGAGCAGCGGTGCAATAAGTGTGTGCCCAGCACTGGGAGCACACAGCTTGGATGTGGGATCTGCCCTCACTTCTGAGCTCCACCACGGGCTCGCTCAGGGGTTCTGCCACACTCTGTAACCTCGTTGTGTTTCAGTTTCCTATTTGTGAACAAAGGCTAATAATTCGTAACTTCCAGAAGGGAATAAACCATCCCTGTCCTTAGGAAATGTTGTTACTCACAAAGCGCCTGTCATATTTGATGTGATATTGACGCTGTGTTACCAGGGGAGAGTTCAAACCCTTTGCTTTTAAGTGTGACCCTGGGGTTGGAAATTGATAGTGGATCCCTGGGTGGTAAAAATCATTTCTGTGGTGCTTTCTTGGCTGGTATTTTCCACTAGCTGGAGATAGAGAACATTTTGGCACAGGTAAGAGCAGCTAACTAAATCCAATGATAACATGATCATAGGGGAGGGGAGAGTGTGCTGACCAGATATCTTGAAAATGACATGTCTGTAATTTATATTACCTGTGCCAAGTTAGTTTTAGAATAAGGCCTGGAAATGTGCTCACTGTCCCCATGTAGATCAATTAATGGCTTAGCCTTCATGTATTTGCCTTTCAGTACATGTTTGGCAATACCAGCCCCAGACTCAGCCATATGGAGGCAAGTTTACTGCTCAGCTCTTCTGTGAAATTGAGGCATTTAATGCATTACGGACAGTGGGAAATGTTCATCTGCACATTTTCTAGGCTGCGATTAATAAAGTGTTCTACTCTGAATGAGGTTTTTGTTTATCCTAAATGAATGTGTCGCATTCTTTCCTTAAAAATTAAACAGATGCCTTGTTATTTCAAGTCCAGGATACTGAAAGTGACCCATAGATGCGGCAAGAGTAATTTGTGCCTCATTGACATTTACAGTCCCAATGGAGGATAACACATGAGGCACAGCTTTAAATAGATTTTGTCAGTGCTGGTAGTTCTGCTGAATATGCTGGAAAAAAAATTAATATCTGGCCAAAAGTAGCAGAGATGTTTGTAAAGTAACTGCTGCAGAGTATTCCAGTAACCGTCGTTTCTTTAGCTATTTAACACTTACACAGCCACCAGGTCAGCACACCTCTCTGTCTTTTAAATAAACTGACTGCTAAGTTTCCTGCTATGGAATACAATGTACAGACTATGGAAACCATTTGTGGTGCTGTGAGAGCCTGAGAAAAGCTAAGAGTACGGAAATAAAATTGGCTGTTCCTCCACAGTTTGGAAAAAACTTACAGGAATACAGGGCTTCTCATTTTGAACCGCCTTTTAAGTTCAGGGAAGGACTTGCCTACACTGACAATGACAATAATACAGTAAATGTATCCATCAGTTTAATACCAAAATGCTGTAATACTTTTCTCATCAGGCAACTTGTTTGGTGATGTAAGGCTCCCACAAACTAGGTATCCACCATGTGTGGGTTATGTCCACTAGTTTGTGACTGGGATCAGATCCAAATCCTTCACTCGCTAGTGTTATGAATAGATCAGAGACGTATATACCAACTAAAAAAAGAATCAAACCACTTTTTTTTTTTTTTTTTAGCTTTATGGCTGTACCTCATACTTCTGCTTTATCATTTCATCATACAATTTGAAGGGCTTGCTTTTCAGCATTTAATGGTACAGTCATCAGTAGGACAATTTAATTTGCTGTTAAATAAATTGAGTTAAATTCTGCTGCTGTTGAGTCATATGTTACTGCAGATTTGAAATCAAAGTTAAGATTCAGTTTGAACAAGTCTGGCAAAGTCAGGTATTATGACCTGGCAAGGGGCTACAGGCAGTCATATTTCATTAACTACTGCGCATAAAATAGAATGGAAACTAGGAATGTTAACATTAAAATATACTGCACAAAGTATTTACTTAATGGTCTTTTTTCTTTTAAAGACAATACTCTGCACTCATTTGTAGCCACTTGTATTCTGGCTCTTTCTTCTGAGTAAAGTGTCTCAAAAATATGCTGTTTGAGAATTATTTGTGAAAAATAGATTTTCCAGACTAAATACACTACACTGAACCAGTGAAAAGAATCAGATTAGGTAAATCTGTGGAAACCTGTCCTCCCACACATGGCTCAGTGTGCTTTAAAAATGCACTCCAGCCAATTGAGTCTTACACTGTACATACTACTGTAGGGTTTATTATGTGTGACTAGTAAAAATACCACCATATGGTCTGATCATTGCAGTAGTAGTGGGAAGTAAGTCTGGATTTTGGAAAGGCTAAGCTTAATATTCGCACTTGGCTGCAGTGGTCCCACTGTTAGTTCAGCAACATCAGACTGTCTTACCCCATCCACCCTCTGCCCTCTCCCAGGGGAAGCAGCACATCCCTGTCACTGCGCAAGCACATGGAAGCAACTCCCCTCTTCCCATCTTTTTTCCTCATGAAGGCCCTCATACTTCCATCACTAGCAGACAGTGAAGAAGCAGTGTCCTGGTTTGAGGTAAAACAGAATCAATTTTCTTTTCAGTAATTTTACTTTTCAGTTAGGTCTCTTCTAACTAACAGCACTCTCTGACATTAACAGCATGTGGTCCAGAGACTGTTCGCTCTCAGAGTGATCAGACCTATGTTGCCCAGCCATGGTATGCAGAGAGGCTCCTGCTTATACTTACTGCTGTAACCCCCAAGGGCAGTGAACTTTGTTACTTGCCCTGTTGGAGGGTCAGAAGCAGAAGAGCGTAGAAAGGTCCCACCTGCGGGGAGGAGCGGACAGGACAGGTGACCCAAAACTGACCAACGGGGTATTCCATCCCATCTGCCTCATGCTCAGTATAAAGCTGAGGGATCAAAGGGTCAGCCCTCTTTCTTCAGTGGCCGCTGTCCCAGGAGGACTCTGTCTGTTCATCTGCCTTTGATCCTGATC
>NW_009646931.1:117856-137152 GCF_000708025.1 Charadrius vociferus | reverse complement strand
AGTCTTCACTGTTTTAAAAGCCATTTCTCATCTCCTCCAGGCCGAAGTGACACAGGCTGGATGGCATAGTTTCATGGGCTGGATCTGGTTTATGAACTACATGCCATAAATAAAAACCTACTTAAAGAATCCAATTAAAGAAAGAAACGCTAGTCCTCTTTTTCAGATGTTTCTCTGTAAAGCTATACCACCATCTCTCTTAATTTGTGCTACAGCTCCTAATAGCAGATGCTTGTTACTATGTCAGATGACTTTCAGCCACACTAGTAAATTAAATGTACTACTCCTATCAGGACAAATCCTCCCTGAAAAAATTAGCTTTTGGGTTGTTTCAAATAAGATAGTTGCTTAAAAAAAATCACATACCACATGATACAAGTTTCCTACCATTTCTGTAGTATGATACTTCAGCTTCTCAGGCTCAAAACACTTCTCTAGATCCTTTATCAAACATAGATGTAAGTATACCTGGTATCTATAGCAAGATCTAGAATAAGTATCTGTATCAAAGGAAAGCACGTATTTTAATTAAGACTTAAAATCTTAAAAAAACCCTTTAATATGGAACAAAAAGACCCAGGGAAATGAAAACACAACTGCAAGCTCTACATTTTGAGGACTTTCCTACTCCATAAGGGTACAGCTGTTGGGTCCCTCCCTACCAGCTGAGCTATTCAGGAGAGACCTGGCTGACCCACAGTATGTGCTTTTTCTGTGAGTTTTATGTCCGCCATAGAGTGTGTCTGAGACTGGAAGAAAGCCTGCTCTCCTAGGGAGATAAAAACTCAATTCCAGGCCAGCCAAAACCAGATCTTTCTTAGCCAAGAAACTAATTTATAGACCACCGAGTAATCCTGCAATTAATTGTTCTCTGCAGCCCATAGAACAGCTGACATCTGGATTCGTTTTCTAAGTTATGAAATGACTACAGATTTTAAGGGGTTTGGTTGGGGTTTTTTTATCTGATTAAAGCACCCTGTATCGCTTTATATTCAGAGCTAACTGGTTGGTAAGCTGTCAGAAATCCTTTGCAGACTATCACCTCTTTGAAACCTCTGAAAGCAGTAATAGAAAAATATCTTCCTTGAATGAACTATACCGGTCATTACTCTTTTTAGCGTGTGAGTCCAGTCACCTGTTATGAAGTCTGATTGCTGAAGAAAAACGTTGATGCAATAAGTGAACTAAAAATCAGGACTAATTTATGCATCAGGGCAATTCAAAACTCAAAGCTCCGTCTGCTGTGATATTCCCCAGTTTTAGTGATGTTAGGAAAATTATAATCTATGCAGAAGTGATTTATCTAATGCTGCCATACACTTTGTAGTAGAACCTGAGAGCAGTCAGTCTCATCATGCTTATTGTGAACGTGGTTGCTTACACAGGATTCAAGCGTGATTGGTAAGTGTCATACATATTTTAGGAACAGATGATATCATTGTTAACGACTTCTTAAAAAAAAAAAAAGAAAAAAATTATATGGTAAGGTTTTTCTAAAAATGGAAGTCTTTTATCTCTCCAAAAATAAATTCACTGTGATATTGAAGTTATTGAGCATAAGAACCGCAAAAAGGAACAGTCATACTCTTTCCCTTCTACGCTGATAGTTTCCACACATGGTCATGCAGGAAAGACTGAAAAGTTTAGTCCATGGGCCCCGGTGTTGAGTGGGATGATTACACCTACACTGATTAAAGGCAGAGAGCTAGTTGCTAAGACTTTCGCTGACAGGCTCCTGTGCAAGCAGCCTTGCTCCCTATTTCAGTATAAAAGCAGGTACTGATGCCAGACTGCTGGTCAGGCTTCAGGGGAGTTGGGTACCATGCTAGACCAGGGGAGCCCCCAGCAGGGTTTTACAAAACTCTCTGTGGCTGCAATGCAATGGCCTCCCCTTTAGCCTGCTGGGTTTGGTTATACTGTGTGTCTAATGCAAATCCTGAGATCTAGCTTGCTATGGGATTTATTTTTGTGAACAGCCCTCACAAAATGGGTTTAATTCTGAGCAGTACTTGTGGTAGTGGTGGGTGAAGGCTCAGGCTCTCAGCTGCTCCTCAGGGCAGATATCTTGTGAATTTTGTCTGTAAACATCCATCTTCTGATGGTCCTGTGTAAAATAACACTAACAACAGCAGTGGAGAAATGTGAATGCACTAGTCTGTCTTAATAAAAAACAGTTGAATCTCCTCCAAAGTTTCCCTTTCTTAATCAGATAGTTGGTAATGTTGTGGAGCTCCTGCAGAGGAGGGAGTCCTAGTGTCACTGGAGGTGGACATGCTCTCCATGGGTCACCCCGGTCTGCCCCGCACTGGGCAGCTCTGTTGTTTGTAGCACCCATTGCAGAGTATCCCATCTTGAGTTGATCAGTTCAGAGCTCATGTGTTTTATCTGTGATGTCTAAACATGAAGGCTGCAGTGCACAATTGTGATTGTTTTAGTCGCTGACATTTTAGGAGTGATAAATGTGGAGGTAGAGGTTTGCATCCAGTGCACTGGGGTTACCATAGCTAAAGAGCATGGTTCATTCCTATTGTTTATAGAATAGATCTATACACTTCCTAAGAAGGTTTTGCTAGTTGCTTGAGTGTTTCAGATGAGGTGTTCTTTCTCTTAATTGCAATTCTTTCTCTCTTAATGCAAACTATTAGTTTGCTGTTTTGGTTTGTTTTGTTTTTATTCCACTACAGCTTTATCTTGTGATGCTAAGATTGCTGGCAATAAATGGCGGAAGACTCTGTAATGTTCAGTGGTAGGTAAGACATTGGAGAGGGTTGCAGTCCATGCCTTGTTCTGCTGTGGGGCTGCGGTGTACACGCAGGCAAGCCACTCCTCTTCCCAGTGTCTCCATTTCCCTGTCTGTAAAATGGATAATGCCACTGACCCCGCTGCAGACTGCCCCAGGATTTGCTGATGGAAAACATTGTCTGGCAGCATTAAGAGATGTCTTTAGAAATAGATTTGGCAAATTACCTTTAAAATTAATATGGCTGTTTCTATTGCTTGTTTTGCAGACGCTTCTTAATTTCTTTGTTGGTGGGGTTTTCTCAGAGGAAGTGTTGGGCATTGGGACTGACCGAGCTTTTCCAGGTGCTAGTGTGAATTTCTAATTGCAACCTGGCATCTCCCTTTACCTTGCTTATTCCAGAAGATAGCCTTCCTTGTAGTGCTGTGTTAGCTGCAGGTGCCCACTTGGAAGACTAACTGGGTGATTTTCTTCCTCACTAAACTAGTAACTGTTCAATAGGTCGCTAATTCTAGAGATTACTAGGCATGGCTGTTCAGTTTAGTCCCTTTAAAAGTCAGGCTGGCTTGAGCACCCACAGTGCAATCCACTTGTCTCCACTTCCTTAATAATCACTCTGTCCTCTCCAACCTGATCTCCAAGCCCGTCCTGGATCCTGTGTCACATATCCTCTGACCTCTCCAATGGGGAAAAAAGGCTTTCCTCAAGGCTTCCCATGCCGGTGCTTCATTATCAGAACTTTTGTCTTCTACCCTGCACTCACCTGCCTCATGAGGTGGACCCTTCCCCTCTCATGGGGATGCAAATAACCAGCTGAATACCAGTGAAGTTACACCTTCACCTTTCAGCAATATGTATTTGTCCATATGTGTGTGTCCAGTGCGTGCAAGCACATGTACACAAACCAAACCCCACTTCTGTTCCTTCCTTGTGAAGAATTGTTTCAGGACCTGTGGTAATTGAAATGGCTAAAGTAATACCGGGATGTGATTCAAAATGTGATCTGGAAGAAAAGTTGCTTGAAGTCCTTAAAAAATAAAGCAGTGTACCCAAGTATGTGCATTACATGGCCTTTGAATAAATTCAGTTAGTGATTTGTCTCCCTGTATTTGGAAATACGGGACACGCTAACCTTGGAAAAATCTCCAATTAAAACAATAACTTAGCGGCATCCCTCCTTTAGCTCTTGGCTTGAAAGGTGTCATCAACAGCTGTGTCATAAAAATGTGTATCAGAAGTGTTTGGCTCAGTATAAAGGTTCTAGAGGTCCTGTTTAGATAGTATATAAAAATGTTGATGTGTTTTTAAGCCACTTTGGTAAGTGTGGACATCGTCTATTTTGTATGTGAGACGTTTCATCAAAACTTACTGTAAACTTAAAAGTTGGATATTTTAGTTTCCAGATCATACCAACGCAAGCGGAGGGAGAAGTTAACTGGCTTTTTAAGATTTTACAAAAGGTTTGAACAGAGATCAGCTTTTCTTCACAAATTATTAATCACCTTGTGAAAACTTCTTTGGGCAACACTGCTTTTAAAAGTACTGAATAAACTTCTGCCATTGCTGGTCTCATTTAGTATCCCTTTCAACTTTGTGCTGATTTACGCAATTAAGGATCTAACTCAAAATCTTTGTATATGGCTATACAAAGTGATTTATGCAGTTGCTGAATGCAGTAGGCTACTTTTTGGCAGGTGCCCACAGTTTATATGTTCAGATTTGTATGGACTTAAAGCACCAAATCAGCAGAGAATAGGGCCAGGGGACGGTGCTGGTGTGATCTTACAGAGGACACACAGAAAGCAGTTGCAACCATAGTGTTTCTCATTAACACAGAACTTCTTAAACTGGAAATTTTACTTGCAATTTTTTTGAAAAACAGTTGTGGTGAATAGTTGTACTCATATGCTAACTCCACATCAGTTTAAACGAGATTAAAGTTAGCTTCAATCTGTGAATTACAGATGCAAATTAAATCAATATAAATCATATCTTAAACTGATTGGAACTTCAGGTCATACAAAATGGCACCAATTTAAAATGCAGTGTTTGCTGTTATACATTCTATCAAGCTGATTAATCTTTGTATGTTGACCAAGTGGTAGTAAATATGTGAGTACTTGGAGTCACAAGTGGCCATCCAGAAATGCTGCTTAAGTCCTCTGTCGGTCATTTAACAGCTTTCACTTAATCTGCTATTTAAGTTAATGACTTCCTAAATGCCATACAGGCTTTGTTATGTAGTCTTTAATCTGATTAGGAGCACATGAATAATTTAGCATGCGATTAAACCATGTAATTGATTCGTCCCATGGTAATGGACTGTTAAGTAGTTCCATTAGTCTAGGATAAATACCAGGGTCTTGAACTTCAATTTTACGGTTTCTTGAAGATGTTTTTCCTGGAAAAATGTGGTTTTATATATATAAATACTATTTAAAATGAAAACCCTGCTCCCCCTGATGTCCTGAAATTGCTCTTTTAGGTCTAAAAGGCTTGTTTGGGTTCAAGGTGACTAGCAGAAATTGAGGATGCTTTGTTCAAAACCACTTGTCTCTAACCAAACCGTGTTTCACCTGAGGTCAGCAGGAGCTGTGTTTGGTTATAGCCAAGCATTTTTGAACAAAGCATCCTCAGTTTCTTCTAATCAACAAACCTGCCTTTCAGACCTCAAAGAGCAATTTCAGGAAATCAGGGGGAGGAGGGTTCTCATGTTACAGAAAAGCTCCAAGAGATCCAGTGCAGATTCATTTATAATGTGTGCTGAAACCTGACTGACTACATTTGCCCAAGTACGAGGTAGTATGCTTTTTAATTCGAGTGATACACAGATACCAGCACACAGGAGAAGGCTTGCAAAAAAAGTGCCATCTGTAGCTGCTGTGCAGTGGCAATCCAGCAGCACGTATAAGAAGATTATTTAATATCAAGCATGTGAATAATCCTGTTTGTTTTCCCTCATGTTCCAGCCTAAACTCCCAGTAATGTCATATAGGTTGCTTTCCGCGACAATTCCTGTGCTTCATCGCTTCTTTGTAATTTTTGCGAGGTGCTAAGCACTCCAGCTGTGCTAGAGGAATTACTTTTTCATGATCTCATGTTAAATATATAACCTTGCTTGCTTAAAATCAGATATCTTTAGCTTCTTTGCTGGATTGGGACCACACTGCTGAGTCCTAATGGGATTTAAACTTTAATGCTAGCAAGACACTGAAGCGTTTTGTGGGGTTTTTTAACACTGGCACAGAAATGTTTTACAGCACTGGAATTGTCATTTAATCTCTTTAGGAGAAGTGTGAATAATTATCTCAGCGAAATTATTTCCTCTGGGTAAAACCACATTTTTTAGTAAATATTACTAGGTGGTTGGTTCTAGGTACAGACTCAGACATTTATTGTCATGATATTTGACATTGAACGTTGTACTTCTTCAAACAAACTGGAATATACTTTTTGCTCATAAAGAGAAATTATCTCACTTCTCTTTGCAATTGATTGTTCAAATAACAAAGCAAAAGTCTTTTGGATGACTGTTTTCTAAGTATTAATAGTAACTTTAAAAAAAAAAAAAAAAGAAGAAGAAGAAAAAGCCTAGGGAAAATTACTACTGTAGCTGAGAAATGTGTTTATAGCCTGTAAAAATTACCACACTCATAAACAGACCTGGACCCTCTTCCTTAGTGATACAAATACAGGTAAAGCTCAGCAATTCACAGCTGCAGGATAGCAGCTAAAAGTTGGAATTTCTTGCAGCTGAGAAGTATCTATTTTGATGCTTTTATGTATTTTGGGGGCTGAAAGGCAAAAAAAGCAATTAAGTCCCTTCCAAGTTAAAATTTTTCTATCTATGCAGTACACAGAGACTTAAGACTGTAACTTCAATTCTCTTTTAGCAATTGTCTTCTGGTGGAGATAATGTACTAGTCTTATAGCTAAGATTCTCTGTTTACCTAGTCCATTAAGTTACTGCTGTCAAAGCGTAACAGATTTTATTGTAAATAAAGAATTCATTTGCCATATGCCACATCCATTCTTTTACTTCCTAGCCCAGTTCTTGGAGCATGACTTTATAGCTGGATTAACCTAGAACAGCTTTCAGCACAAGCCCAGAGCAATGTCCCAAATCTGGATCCACTGAAGGGCTCCTTAACCATATCCAAGAACTGATAACCATTTGTCTTGTTACCAGTTTAAATGCAGTTTAAATCAGAGCAATTATCTGGCACTTCTATCCATGGCAAAAAGAAATCAGCTCTGGTAAAAGTATTGAAGGTGTCTATTACAATGGAGATACAAATACATTCAGTATTAAAATGAAGCTTTCATATAATCTCTTCTTCAAAAGTAAAATTTTGTTTAGGAAGAAAATATGATTTTTTCTAAATCCAAAGTAAGCAATTATTCTACTAGATTCCATTCTTACTTTTCATACTTAAAACTATTATAAATTATTTAGCTTATGTAGAGCTCTAATAAATAATATAAAATTGACTCTGTTCCATAGTTTTAACTTGTAATGATGTACTTTTTAATAATCCTCAAATTTGCATCAAACCATGCATGATAAATGCAGCTCTATACCAGAGTCCCCCATTCTTTTCCAGTGATGCTGCCTTTTGGTTTTAGGGTTTTGGGGTTTTTTTTTTCTGAAATACGTCCTTTATGAGATTTTTTTATATTTTTAGTTTGCGGTACGTAATTTCTGCTTCTATGGTATTATTCCTTGTTCTTTTCATAACCCAGATAACCGTACACACTAGGTGGATGGTGTGTTATTCATATCAACTGTGACAATTTGTTATTTCTGTTTCTTAACAGGGCTGAGTATATAACCCTGACAAGGGTTCTATAAAAACAGGCGTTCGTCCAAGTGCTGCTGATGACTCAATCAAGCTGTAATATCAGCAAGCAGGGGAAGAAGTCTTTAGGTTCCTGGCAGTTTTAGATTGTGTTGATTGGAAGGGCTGTAACTCATTTCGTCTGCAGAATGACGCTGTCCTGTTGGCATTCAGGGGAATGAGGGTGAGCAGGCAAAGTGATTTCAGCTATGCATGATCAGCCAAACCGGTGTGAATGTTTTTACGCAAGCAAAGAAAGAAGATTTGCTCTTGGTGTCACTAATCTCGCCATGAGATAGCCTGTAAGGAGTAGCCACACTGTGAAAAATAAAGGTCTCTCACCCAGAAAAACTCTTTAAGGCTATGCACGTTTGTATTTGGTAGTTGCATCCAAGGTTCAGGACGGATCTGGAGACCCTGGAGTTACATTCCCTTCTCAGAACTTGTTTTTACCCGGTGGTGGATGTACTGGTGTGTACACATCTGCATTGCACGCTTTTGTGTCCTTAGCTGTTCGTGATCTGATGGAATGATGAAATCGAGCGATGTACAGGAAAGCACCTCAGATTAATCCTTCGCTCAATGATTTTGTGATTTACTTTGCAGCAGAGAGGCCACCTTTGGTTCTGGACTAGCTGCACGTGGGTTGCTTTGGCAAGCAATGCTAAACTGGAGTAGGTTACAGGGGAAAAAAATCTCTCATATCTGGAGTACAGTGAGTTAACGGAGATGGCAAAAGCAGAAGTCCCTTCATAGGCACAGTTTAATGAAGTGTAATGTCCTTCTCCTTCTCTCAGGTCCTTTCAGGTTCTGGGAGCTATCTAAATGTAAAGATCTCACTTGAAACAACAGTTTTGTTTGTCAGCAAAACTGCTTATGGTTTACTCTGAGTGTTAACATTGTTACCTGACCAGAGTAGATGCAAACCACTCAGGACACTGTGACTAAACTATTTCTTTTCTCATGGATTTTCTTAGCCCGGGTTCTCCTGTTTATGCTGACTATGTTCACGTCCCACTGGAGAGATGTCATGTTTAAATTAACTTGTGATTGACCTTACTCCAAGATCGCTATAGAAAAGGGCCAAGAATTTTTTTTATCCTTTTTATAACTCCTGGCTCCCTTTCTGTACTGAAGCAATTAGCCTGACCTGACCTCTAGCCAAATGTTCCTGTGGTCAAGTTTCAGCTGGCTTGAGGACAGTCAGCTGCTGTAATTTTTTTTTCTGGTTTTAGCTGTGTTCATTCTTATAAACTGCTGGAGTTGGGTAAGATATAGACTATTATTCCTTAGAATAGTGTATATTACAGACACTGAAATTCATTTTGTGTTAAATACCAGGGACTTTATTAGTGGCATGGCATCTGCCTCTCATATGTATACAGGGGTAGGTGTTGGGAGGTAGATATTGCCAGATTGTAAAAGTCCAGTTTTGTCCTAAAGCTGACACAGAAGCTGTCTCTTGCTAGGTTAACACTGCAGCCTCTGAACAATACTGTTCTTGTTGTCAGTGAGCTTGCAAGAGTGTTTTAGAGGAACAGCAGCAGGCAGTTACCAGACAGATTTGTGAGAACTTTCTGCAAGGCAGTAGTTGTCTGATGGTGGGGCAGATGGCACTTCAGAGGACTCTTCTCTCAGAAATTTTATTCTTTACCACCAAAAGCATTGTAATGATGGCGCAGCTCCTGCTTTGCACCAGATTGTCTCCCATGAGACCTGACCCGCGGCGGTGTAGCTCTCCCTTGGCCTCCGATACCTCTAGAAGTGGTAGTCGTACCCGCAGCTCAGCAGAGCTTTTGGTGTATGTGCTGGATGCAGAGAGGTCACGTAGTCCCTGGTGCTTCACACCCTTTGCAGAGCTCCTTTTGCCTGGCAGAGACCTCATGTGTGAGTGCTGCCCCAAGGGCTCAGGGTTTGAGCTCCAGAGAGGCCAGCACAATGTGTGCCCTTTCCCTGAGGCAGTTGTACAAAGGGTGGAGCATGGCCCATCCATATTTTCAGATGAGAGCAGTTACCCGTTTGGAGCTCAGTCCTGTCCATACTGGGCATGTTCAGGGTACACCGGTTGGATTTTTCTCCCACATGCAACTTGTCTGCACAGATAACTCGGTGGAGGACGCTATGTGGATTTAGGCAGAGCAGACACTATTGCTGTGCCTTGCTAAGGTAGCGGCATTTGTGAGCATCCACAGAAGAAGCATTATTTGCTTCTATACCACATTTTACTAGCGAAAAGCCAAGGGATTAAGCAGCAATTCTGATCACCTTTGAGGTTTAGGAACACAAATTAATCCTGTGCCCCGTTTCAGAGAGCTCAGTATTTTAGGCAGGGTCTGTGGCTCAGCTGGGACTTTCACAATAATTATAGAATTGCTCTTAAACAAGTAGCAGCTGCTGCTGGAGGGGGGGTTGTGTCCTCCCTTCCACCCTGGCTGCTCACTGCCATGCCTGTGCTGCCCTGGCTCTGCTCCTGGGATGTGTCTTTGTGGAGTCCTGATAGACCCCGTCAGCAAACAGATTTGTTACAATAAACGTTTATGGATTAATTTTAACTGGAACAATTTCCTGATGGAGTTCACTGCGTGTGGGTATATAAACAAGCCTGACAGCACAAGAGGAAGAGCAGTACTGGAATGGGATTGTTTTTCCCTGCACCAGCAAGACCTTACTGAAATTCAGCGTGATTGTTCACCTTCTGGGATGTATTTCCAGGCTCCTGGGTTTGTGCTTCACCTGTCAAACCACACGTCCTTGGAGGAAGCTGAGATGGCTGTGGTCACAGCGCAGGGGTTGATGGGATAGCCGTGCTGTGATGGATGGGATAGCCGTGCTGTGATGGCTGCACGCGGGGGCTGATCCTGGTCCCACCAGAGAGTTGCTTCACCAGAGAGTTTCAATGCTTCGTATGGAAAACGAAACAGTGTTCACAGATGTGCTCTGAATGACGGACTCTGTTGATGACATTTGATCACACAGGAGAACTCTTGTCAGGGTTTTGGGCTTTTCTCGTGGCTGTTGTTAGGCAGGAAGAAGTGGGAAAGCTTGGAGAAGAGTGGTAGGAAGATCAGCAGAGGCTGGTGGACACGGGAGAACAGGGAAGTGTGAATACGGAGGCCGCGTGGGATGCCTGGGTATTGCGACAGTGATAGAGCAGGAGGGTTGTAAAGTGACATTGTGCTCAGGCCCATGAAAGGGAAAACAAAACTTTAGGGAGAAACTGGATGGGCTGAAGGGAAGGAGGGGCTGTTCAACGAGGTAGAAATCATGTAAAAGGAGAAGAATTGGCAAATAGAGAAGTATTTCTGTAGAAGATTAACTAATGAGACAATAAGAATCCTTTAAACAGGAGTACAGATGGAGCAGGGGAACAGTTGAGCTAGCTGAAAATGTAGCTGATCTCGGATGAACCTCGTGCTGTGCCAGCATAGCTCTTCTCCGAGAGCAGGAGGATTGTTGGCCTGTGATTTGCTTTATGAACTTTTTCCCAGCCCTGTGCACTCCAGCAGCTGCAGCCTTCACTGTTCCTGGTCCCACTCCCCAGGCTGCCTCCCTCCCACACCACCCCAAATCCTCACTAACACACCTCCAGCCCCTGCCTACCCTTCCCTCCTCCCTGGCCACGTGAGAACAGAGAAGTCACCTTTGGAGAAACCCGTGTCTGTTTGGCCAGGAGAAAGCCCTGCCTGGTGTGGGCCAGGTCCCAGAGCTCCCCCAGTGCTTCTCTCTGTGCGGCTGCCCCGTGTCCACTCAGACTGGCCGCAGGGTGCCCGGGTGGTACAGCTGGGCATCCCTGCCGTGATGTGGGTGCCATGGGGAGCATCTCTCCTGGCTTGTCTTTGCAGGTCTGGGTTAGACTCTGCCAGCCTAGAGCGGTTGGAATAAATGCCTCCTGTGCCGACCCTGAAACTTGAGAATTATTGAGCACTTGTGTCAATGAGGGTGTGAGAAATACCTTCTGATTTTCAAGTTTTGTACTAAAGAGCATGAATGAGAAATCTGGAGTTGGTAGTAGTTGGTTTTGTTGGTTTTTTTTCTGTGGTGTGATTCAGTCTGTTCTCTTGGGGTAAGAAAATTGAAGGAATTATCTTTTGTTACCATAGTTTTACATACTCAGCATGCTTGTGTTTTACGGTTTCTAACTAAATTCAAACCTTGCTAACTCTACTAGGAGACTGACTAGTTTTTGATACCCAGTTTTGACAGCATCAGTTGGTAGTCAGTAACACCCACTTAAAGATTTTTACTCATTAGTGGCTTTGGTTGTTTGGACACTTGTGATTTAATCTCCTGTTAGATGAAGAAAGAAAATGTCTAATTGAAAACACTCCAGTGTAGAATCAAGGTTTGTCATGCCAATTTACGGTCAACTGTGAAAGTGGAGCTATTAGCGTCTCTTTCGCTACGCTGCCTCACTGAGCTGGGGTGTCAGTATATCTTGGCAGTTCTGTGCCACAGAACAAGAAACTGCTGCCTGACTGTTGTTTCAGCATTTGTGTTAATTTTGATGTTGTACCTTTGGTTTTGAAGGCCTCCAGTAATCTCTGTGCTCCACTGGTGCGGTTGTAAATAGTCAGGTAGTAATCCATGGTATGTATGTTTTCCCCCTACTACATATGGAGAACTCACGAGCTTTTGGGGGCATGGTACAAGTTTGTGCAGAAGGCTGCACTGCCCACAAGTCCAATGTATCCCAGCTTCTGCCCTTCCACGTTGTTATCAGACGCTGGTGATAACGGCAGGAGCAGAGTAATGTCCCTCAAACAGGATTGTGTGATGGGGTTGTAGGCTACGTGTGTGTGGCACAGGTGAATTCAGGAGAAGGAGGAGTGTGCTTGTGTAAAGGCTTGTTGGGTTATGCTTGGGTTGTAAAGGTTTGTGTGCGTGGAGGTTGTGAAGGTTTGTGTGGGTGGGCTTGGGTCCATCGGAAGGTGCCTTCTCAGCAATGACGCAAGGTCCATGGCAGCCCCTGAAGAGCAGCGCGGCAGAGCCGGGGCACTGCGGCAGGTGCTCAGGGTTGTGCAGGGTGCCGGGAGGGAACGCACCAGAGAATTATGCTGAGTTACTCTCATTCTTGCAGCTCCACAGCTACTGCTGTCCTCCCTGCTCCTGGCGTGCTGCCTGCTGCATAGGTACTAAGCCGGTGTTTCTCTGCTAACAGCCATTTGGGTTTCTGGTGTGGGAACTGGCTTATTAAACTGCATCACGCCTCTCAGCTTTACTGCACGTAGTCCTAGACCCAGGAAGGGTTATACATGGCATGCAAAGATGAATGCAGCTTCAGAGGAGTATGAACTGGAAAAGGTGTCATCGCATCTTTGTTCCCTGAAAGAGATACCATTCTTTTCCTCCTTTCACTTTTAACCTGGGCGAGTGATTGGGACCCATCCCCAAAAGGCTGCTGCAGGGCGAGTGTGGCTGCTCCCTGGAAGCAGGCTAGAAATTAACGATGCCTGGTATTTTCTCTCTCTGTATTAAATGAACTAGAAACCCATAAGCTAGTTCTCCTGTAAAAATAGTATTTACTCTCTGTCCCAGACTGCAAGATGATGTATGACTTTATGAGGCAATAAACCGTGAACTAAATACACTTCTGGTTTAAATCCAATCAGGAATTCAATAAAACTAGATGATAGTTTAAATGTCACGTCATATTAGGTAGTAATATTACTTTATAAAGAAACTCTCTTATTGTCTTTTGTTATTACAGAATTGGAGGTATGGATCTTCGGCATCTGCTGTTTACTTTGGCACTGATCTGTGCAAATGACTCACTTTCTGCAAGTGATGGTAAGTTTTACGACATGTTTCTGTGCCTTTGTGTGTTTACATATATATATAGCTTTATATAAAGAGTGTTTTTGTATTATATGTCAGGACTATGCAAGTTCCTTGATTGCAGTAACCCAGGTACATAACTTGAAATGTGAAAAATACATCAGTTAATCTTGTTGTAAAGGTAGTGGATGAGAATGAAGGTGAATTTCATGGACAGTGTTCCATGTGTGATGTGTAAACAAGCTGGATCAATGTTGGTGTTAGACATCTGGATTTTCTTTGCTGAAGTACTGAAGTTATGAAACAATTGTATGAGGTTAATTTTTTTATAGAAACTGGTGAACAAGTCTTTTAGTATATTCATATGTTAAGTATAGAACTATTTGGAAGTACAGAGGAAGCATTTTAAGACTGTACACTTTGGGTCTGAGGCCAATATGAAGAAGTTTCATAAGAAATACACTTAGACATACTTGAGTAGAGCTTATAAAAGGGATTTGAAAAGAACACGTACCCTCAACCAGCCAGCTGGCTGTGGGTAACCAGCAGAAGCATTTTTAGCAAGGAGAAGCTCTGAATGCACATCCTGTAGTGCTCATGATTCAACAGATGTGCCCAGGGTTCACATCCACTGGATGTACCTCTGGCTTTCCACAGTTCCTCTCCTTCCCATCCTTATTCAGCTCAGTTCTTCCATCTTCTGAATTAAATGCCAAGCTGGAAAGTACTTGGTCCAGCTGAGCTTTCTCTGATGCTTTTTGTTGTTGCAGCCACCAATGATTTATAACCATTTCTCTATCACCCGGAGGCCTGTTCTGACTCTGGTGGATCCTCTGGGGCTGGTCTTTTACTCATTTAGAACAAAAAATTCGCATTAACTCCAGTAGAAGTTTTACATTGTGTCAGACTGCTGTGCTTACTCTGGTTGTGATCTGCTCCTGTAAACGAAAGCAGCTTAACCTGGTCTGCACTGTCTTGCTCTGGCCTTTGGAGAGAGCAGTAACAGTTTTCCATAATTACTAATTTTATGCAAACATGTCGCTGCTTCTCCCAGTGCTATGGAGCAGCTACAGAAGGGTGGTTCCTTAAGCAGGTGCCCCTCGTGACGTCCTAGCCAAAATCAGTGTTAGCAGAGAAAGTCAGAAAGGGCAATTTGACACATAATTTGGAAAAAGTGAGGTGGAAACAGCTTCCACAACAAACTGTAAATAAACTGATAAAATTTTCAATGAAAATTTCTGACATCTCTCAATTTCTTTTTTTTTTTTCTTTAGCTCCATACTTAGGTGTTACTGAATGCAAATTAAATACCTATAGAGTTGCAAGGCATGTTTCATTGGCCTTTCTAGTGTTAGTTTTAGAACCAAACCAAAGGGCTAGGGCATAATTGCCTGTAGTCATAACTCCTTCACCCTGATACATTTCTGTATTTTCTTGGAGTTGCATACCAAATTTCTAGATATTCATATCTGCAGAAGTGCTGGAAAGATGAGGTGTATTACGTTGTTGTTAATGAAGACATTAAGCTGAAATAAGAAATAACTAGAAGTCAAATGATCAGTTTTCAGAGAATTCTTCCATAATGTTCATTTTGCTTAATAAAAAAGGGGGTTGGTTTGGCAAAACACAAGTTTCTGTTTATTTACATCTATATGTCTGGCTCAGACACTCATCCTCTATTATCAGAAAGAGAATCTGTAAGATCCTCCTCTCCCTTGCTAGTTAAGTCTTTTCCTTTAACATTTACCAAATTTGATTTGAGTTCCTAGTGTACCTGACCATTGAAGGCAATGAATGAATCATGTTTTCACTTTTGTTCCCTACTTTCATTTCCTACTTGCAGCAATACTTTCATTCTGCTACCTACATGTCCCACGGGAAATGAGTGTGCCTGTTTAAGAACTGTGTAAGGAAGTGTGGGGCAGTGAAGTGGTTATTTTCATACTAGAATTGGGCTGAAACAATGTAGGGCCTTTAATGTGATTTGAATCATTCTCTGTCTTCTGATTTAGTTAAAAGAAGAGGAATTTTCTGACATAAATTTGCAGAATAAAGCTATATACTCATTTTCCCCTCTTTGTGTATCAGCCTCTTTAGTTAGACCTAAGAACTGAAAGAAAATTTGCAAATTCCTCTTTGGTTCTGCTGAAATGTGGCAAGTCAGTATTTCACAGTGAAATATGATACGTGTACCAGCTCCTATTCATTGCCTCGTACAGAATGGTCAGTGGAACAAAAATGGATGTGTCCTGACTTGATCCTTCCCCCACAGTGTCTGCATTTTACAGTACATTCATTCAATAGACAAATATAATCCCTGCCCAGATGCAGTCTACTGAACCAATTGATTTCTCTCTCAGGGTGTAAGAGCACATGAGGATTTTTTGATCCTTGACAGATGAGGTGTGTTCCAGATGTCCCAAGTTCAGTAAAAATCTGCATTATAAATAAAATTTAACCACAACATCACCTTTATATGACTTCTTCTATACTGATGAAATATTAACTTTCATGAGCTTACCTTCAGAATCAAAAAATGAAGAACATCTTAGTTGTGTTCCTGTGCTGAAATCCAAGGCACAGTACTAAACATATATGACCTGATTTGCTGCACTGTTAAAGAATTGTGTGTGTGAAGGGAACAGAGCTTTATTGTCCCAAGAATAAATTTCTAACCCCTAAACTGCTTCTAATGCTGTAACACGTTTATTCTGAGTAAGGGAAATGCTCAGCTGAGAAAGTCACACAAGAAAGTATAAGTCAAACAGGAATATTTGAGGTAACAACATGAGAGAATATCCATTTGCCATTCTTGCATGATTTAGCACAGGGTATTAGACAAGGTCTGTTTATTAGCTGTTTTGTTCTTTTTTTTTTTCCCCCACATGTGAATGTGCATGTACCTGCAAAAGCTCTCGTGAGCATCCAGCCCCACTCAGGTAACGAATCCTGGTGACTTTACAGAGCTCTGCCCAGCATAGTCTTGCTGAGGCCTTTCTGTAAACTTAATTAGATGTGCTCCGTGCCTGTACCATATCTGCTACATTGCCCAAGGGACAGGATTTACAGTGGCATGGTTCCCTAAAAAGTCCACTTCGGTAATTGTATTTCTTCTGGCAGCACATTAGAAAGTTACACATACTTGCTAATCTTGCACCAAAGCATGTTACTGAGCCAGTGTAATAATGACTTATGCATGGAAGGCTTTTATGTCTTGAAAGTAAGTAAAGCTTACGTTCAGCCTTAGAAGAGCCTATGCTTCGAGCTCTTTGTGCCATGGGGCCAGGTCCGCTCCTGGCAGACATCCTTCCTCCTGGAGAGAGAGAGAGGGTGTGAGGCCAGCAGTTGGCCAGGCAACTGCACAGTGTTTGAGACCAGATATTGGACATTTAGTCACCTATTTGCTGTCTCCAGGCTGGTGCCAAGTTCTTCTGGAGGCAGATTTAGCTTGTTTTCATGCTGTCCTATTGCAAAGAGTTTGGCTTGCTCGTTCCTTAAACTGAGGCTAGCGCGAAGTGACGGGGGCACCCACCGTCTCTGGGATGGCGATGCTAAATGTGACCAAGCATGTGTACTGCACTCGGCCTTCGGCTCTAATTCAGAACTGAGCAGGTCTGGGACTTGCAGCCTTTTACCAGGGGACACTGACCCACATGCTGCCCACGTCCTTGCGGTGCCTGTCATACGATGGTAAGGGCAGAACAGGGGCAGTGGTAGAAAGAAAGTGTAAGGGCCACAATAACAGGAAGGTCGTTTCTAACAGATGTGTAATTACCATAGGTAAATGATTTTTGTGCCCTAGGGATTGGAAAACCTAAGGCCCATTTTCACAGCTAATGAAGACATTTTTCTTAAGTCTACAGAACTTACACTTCTAAGAGTTTAGGTTGCTTTGAAGATGGGGAATTGTGTGATTTTGAAAGTTTAGTTTAATTTAGTTAATTTGGTACAGGAACGAGAAAGAGTACTGCTTCGTGAGTAGATCATCTACATCTGTGCAATATTAACTCTCATTCAAGAAAAAAATAAGGGCTTATATTCATGTACACGTACACAATTTGTGTTTGAGATATTTAGATTAATGTTACTGTGGTGTTTCACATACATATCCAGCATAGACTAAGGTATGTTGGTTTACTGTACCTGCTGACATCAGAAGTGGTTGAGGGGAATTGCTCCAGACACAGATTGCAAAATATTTAGGAAGCAAAATAAATTCTGTCTGCTTGTTCCTTCCCTACAGCTGATGAGTGTAGGTCATATAAGGACATAGAGGAATAAACTGGGAATTAGTCCCAGTTAATAAAACAATACATAAGCTCAAGCAGTTCCAAAACTAATTTCTTCCCAGTGAAAAGAAGTGGGGAATGTCTTTTATAATTTTTTATACTAGATCAAAGTTCATTCTAGACTATTACAACTATGCTAATTCATCCTCTGAAGCAAGTTTGGAGAGACATTCATATTTAATGATAGCACAATAAAAATATTTGTGAGTGAACTGGTTTTGTACAATGATAATTTTAAGAGCTACAAGCCTGAATTTATTGTTCATTTTATCTAATCTGATTTTAGAAATGTATTGTATGAAGCTGTTATGCTCAAATGCTCTATTTTCCTCACTTTTATGTAACAAGTAGGATTAATTCTTTTCCCTTCTGAGACATATGAAATCTAATTTTTACTTCCATCAAAATGTCGTTTTGTTATGTTGGTGTCTACTCACTTTTTGTACTTGGATGCTTTGCATGCATTTACATATCCAGATTATACCATCTAAGTATAGGTGTGCCCTGGATATCAAAGCTCCCAGTTATAGAGCTGGAGATTGAATCCATAACCCATACATAGGGCCTTGGTGTCATTAAAGGCACTCATGGGCACCCAAGACATCTGCATGGGACTCATAGCGATGACGCAGGACCTGCAGGACATCTGCATCATTCTGGAATGGCCAGAAGCTTAAAGAGCTCTATGAAAAGCTTAAAGCCAGGCATCTCATATGTTCCTGAACATCTTTTTTCAGGCAATTAAATCAACTCCATCACCTGTTCTTTCTTCTAGGGACTGTATTGACTAGCTCTCCATTGACTATTGGGAGTTTGGACACCTAAGGATGAGATTCATCTATGTGTGAATCATATGGATATCCTCTAGGTACCCCAAAAATCTGCTTGAAAGTTGTAGATAGGTCATTTGTGCCTATTGAAGCAGAGGCTGAAATATCCTCAGCAGTCTGAGATAGCTACAGATGTTTAGGCAACTGGATTTTGCCCTACCTTGCATAAAGAGAGCTAAATATAGGTGTCTTCATTTTGAACTGATCCTTACCCTTATAGCTGCCTTGTTTGGATGTGCATAATTCTATGTACTTTCTTCTGGATAGTGTCATAGCTGCTCAGCCACGTGCTGTAAGTCTTCTGCTACAGCCAAGGTGAGGGGTCTTCTCACTGGACTGGCAGGATAGCAGTTGGGTTCTTGCTGTCACCATGTAGTTAAGTAGAAGACAGATGTTGTCTAAAGGCATAGATTTGATTTTTGTTAGACACAGAGGAGTTCTTAGCCTATGCAGGAAGATGCCTTTGAATTGCAGTATATTCTCTGCTGAGAAAGGGAAATTAGTCCATCTGTTCGTGGAGTCAGGAGGTACCAGGGACTTCATTGCTTGGCTTGAAATACGCGAAAAAAGATCAATAGCTGTGTGGGGTCTTGGCTGAAAACATGTTTTGTGATTTAGGTAAACTCAAATTGTATAGATTGCCGTCAGCATAGTAACAAATCATTTCTCACACATGAAGGGAATTTTGTTATTTTTAACGGCTTTTTTGATGAGCAGGAATCAAAGGACATGTTTGCATATATAACAGTCCTAATCATATTAGGAAGTGACAAAAGATAATGGGAAGGGGCAGAACCTTCCTTATCTTAAGCTGCTAACACTCT
>NW_009646931.1:92923-117834 GCF_000708025.1 Charadrius vociferus | reverse complement strand
CCATAATATAGTTGTAGTCATTTGTTCATTGTGGTCAATTTCTCTTCTTAATTTTTCTAATTAGTGTGTCTTTGCTATGGCTTTTCTGTGTTACCTACTTTCTCAATTATATGCAGCTATCTAAGTACAGAACACAAGCCAAAGCAGAGCTGGCAGTAAAACCTGAAAATCTCAAAACTGTGATCAGCTTAGTGCATCCTGGTTTACATGGACCAGCCAGAACTGTTGAGAATGCTGATTTAAAACTTTTACCTGCAGACAAAGCCTTTAGAATAGTTGCCTTATTTCCAGAAGTTAAAGTGTTTCTGAGCAAGAAATATGTTCCGTTATGTAAAGGAATTGCTATAGAGCTTTTCCAGGAGCCAGAATCAGAAAGCTTGCCACAGGGAAGCGCAAGTTATACCACTCTGATCTGGCTAAGCCATTTCGGCTGGAGGGAAGATTCATTTTGGCAGACAGCAAAGTAATATTTCTATCATCACTTTCCATTGCGATTAGGCATGGCTCTGATGGCTAGCAGAAAAATCCAAGGGAAGGCCTTGAGTCTGTGCACTTCTGAGTTACTTTTATAGCTCTTGCTTCCTAGCCAGTAGTATATATTTCAGATAAGCCTTTTATCTGGGCCAATGTGACAGTATCTGTGCTCTCACACGGAGGAGAAAGGCTTTCACCTTGTCTCTCTTCTGTGTTGGGAGCTTACGCAATATTTTAACCAGAAGGGATTTGGGATTTCTAAAAGTGGAAGACACATGCTGGAAATGAATTGTAGACAGGCCTATACTTTTTAAGAAAACACAGAAAATAAAAACATAGCGCTGAAATTTTCAGGTATAGCAGCCTTAAGTTGTGCCCCAAAAAATCTGTGTTTATGCTTGTAACTGAATAGATCCAATGGTTCAACTGCTAAGCTGGGTTGCCAGAGACTTGTCTCCTTTGTCCTTTCCTCCAAACCACATCTGTGACTCTTAACATCTACTGAAGACTTTCAAGACTTTGGATATCTTCCCCCACAAGCCTGCCAAAAACAATTCATGAACAATCAGCTTCACTCAGACACCCTGCAAATAACGTACGTGCCATAGTTACCCCATCCAGTTATCTCTGTTAACATTTTTCCTGCTATTGTGTGTATTTCCTTCACTGGTCTTCAGTTCCCATCATATTTTCATCTGTCTTGAACACAAACTTGCCAGTTTGCTGTCCTCTGATTACTGGGGTTTAGGGTCATTTGCAAGAACCAGCCACACCGCTGTGGTTAGTGCCAGGGTGTAGTCAGAAGGAGAAGTCAGTCATTCTGCCTCTCAGCTGCAACGCTTGTAATCCCAGCGCACATCTTCACTCTCCCAAGCAGACCCATAGACTGCAGCCAAGCCAAGCCACCAACACTCAAGCTGGTCCTCCTGTGAACCAGAATTGTTCCTCCTTTACCAGGGCTGAGCTGCACCCAAAACTGCTGGCTGACGGTGGCCACTTGTGTCTTGCTTTTGGAGAAGCATAGAGGCCAGTTTGAAACACGAACTTTTGACCACACGTGCAGTTAAGGCCATGCATTGAAAGGGGAAGACCAGATGATGGAGATGATGCAAGAATGTGCACAGCAGTTTGTTACCACTATCTAATAAGCTAACAAGTGAGAGAATTCCTGGTGTCAGTTTTAACTTTAGCTCCTGTTTTGATATTTTGAATGTAGTTGTATATTTCATGTGAATTATTTAAACAGTTTGTACTGCACTAGCCAAATGAACTCAGTTAATAAACTGACTGTGCATCAAGGAAGGAAAAGTAGCTCCAGCAAACAAACACTAATCCATAGTATAATAGCATATTCCATGAGTTATAATGAATCATTCTATGCAGGGGAGCACACAGAGCAACTTGCTTTCAATGCCACCCATCTGTAACAGGAAAAAGAAGAAGAAACCCTTGTTACTGCACATTCACAGCATACAATGAAATGACCATGGGAAGGGGTAACATTTTGTCATTAATTTAAACGATGATGCAGTTATCGTGGAGTAACTTGCTCTGCCTGATTTAAAATACAAGAGGTTTTTAGAACTAAGAGGCAGTCTGCAGTGTTGCACCTTTTCTTTCCACGCTGTGCTATTCAGAAGTGATAGTCAGGGTAAGACTGGAAACAGAACAGAAGTATGACTGGGAATTGGAGAGTCACCATTGAACAGACCTAGGTCCTACCAGTATAAATGAGGGAGCATTGTGTGCACCTCAGCAATATTTCAGCACACCTGGGTGTTCTCTTCAGCTGTTCCGAGGGATCAGAAGTGAAAGAGAAACACTTTAGAGTAGAAGTTCACAAGATGCCATCCCTGAATCACACAGGGTGACTCTGAAAGTTTTGTGCTGGTCACCACCCTCAGCAGAACCAAATGACTTCCAGCACAGTTGGGTACTTCAGGAACCGGAGCCACCATTTGGAGGATGGCTGGGTCAGGCTTGCAGAATTACACAGAATCACAGAATAGTCAGGGTTGGAGGGGGCCTCTGGAGATTATCTAGTCCAACCCCCCTGCCAGAGCAGGGTCACCTACAACAGGTTGCACAGGATGGCATCCAGGTGGGTTGAATGTCTCCAGAGTGGGAGACTCCACCACCTCTCTGGTCAGCCTGTGCCAGTGCTTCACTGTCCTCAAAGGAAAGAAGTTCCTCCTCATGGTAAGATGGAACTTCCCTATGTTCAAGGTTGTGCCCGTTACCTCTTGACCTATCACTGGGCACCACTGAAAAAAGACTGTTCCCATTGCTCTGGCACCCTCCCTTTAAGTATTTGTAAACATTAATAAGATCACCTCTTGGTCTTCTTTTCTGTAGACTAAAGACACCCAAGTCCTTCAGCCTTTCCTCATACGGGAGATGTTCCAATCCCCTAATCATCTTTGTAGCCCTTTGCTGGACCCTCTCCAGCAGATCCCTGTCTTTCTTGAACTGGGGAGCCCAGAACTGGACGCAGTACTCCAGATGTGGCCTCACCAGGGCAGAGTAGAGGGGGAGGATGACCTCCCTCGACCTGCTGGCCACACTCTTCTTGATGCACCCCAGGATGCCATTCGCCTTCTTGGCTGCCAGGGCCCATTGCTGGCTCATGGTCATCCTGTTGTCCACCAGGACTCCCAGGTCCCTTTCCACAGAGCTGCTCTCCAGGAGGTCAGCCCCTAACCTGTACTGATGCATGGGGTTATTCCTCCCCAGATGCAGTACCCTACACTTGCCCTTGTTGAACTTCATAAGGTTTCTCTCTGCCCACCTCTCCAGCCTGTCCAGGTCACGCTGTATGGTGGCACAGCCTTCCGGCATGTCAGCCACTCCTCCCAGTTTTGTGTCATCAGCAAACTTGCTGATGGTAGACTTAATCCCTTCATCCAGATCATTGATGAATATATTGAACAGGACTGGACACAGTACTGACCCCTGAGGGACACCGCTCGTTACTGACCTCCAACTAGACGCTGCCCGAGTAACCACAACCCTCTGAGCTCTCTCTGTTAGCCAGTTCTCAATCCACCCCACTGTCCATTCATCTAACCCACACTTCCTAAGCTTGCCTGCGAGGATGATGTGGGAGACAGTGTTGAAATTCTTGGTCACTTGGGCTCCAGAGAGTCTCCCAGTTGCAGAGTAGTGGTACCCAGGTGATTGTCTATTTCCGAGGATGATGGAAAGGGGAACGGGAATGAGGTGGTGCTGGGGAGCTTTACCATTGTGACCCTCCACAACAAGGCTCTGGCAAAGTTCCCCTTGGAGAATAAAAATCCTTGCCCTAGGCTGTTTCCCTGCTCTGCTACTGGAGAGGTGCTCAGAACAAACTATGGAAAAAGAATAGCCTAGGAATGGTGCTGTAGGTGAGAGGAAGAGCTATTGACTACCAGTAAGGACTCTAGCTTCTGAATCTGGAACGAGTCCTGGTACTTAACAAGACAAAGGTTTCTCTACTTTGCTTTCTCTTCCAGCCCATTGTAGAGGCATGCTGTAAAATTAAGTAGTAACAGCAATGGTTATTTTTCTACAGAACTTCCAGAACACTGTCACCCTCCTAAGGATTTTGAGTTCTTCTTGTGTAATGCAGGGAAGGCTTCTTTTTTCCTGAAGTACAGGATTTTTTTTTTTTTTTTACAGATAAATAAAATCCTTTACAAAGTAGGTAATTCCGTGCTAAGGAGTGTAGAATAGCCGCAAGCTGATAGAGTTGGTGTATTATCTAAAGAGCCATGCATAATGTCAGTTCAGTCCCATCTTTTGTTCTCATTAAGTTGGTCAAGGAGATTTTCCAGGGACTTTCAAAGAATGCAACAGGAAACTGTTAAATATTGTGTAGCCGGGAATTTATCACTTGTATCAACCTTGGCACCAACAAAGTGGGATGTAGCAAACCTGACACCATTTTTGAAAAGGACTCAAGGAAGTTGCACAAGAGAAGGTTTGTCCTCTGCACAAGGCAAGTTGGAAGAAATATGAAAAAAGCATGTACTGGTAAATGCATGGATAAATATGATACATTTGGGAGTATCTGTAAGTCATGTTTCTTTCAAGAGACACTTATGGTTTGTCAACCGTAGCTACTGACTCAAAAAAAGATTTCAACATACACACAGAAAATGGTTGTTCTGTCCCCACAATGTGGGTTTTCAGAGAGCCTTTGGTACAACACCACAGAAAAGGTTCTTTGAAAAGAATGCCAGGGGATAAAATGGAAGGATTTCCATGGATTAAAAATTAATAAAAAGGGGAAATAAAGGAACAAATGGGACAAACAAAAAGAACAAACAGCTCCCACAGCAGAAACATCCAAGGATATTTCCCTTCTATAGACCGTACAAGCAGAAATTAAATCGACAAGATCTATTCTGCTTGGAAAGCTCTGTGGCGGGATGGGACATAAACCAGTGTAGTCCTGCATGGTGCAAGGGAGGGAAGGAGGAGGATGTGAGCGGGCAGGAGCCCTGCGGGGGCTGCTGGAGCCCCACGTGCGTGCGTGCGTGCAAGCTCTGGGCACTGCACTGCTGGAGTGATGGAGCACGGTCGGGCTGGGGAAACACGCAAGATCCACCCAGACTCAGAAGTATGTCTTTTGTGGGCTCTCCCTAAGAAACATGCTGAAAGGAAATATGTTTATTCTGTATTTGGTCTGGGATTTTGTTTGTTTGTTATTCCCCTAGCAATGTGTAGCCTTGGCTTTAGGGCTGACATAGAAACTTTAGAAGCAAATTTGAAAACTCACTTGGATCAAGAGTTTACCCCTGAGTCTCTATCTGCTACTACCCCTTGTTTTTTTATTTTGTGAAGACAAAATAACCAGAACAATTATGTGCCTGGCTGGCATGTGTGTCATGTTCCTTTTAAAAGTAACTTAATATTTGCCACCCATGCCTACTGTAAAACAGGAAGAACATTTAATAATATTAAATCTTAAAAAAAAAAATCTACAAAGTAAAATAAAGTCCTGATACCCTTTCAGTTTTGTGTTCTGTCTCTTCATCGCTGAAGCACAAAACAAAGAATAATGTGATAATTTGACTTTGAACAGGAAATTGCAGGTGTTGGGGAAGCAAATGTAGGTAATAACTATAAAGGTTAACATGGTTATTTATTTTTTGCTGTCAATGATCAAATAGTTAATACTCAATATAATCACTTCAATGAAAATGCTGATGTCAATTATAGTTACTGTTGTACAGGATTTAATTCAAACCATCTGTTTTCATCCATTTGCATATATCCTGGGTTGATCTTTGCTTGCAGTGAAGTTTTTTTCTGGAAGTTAAAAGTAATTATTAAAGGAATGGAAATTATTAGTGGTTCGTGCTTTGGCAAGGAAAAGAAATGTCTTTTTAAGTTCTTAGTGTCTATTTTAGAGGGGTTCTACACCAGAAATGGTTGAGGGTGGAGTGTAATGCAGAAGTGCTTTCTGTCATATGTGTTGATATTTGGGGTTCACCCCAGTGAGGTGTTTGGAAGTGTAAGTCACTGGTCTGATGATTGTCCACAGCCTAACTAAATCCATTTATTTCATAGGGCAAAGGAAACATGAGTGGTTTATTAAAAAGGAGCACTGGTGAACAATGTGGAAAAACACTGGTGTGCGTACATAAACGACATAATTTATTTTCTAGTTAACTGTTTCATTCTCCAGTGTATTCTTCAGTGGATTTGTAGGGGATGTTTGGTCTTGCTAACTAGTTTAGTTAGCTTTGAATGTAACTGCCTCATCTGTTTTAGTCATAAATTGCCCTGTTATCCAAGGATGCCTCCACTTGGCTCCAGAGCTCAGCTCTTCATGCTGTGAAGATCTATCGAGCCACTTCACAGGGATAACACTTGCATCTAGGGCAGCTCCACAAGTAATGAAATGGATGTGAGATCAATAACTTATTATCTTCCCTTTCTGACTCCATAGCATTTGCGCAATAGGAAGCTGTAGAAGCTAACCAGAAAAGCCCAAGGTATCTCCTGTTACTCTTGGCACGTGCCTTTCAACAGACCTAAGGCCATTCAGAACTAAATTAAAGTCCTGGCTGGATTATGCCATACTTTACAGAGGTAGAAGGCAAGACTTTGCTCTTGAAAGGATGCACTGGGATCTCTTCAAGTTATCCAGCTGTCACAGCTGGGACTGTTTAACCTTCCATTCCTGGCCAAGCCAGTTAAGTAGAGTTACATCCTTGTCTGCAAAAATGCTTGCAGTAATATTGCAGAACCCTCCTGACTGAGACTTCATGTTAAGAGAGGTAGCAAAAACAAAAGGAGCAGAGTTTAATGTGATTGCCCAAAATATCCAGCTGCTATTATTTACTTTTCCAAGGCCATCAACACTGCTCATTGTTTGAAATAGGTTTTTCTCTGGGTTGCCCTTTCTTTCCTCCCCAAGTGAAGAAACATTTGTTTTTTACCCGGAGGATCATGCGTTACGGAATCTGGCACATTTGCATGTGGTGCAATCTTCTGAATGTTTTCTTGAGATAAGTGAGTGACAGCTTCCAGTTGGTCTTCTGCAGGAGGTGAGGGCTTCTTTACAGAAGTGCTGACCATCTCAAAATAACTGTGTTCTCCTTGACGAGGTCCCAGTCTGACATGTTATCTTATCCTCCCTGTACAGCAGGCTTGATATTCTGCTACACCAGTTTATCTAGCTAATAGGCTTAAGCCGCAGTTCTAGGTACAGGAAAGACTGTGCAAGGATTACATCTATTGGAGTTAGCATTTGGACTGTGTTGTCCCAACTTTATAACAGAAGACTTGATTGTAAGTTATTGCTAAATGCTGTTTTTCAGTTATGAGATCTTGTTACCACTGGAATTCAACATGTTTTTTCTTCCAATTTGTTGTTAAAAGTGCAATTTTTCTTAAGAGAGAATGAGGATCTGTTTTCTTCTTATTTAGAGAAGTGTCAACAGTTAAAGTCTTGCTATTTAATTTCATTATATCCCCTTGAAATCCCTTAAGAAACATAACTTATGACCATGACAGTGCTTCCCACTTCATGGGTTTTACATCTCAGCAACTTGCAAAGATGTGTGAAATACTATTTAGATCTCCAGTAATCCCAAGACACCTGTGTAAAAGCACTGTCTTTCTAGAAACGGCATTATTTTTCCCAAAGTCATAACTATCCCTAAATGAGATAGAATATTAGACTTAGTATGTGACTCTTAACTCTCTTTAAGAACAAAAGTGGGGACGAGTAAAAATATTATATGGCTTACATTGATAGAACTCCTGGATTTAAAGAGAAGTGGTATCTGTATGTTGTTCTGCTTGCCTGTGGGGATCCCATCATGCATTCAATTGCAGTTTATGAAAAGCTGCTGTAGTCTTCTAACAAATTATGTTTAGGTGAGCCCTGAGTCCATCATACCTCTACTTTACTAGAGGTGAGCTTATTATATAAGTGGAGAAGCACCACAGCATTTCCCGGTTGTTAACATAATACACCGTAGCTTTTAAATGCAGCATTTTAAAAAAACACATGTTTTTTTCAACTATTCGTAAGAAGAAATACTCCTTCCTTTAAATCAGGGCAAGGCTTAGGTCATAGATAAAGAATAAAAATTGTTCCGTACTTGGGATGGCTACAGGATGGACATGTCCCTAGGAGGAACAGAGCTGGCATGCTCAAATCCTTGCAGCCCAACGTATGGGACGTGTTAGGAGACCTGCTGTGTAGAGCACTTGGACTGTCCTGAGTTCTTAAACGTTTATTTCAGTGCTAAGATGTGAGATTTGTTTTACTGATTAAGCCTGTTTGGGGGGGGGAGGGCGTTATTAGTTGGTGGTTCCCACACAAGTGGTGTGAAATTACCATTGTAATCTCTTTATTATGTCCTGGAGGAAACGTGCCCCATTTACGTGAGTTGTCACCAGCAGCTGTACCTGTCATGGGTCTCAGCAGAAAGGCAAAGGGGTGGTAATAGCCTGGGCACTTCAGATGAGGCTGAGGCATGTTGACAGGAACGGGTGAGCTTCCAAAGCCACTTGCTTGTCCTAACGTGGGCAAACTCCCCGTGACTCCAGGAAGAGTAATAGTTCTGTAATAACGACATTGGTCTGAAACAAACTTTCAGCATCTGGCTGTGCCACAGAAATTCCTCTTGTGTCCTTGGCAAATTGATTAATGCCTTTGTCCCAGCTCCCCAGCTGTAAAGTGAGGAGGCACTTTAAGGATAAACTCCTTAATCGGTTTGAGTTGATCAGATATTATGGTGATGAAATTTCTGAGGTTGTGCAATATCCTCTTGTCAACAGCGTTGCATTTATTGTGCAGAGCAGAAGGACAAAAAAAATGTATCTCTTCTTCCCGTGCTCATGAAGCTGGCGGGCTGAGTCCTCTGCCAGGGCAGGGGAGGGTGGCTGTGGTGCCTGTCAGGAGGTAAAGGGTCACCACCAGCAAGCAGAGAAAACACTGAAGTTTCCTCTAGCGCATACTGGTTTTCTGCATAAACCTGCATACTTCCAGAAACTGTGCTTTTCTTCCAACAAGCAAGGACTTGTGCAAATGTGGGCCCATAACTAATTGTTGCCATGGGAAACTCTGAAATGGCCACCCACACTTCTATATCTGAATGGAGCTTCTGTTCAGACATACTCTTCACTCTGCCTGTCAACATATGCACTTAGCGTGCATGTATGTTTCTTGCCTGGTGTAGCATAGCCAAGTTGAGATACGAAAGGTTGTTTTTAACATTAAAGATTTTTGGTAGCATCAGCAGCAGCTGGAACACTGTGTCTGTGGGCCTGCTCAAGTAGCGGAGATGCCCAGAGCACCGCTTGGTGTTGCTTCAATTCATTGATGGTGCTCTGAGCACATAGAACGGCATAGACAGTCCTACAAAATTTTCACTTTCCTTTCTTTAGTTGTTGCCCACTGTGACCCTGCAGCCCTTCTGCCCACAGCATAGTGTCGTCCACACATAAACATGGAAATGCTGGAGCTTTTCAAAGAAGAAAGTATTTGGTTTGAATTATGAACCTATTTTCCCTTTTTCTTGTGCTCCGAAAAGGCTTTATTGTCCTAGGTGAAGTTTTCTAAAATACTTCTGTCATGAGACATACACCTGATTTAGAAAATCTCAGCTCTGGTCACTGAAGTTTGGAGAAGCTGTAAGTGACCCAGACGCCCATGGTGGCATGCAGTGACTGAGGTGTCTCTGCTGGGACAGGGGAAGGGGTGCCATGGACTACTGGTCCATGGTTTCTGCTAACTAGCAGGTGCTTGTGGAAGGTGCTTGAACAAGCAGGTGTTTGTATTAGTTCTAGATACAGTCTTTCGCAGGTCAAATCTGACTTATTTTTAGGCTGCTTAGTTTCTGAAAGCTATTAGCTATGCTGTTGAAACCCAGCTGCTTGCTAGCAAGCTGCATTAGAAGATCACTAGGGTCAAGAAATGTAATTGTTTCGCGATCAGTGCATCAGCAGAGCTGGGACTTCTCAAAGTGTAGCTGCAGCACCATCCGTTCAGGGGGCATCTGTGTGAAACACGGTAAAACATATTGATAAAATGTTGTGGAAAAGGCTGCATTGTCACTGGCTGAGCTGCACATTTGCTTTGGACTGTGAATTTGGCACCGTTTAGTGAGACAAAAGAAACACCAGCACTGGAGTACAATGCTTGGCTTCCTCCCTGCCTTCAAAACAGTCTAACCTGCCAATTCCTTCTGCGTACCCAAATACTGACTGGATTAATATAAATGTCAATTATAACATCATTTAGGACAGCAAGCAAACACTTGTTCCTGTCTGGCACTTCTGTGTCCTGCATGGGCACCTTTAGCACCAGCAGGTCCTTTCCTAAATAAGCCGCAGGTGTCACACGAGTGTGGGCCTTAGTGTCCCCTTAACTGTGTGGCTTTGCATCCTTTACTGGGATCCTTGAGGTCACTTCCAACCCGGTATGCCATGATTCCACAATTGAAGTTGTTCCCCTGCTCTGCTCCCTTTTTTGCTCTGAGAGGGTTTGTTTATTCTGAAAAGATGAAGACTGTACATATTATGAATCTAGTTTCATTATGTGGATGTACTGATGTAGACTTGGATTTTCAAGGATGAGAAGATGGATATAGATGACTAGATACTTGGGAAGTGATAGACATCTAATTGTCATAGTGTTTGTATGCTTGTATAAATTTTAATTTAAACTAGGAGATCCCACATCCAACTAAAATAATTTCCCTATCATTGTGAAAGTAATAACTAACAGCATTGAAAGTGAAAGTAGCAAACTGCACATCTCCTCATATAGCTGCCTGTTGCGCATTACCTCGCTTTCTAGTCGGAGTAATTTACTAATGAATAAAAGACATTACTAAAAGCATGTGAATATAAAAACTATTTAAAAAAAATTTACTCTTTTTAAATGGTGTTAAAGAAATAGAGAGAATTAGTTAAACCGAATTCCTTACATGCAAGCAGGAGATGGTTCATGCTACCAAAGATTCTAATGATCCTAGAAAGTATCTTTCTTGGTGAAATACAAATATTGCAGATTGAAAAGAAAAATAATTTTAATTGTTTTTCCACCCTCAGTGTAGCTTGTCTAACTGTTATCTGTATTTTTGGTGTTTATCTTAATATTTTGTATGTCCTATGTGGGCCACTTAAAATGTTTTTCTTTTTATAGATCTCTAAATAGATAAATCTCTGGTTTCAGTTCCTTTAAATTACATAAAAGTATCCAGGTATTTATCGTATTATAGTTGCAGTTGTGGAACCATGGGCACAATGGGAGATTCTAATGGATTGCATTTTTCTTTCACTTTGTAAAATACCTTACTGAAGAAGATGGATTCTTAGGAGTGTGGTTTACTTCAAAGCATGAAATGTAATACAGAAGAACATATTCTAGATGTCATATTTAATCCTTTTGCCAAAGTTACCTTTTGAAACATGAAGAATAATTGGTAGTTAAATAGTCTTTTTTATATAGCTGAGAAAATTGCACTTAGTTCTGTTTTCAACAACAAAATTTTTCTATTTAAAGGGTTTGCAAAGCAGTTGTTTTGAATTTTTTTGTTGTAGCTTGTTCTGATTTTTTTTTTCATCCATTACTGTGAACTTTAATTGTGTTGAGCTTAGCCCAAAGGTTTCCTGTGTTCCAGCTTTTAAGCTGCCTAACCTGTGTAAATACATTAGGGCAGTTCTAAAGCATTAAAAACAAGAGGAGATGGATGTGTGCAAAGTTCAAATGTGTTCTGCTGGCTTTTATCATCAGTGTGAATCATGTTGGCAATTTAGATGCTTAAAATAGTTTGTTGCTCATAAAACACAGCAAAATACAGCAAATGAAATCTCTCTAGAGGAGACAAATATATATCGGGCATTTCAATTTGGTGTTGTGGGAGGTTTCTTACTGGAATGGGCTAGGGTTTTTTCCATATTTGTGTTTTCATTTTTATTTAAAATCATTTTTGGTGTACTTGAAATGGTGTGTGTTGAAAGCTGTGGAAACTGAAAACCTTCTTTTGTCCTCAAAAATGAAATCGTATGGGAAGTTTACAATATATGCGTCCAGGACAGGGTTAGATCACAACAGTTTCACAAACCAGGATTCAGTCTTCCTTGTGAATTAGTTTCTCACCTCTTTCTGTTGCTTCCTGAGACCTCCAGCTTAATTTCACATTGCATGCAGAATCAAGTGACTAGAAGTGTTTAGAAAACTTAGAAAGCCCAAAAAATTATATTTCTTGGGCTGGATACACAGCTGTCTTTCTGAACAGAGGCTGACAGCTCTTCCTTAAAACAGGCACAATGTGCCAAACCAGCCAAGCCACGTGGGAGAGTACAGCAGTTCAGGAAAATATATAAAATCTAGTTCATTGGATGTGATTGATTAGATTATATTTTTTTTTTCATCTTGAAATTACTATTAGTGTGCAGACATAAAACAGTACGTATTTAAGAAGCAAGCATAGTAAGAGGGAATCCGTCCAAATCTGTGTAAGGAAAAGGTAATCCCTTTGAGGTATAAGGGAAACAGTACTTGCATGGACAAGCAGGCCAGCTAACAGAGAGCAGGAGTCGGTGAGGGGAGGTGGCATCTGTGCCAGGACCTGTTCTTTTCTACGTGTTCACAAACAACTCTGCAAAGGAGGCGAACGCTGAGGTTTGCAAAATGAGAAGTCTGCCGATGCTCTGCTAAACCGTGAAGGGCCAGTTGAAGAGCTGCAGAAAGTCCTTACAAGGCAAGTGCCTGGGTAATAAATCAGTAAGCGATACTCAGTGTAGATAAATGTAAAATGATGCTTGTAAGCAAAACGTAACCCCAATGTGGCACGTAAATTCATGGGCTCCGAACATTATGACTCAGAGCTGGGCTTTGGGTCAGCTCACTGCTCATTGCAGCTCCACTCATCCCCACCCCAAAAACGTGCAGCAGAGCTGGAAAAATGCAGAGAAGGGCCAACAAGGATGAGCAAAGCTCTGGAACAGATTCCATGGAGGTCTCCCTCGGTGTGGCCTTCCCCAAGCTGTTATTCCTCAGATGCCCCTCAAAGCGATGTCCTGAAATGAAGAACCAACAGCCCCAACAACACAGGTGTCGTGCGCTCTCGCAGGCTGCAGCTGGGATGTTGGGTGCAGATACGATCTGATGGCAGTGCACAGATTGCATCAAGCCAAACCCTGGAGGTAAGAAGCCCTCTGGCCTTGCTGATTGTACACTGTGTCCCAGTGCATGCAGCACAGTGAACGTAATTCTGGTTGGGTCTAGCCCATTGTGTACTAATTACTGCGTCTGATAGAAGGTCTGGAGTAATATGGTCAAAAATAATGTTAATTGAGAGAAATACTACACAGCCGATTTTTAAAAGAAAGCAATAAAAGAGTCAGGGTCTCAAAAGTCTTACTTTTCAATGGATGTTTCCTTTGTCTGCCAACCTTATGCTAGAGTTTAAAGACATTTTGTGCCCAAATGAAAGTTCAGTTTTTAAGTGGGAGTAATAGAAACGTAGTGCAGAATTTGGGCAGCTCCTGTGTTGGTACGTCCTCCTGCATTCTGGTATTTGTGCTATTTCCACAGAAAATACTGGAAATAGTCAAGTCTGTAGTCAGCTTGAGGGAGTCCTTGGCTCCTTTTCTGCTTTTGCTATGAAATGAGTACCATTCCAGTTAGAGTAAAAAAAAATTAAATAAATAAACCAACCAACTGAAAAAAAAAAAAAAAGGAAAAAAAAAAAGCACAGGGGAAAAAACACCAGAAAAAACCCTTCAGAACATTTCAGAACAAGGATGGGCAGCACTCAGCGTCTCTTCTGGTAGTTCCTTCTGCAGCCAGGTTTTTCCAGCTGAGGAGGCTTTATCCCTCCTCAGGAACTGCAGCCACGTCCAAGAACACAGGCTCTTGGCAGCGAGCTGGTGCCGTCTGATGTAGCTGGAGAACTGAAAATAACTGTTCTAAGGGAAAAACTTCAGGCATAAAAGAAAAGACTTTAAGCGTGGCTATCTAATGTTTTTAGTGTATTTTGTATGATTAGAGAATTGGAGGTTAAGGGTGGGGTTTTGTGTTGGTTTTTTCTCTTTCCTCTCAAAAATAAGCAGCAGTTTACCCACAAAGATAATACAGGACATAATGAATTGTCTCAAACCTGCCGTCACTTGTGAAATCCAAATTCTCTCTCTGCTTTTTTGAATTATGTGGAAAAAAACTCAGTCATTGAAATCGATGTTCACCCGTTGTTTTGTACTTTTTCATAAGTGCAGCTGGCTAGTTTTCCTGTTTCTTCATTTATCTTAAAGGCAAAGTTGTACAGCTAACCGTAATGTTGGATAAATAATTATCAATAAAACCTTAGCACATTTGGTGAAAAAAAAAATTGTGGGCTTTGGGTTACCACATTGTTTTAACAGGGTGAGCTCCTTTCAAATAATTGTTAGCCGTGTCCATTAATTTAAAGCAATCTCACCAGCCACAGCTGTGGGAGGATTATGACCTGGTGACCCATCCAAGGCAAGATGCAATGTAATTTAAAAACAAAAAATTCCTATACTAGTGTTACAGTTTGATTAAAAATAAGTGAAATAGTTTAGTTGTAGTGGTAGTACAGCATGTTATGATAAATGATCTTTAGAAAGCTCTTGGTGTCTTCATATACAGAGCAGATTTGGTAGCTGAACATGCTTCTTATAGAGGACCTTGCATCTGAGAATATCAAAATACTTAATAGAGATTTGATATAGAAACACAACAACCTGTTTCACAAGTACTATTTTCGTTTAACTGCTGAGGGAAACAGATACAGAGAAACTGTAATTTTGCAGAAATCTTAAGGGAATGCGATAGTTGAGAATGTGGTGGCTTGGCAGAGAACAAAACTAAAATGCTAATAGAGAGACAGGTTTTCCATTTTACTGGGTTTTGCATTTTTATATTATATTAGTAATAAAGGTGGTTCTTTTAAAGTACGCACTATACTGATAGCTTATGATCCAGTAACTCTGTGAACGGCCTTTTCATTTACTGGAAGGGAAGATCAATAGATCCATGTGAACACAAGTCAAATCTGGTGTTTTGGGAAGTGGTGGAAGAAGAGTTCTCTGTGTTTGTTTTTATTTTGTATTTTACTTAACTTCAGATACTATTCACCTCACTGAAAGAATGAAGTTTGTGATTTGTTTGTGGTGCTTATGTCACTCTTCAGATTTTATTAGCTCTTAGTCTGCTGAGATCAAAAATTCCTGGCAAGTAACATCTTGACAGTTTCACTTATTTACCATATATAATTTATGAGAATACTTTGGCTTTTCTGAAACAGAGAGATGTGTTTATGGAATGATATGAAGGATGTCTGAAACCTGAAAAAAATATGCAAAATGTGCAAAGAAAAAAGTGTTACGGTACGGATCCTGCTGTTTAACAATGGTGAATTCATGAGGGTGCGCTCTCTACAGATCCTCACACCAGGGTGCTTTTTGAAAGATTGTTCAATGCTACATGAGAGAGGAGGAAACAGCAAAAGAGAAGAGGTGGATGATGATGGGTGAGGTTAAAGGCTAGCCACACCATGGACCACACTATCAAGAGCACTGCAAGCAGGTGAAGGGAGGATATGGTTCCCCTCTGTTCCACACTGGTGTGTTGTGTCTGGTTTTCTTACAGTGCAGGACATTGCAGCAGAAGACATAATGAGAGACCAGGACCCAGTGGATGGCCACTATGTGGACGGGAGGGCTGGAGCACTTGATGTACAGGAAGCTAAAGAAACAGGGCAGTTTCCTCTTGGAAGTACAGGCAGAAGAACAAGGGGCATTGGTCATGAGCTGCAACAGCAAACATCCACTTGGACATAGGGAGAAAATTCTTCCCCAGCAAGTGGTTGAGCACTGGAGCATGCTAGAGAGGCTGCCAAAGCCCTGTCTCTGGAGATATTCAACATGGTCTTGGGCAGGTGCCTTTGCAGGCTCATCTAACTTTGAAGTTGGCCTTGCTTTGAAGGTGAACTAGATAGCCACCAAAGAGGGATCCCATTTGAATTGTTCTGTGCTTGTGTGATCCTAGGCGGGCTGAGATGGTGGGTGGTCAGAGGTGACCTCAGTTGAGGACCCAGTACCCAACCATGTCACAAACAGAGAGCAAGCCCTTTGTATAAGGTGGAATTGTATGTAGATATGCCCACACAGGTTGCAATACTCTTTTGGTGATTGTAATGACAATTACATCATCTGATACATATTAAATTGAAAGGTAGGAACAGCAGATCTGTATTCTGAATGAACAACATTCAGAGTTTACTGATTTTCAGTTTCATTAGTATTTAAATATTTGTAGGAGCAAATCTTCACAAATACTCAGTACTGCATTTTACAGGTTTATAAAGGTAATTTATTAATCTCTGACAGAACATTTAAATTTCAAAGGATTAAGTATGGTTGTTAGGTCCTAATTTCATTCTATAAGTAGCTGAGAACCCTTTGCACCCAGCAACACTCAAAATTAAAGGCTCTTCCTGGATTTATTTTACTGCTTGGAGGAAAATTGCCAGGATTGTTAAGTGGTTCAGGGCAGCTAACGCTAGAAAATGGTAAGCTGTGCTGAAGGACACCAGTTCTGCCAGGTCCATGGCTCTGAGTGCTCACTGAGCAAAACATGGAAATGCAAACAGAGAAAATACTGGAAGACCAGAGCAATTAAAAAAGCTGAACTGAGTATGAAACTTTTTTGGAAGAAAGGAGGGATAAATGAAGAAGGCTGATGCTCCTTTTCCCTGCATATGAATACAAAATGGGTTCCAGCAAAAAAGTATTTTAGGATTTTCTTTTCTAGTGGAAAAAAGTAATTTGCAGCAACTACGTATTTTTAACATAAAACAACGTGACAACAAGGCAAGCAATATTTTTTAGTTGGTGGACATCCAAAGTTCTGTATATGAAGTCTATCCCTACCACAGTCAGCATAGGAACCTATTCCTGTGCTTTTGAAATTTGGGTTGCCAGACATAAAATGTATTAATGCTTTGAGTTAGGTTTCCTCCAGAAAAAAGCAAACAGACTCCGTTCGGATTTAGGAAATAGTAAGTTCCTCACCATGCTGAGTGTGTGATTGACCTTTCTATCTGCAGTCACAAGCTGGGCAGTCTTGTTTATGCTTTGGAGAATGAATAAGGATCTTTATTAAGATGATTCTCTAAAAAGTAGACATATTCCACTGTGAAAACAAATCATGGCTTAAGTCCATCAGGCTCATGATGCCTTGACATGATCTTAAGAGCTGACGCAACTGGAATCTGTATGCAGTATTGTCGTGGCAATTGGAGATGTTTGTTTCTATGTCAGAATAGTGAGCTCTAACTCTGCCAGTCGTAACTAATTGTTGATTTATAACAGTCATCCTGGACGTGATAAGCTGCTCCATTTGTCAACAGGACTTAGAGTTCTCATAATTATGGCCTTTCGTTTTTAATGAGTGGCACCATTTTTACTGACAGAGACTCAAGCATTTAAAATAATGTTTTCCAGATTTGTTTTCTTTTATGAGGAATAGTAGGATGTTCCAGGGAGATAGTAAGATTTACTGTTGGAAACGCTCTTAGTGGGTTTAGAGATGTGCAACTATCATTTTCCTAGTCTTGCTGCCAGATGTCTAAGAAGCCTGTTTCCAAATTTTATGGTGAAAAACCTGCAGTGAATCAGCAGAATTTTGTACGTTGTTCTACAAATACTCGTGTTCTAGCTCAGTTGTGAACTGTGTAAAACTCTTCGGAATAGGACAAAAAGACGATTAGTGTATGGAAGATTAGGAAAAATTAAACATCATTTGGCCACTAGATGGAAACAGAAGCAGCAAGTATGTATATGTATGTGTTAACTATATGTTTTTGCATATTCACCCTAATATTTTAATCTCTTGTCTTCACATGCATATAGAGCGAGTAAATAAAGTGATTTTTAGTATTGCAGTTCAAGTCAAGAATGAACTGGACAGCAGTTCCATGTCTGGAATAGACTAAAAATGCATAAAAGAGAGCTGAAGTAAGAATGGGAAGGGTAAGAATACCAATACAAGGGAAATCAAACTCAGGGAAGCTCTAAAAAATGCTGTATACCATGAAAGCCACATAATGCTAGCTCATCAAGAGGGACAGAGTCTGTAAGATTGTCTTAGGTTTTACTTTAGAGTTTGCCAAATTTGTGTTCCTTTGCAGCAGCAGGGAAGAATACATCTTGGGTCTTTGAATGTGTCAGGAATGATTTTCTGTGAGGAAGATTTACTTCTGAAAAGCCCTAGAAGTTCTCACCACATCTCCAGATACTACTGTTTTCATCCACAGTTAAATCTCTGAACCCCATGTTATTAAACTGAAGAACCACAGCCTGCTTGTTTAACAGCTAAGCAGCTGGTCTGCATGGTCCCTATTGAGTCATGGAATTGTTCAGTCACAGAATAATTTAAATCAGAAGAAAACTCTTCAGGTCTCTAGTCCAACCGCCTGCTGAAAGCAGGGCTGATTTTGAAGTTAGATCACGTTGCTCAGGGCTTTGTCAAGTTTTGAATGTCTCCAACAATGGAGACTCCACAAACTCTCTGGCAAACCTGTTGCTGTCCTTGACCACCTTCACTGTGGGGAAAAAAACAATTTTTACATCTAACCAGAATTTCCCATACAGCAACTTGTGTTGTCTCCACCAGTTCTGAAACTCTCATGCTCTCCATAGCTGAAGCTGCTGTAGATCTTCACGTTCCCTACCAGCTCTTCCGTAACTGCAGGTCCTGCAAAGCATTTCCTTGAGTTGGTCTGTCCAGTGTCTGCAGTAAAAAATTGTCACCAAGGGACTCAAATCACCTGGATTTTGAAAGTAAATCTTCCTTACCTAACATTTCTGGGGAAATTTTAGACATCTGTAGCTAGAGATGCTTTAGAAGATGGATTGACAGTAACACAGGAATGACAGGCACACTTCAACCATGATTCACCTCATCCTGAAGTAGATGTCCGTACAATGTTATGTGAATTGTGCCGGTTTCTCTCCACTGATTGCAAAGGCTGTTGCCTGTACTATGTACATTGTGGACATCTAAAATGGGATTAAATTAATCTCATCTTTGCTGACTGTTACATAGACGACCTTATCTTTCTGTTGCATGTGGATATTGAAATCCATTCTACAATTCAGGGTACAAACTTACTGAATATGATGGGTGCTATATTTTGAAGTACCTATCCTTTAGGGGAATGTTGTGGCATTAACAGCACCGTATTTACTGCTTTGACATTCACAAGAATGTACTTTAATTTAACACAACACTTTTATTGGCACTATCCTGTTCCTGTGCTCTGAAACGTTTGCAAAGCCTTTTAAATTAATGTAGGTTATAAGGGCTTTCTCGGCCATTGTGCGTATTTGCTGACACATTGATAACTTTGTCTACTGTTTCTGTTCTACAGTGACATACTATAATTTTTGGCTGGATTAGGCAGTATGAGTTTGTTGTTCAGTCTGTGCAAGCCTAGACAGTTTTAACAACTGTTGATAGAAAAGGTCCGTCGTGGACAGGTATGTGGAAAAATGCCAATCCGACTGGGAGCTCAAAGGAAAGCAAAAGAAATCACTTTCCGGCATCTTGGGAAGAAACCTGAATCTTTGCACAGATATACCAGCCTTCTGAAGAAGGTTGACAGGTTCTTTTTTCTGTTTCAGTGGGTATAAAAGTTAATAGAAATGGAGTGAAAAGGTGTTTTTAACTTGCAGGCTTCCTTTCCCTGCTGAAGAGCCTCATTCTCAAACCAGGCTAAACATCCCTCCCTAATTAGTAGCAGATGCAGCAGTACGTGCACAAGCGTGTGTCAAGAGGACATTTGGAAATCATAGCAGAAGGTACTGTGCCAGATAGGAAAGGAATATGTGAAGCTGAAGCAGGGAGTTGTTAGGAGAGTTCAACAGTTGTTTTGCAGAGATAGGGAGGGAAATGGGACAGCTGTTACAGATTTTTAGGTAACGCTGCAAATCAAGCACGAGCCCTGCTTCTCTTCAGCGGCAGTCTTCATCTGTTATTTAGATATGTCAGAAATGCATAGGAGTTAGAAGAGACACCTTCATAACTGATCTTCAAAAATATGTTTAAAACATTTACTGATTTTCCTTCTGTCCCCAAAATCAGAAGCTTTTTAGCAGTGTAATGTCCACATTTTCATCTTCCATTTTTTTCTCTTCTACGTTATTGTGTAAAAGAGGCAGACTAACTGCAAAGATATTAATGACTGGACCAAGACAGACAGAAAAACTTCCTGCTACAAAGAACACAGAGGCAGACAAAATTAAAGAGAAAATATTTTTCTGTCACTTCTTTAGCAATGCTGCTTCTGTACTGTTATTATATTTATTATTTCTAATGATGTTAAAAATACAGTAATAGACGGTATATGTTTAATTGAAATAGTTATTGGGCCCTTAAATGTACTTGCACCAATGTCAACATACTTAGCCCTTCAATTTGAAATGCATCATACTGCTAATTCTCAAAAGTATTTTTTTGTTCTGCTGTTTTTTATTATTATTTTAGAATAGTACCACCGATAAATATTTGGAGTTACATTGCAAGGTTTCTGTCAGTCTCCCTCAGCACCATGACTACAGTCCTTTACCCACCGGATAGACTGTGATTTACAAATATTGTTTTCAGTGCAATTTTTTACCAGCCTTTGTAGCCTAATCCAAATTAGTTAATATTTAAGATTTAATTTTTTACATTAAAAATTTATTTTAAATGTAGTTGGAGAAGTAGGGTCAATCTTATGGGTCATGAATGAACATCAGAGTGCAGAGCCTTCGAAGGGCACTTGACCCACAAGGGCATGACCAAAGGGGTAGAGCAGCACCTCTGGTGTCATGCGGATAAGTAGCATCAAGCAGTATTGATGCAGCTCTTCTGTCTGCTTCCCCTCCTGAAGTGTTCTGTGGAGGAAGGATGTTTCCAGAAAACCTGGCCTTGCATTTCCCCAAAGCCACTAACACAGTTTTTGGTGTTAGGGATACGGGAGTGAGGCTGGCAGCAGCTGCTACTTGCGCTGGCAAGTGTTGTCAGAGATACATAACTTTTATTCTCCTTTGGGAATATCATAACTGCTGCCACATGGTCCCCGCTTTCCCCATTGTTTCTCTGCATAATGAAAAGAGCGGCTTCACAAGGCCAAGGAGAACTCAACTGTAGACGGACAAATCCATAAAAGGAGGGCTACAAAATAATGCCACAGGATAAGGTAACTGCCCTTGCTGTGCTGGAGAAGTTCTCGTCAGTTGCTTTGTCCCAAGGCGAGGGTTGAATAATTTGGAGAGCTGCTCTGTTGCCACAAGTTCAAACAAACTGACCGGTGTTCAGTCACAAGAAGGGTTTCCAATGCCAAAGTGTAGAAAGTGATTAATGAGGCTTTCTTTTCTGAAATATTTTTCAGAAGTGTATCAAAATCATCTCAGTTCACAGAAATATGTAGCTGTGCTGTCAGTGGTAACGGAAGGGAATTGCAACTGAAAATTTGTAACCTGCCCTTACACTAAACATGCTTTCAGTTATTTCTTTTTAGAGTTACCAAACTCCTCAGGACATTTTCTGCCTGATATTTATATTCTTACATAAGCTTTATTTTTTAACCATATTGTAGAACACGCCTGCAGAAACTGCCCTGTACTCTGTTGTTATTACTGCCCAAATCAACTACTTTGCTAGCAGTCATTTTCTTTAATGAATCATGAAGGATCCGTAAAATGTATTCATAATATTTATTTTACTGTTGTTAAGTCAGTGTGTTCTTGTGGGATTGTGCAATCTAGAGAGCTTTATAAATACTTACAAATATTGCTGACAAGCTGGGGGCAGTCCAGTGAAGGGCCACTAACTAAGATGGATAGAGGGCAGGAGCACATGATAGACAAGGGGAAGCTGAAGAAACTGGGTTTGTTTTCCATTACAGACAGGAGTTTTTATGGAGAAGCCAGTTTCTTCTGAGAGGTACAGACAAAATAGCAAGGTGCAATGGTCACAAACTGCAACAGAAGATGACCTGTTTGAGTGCAAGGAAAAAAATTCTTCCCGTGTGAGTGGAGTGGGTTTTGCCAGAGACACCTCAGGTTCTCCATCTGTGGTGATACTCGAAGCAAGACGGGGCAAGGCCGTCAGCCTGATCTAACTTCGAAGATGGCCTTGTTTTGACTATGAGGTTGGACTAGATGACCCCCAGAGGTCCCACCTAACCTAAATTTTTCTGTCGCTTGCATAAATAAATGCATCATAAATAAGCACAACTTCGTGTGCTCCTCTGCGCTTCCAAGCTCACTGATGATAGAATGACTGTAGGCAGTGCTGCTAACACTGCCTAGGTCTTCCTACTAAAATGTCCCCAGTTGCCTGTAGCTCACTGGGGAATTGTCTTTTACTGTGTTTATGAAAATGTGCTCAGATTTTGGTACTCCCACAAGAATTCTCCGTTTTGTGTGTGTGTGCTCAGTAGAAACTCGCTCACTCTTAGTAACTAAAATCTCCAAAGACCCTGACATCACAGTTTGCTCAGGCTGTCCTAGCAATTAGCTCTGACGAGCCTGCATGTGCTGCCGACGGAGGATGTCTGAGCACGCTCTGTCCCAGGACTGCAGAGACGAAGCAGAGTTCCTCTTGGCGGCCACAGCCAGCTGCTGCGGGCTGGGACCTGGCCAAGCCCTGGAAAGGAGAGCAGGAAGCCTCTCTCTTGTGCGCGTCAGTGACCCCCTTGTTGGTGCCAAGGCAGTGTGGAGGAGGGAATAGGTTCAAATTCAGTGGGGACAAGAGCTAAACTGGGGGAAAGGGGTACAGACAACGGTTGCATTTATGCAGCTGTGTAGATGTGAGGTGAAGGAGTTCTCAGTGGATGCCTGTCTGCATTGCTTAGCTGCTTGCATGCCTTTGGGGCTCCTTCCTGGAGTGACCCTCCAGGAGAAGCTTCCTGAAAGTACTGAAATTTTGTTTGGATAGTCCTTTAGAATAAGCTTACCTTCAGTGCAGTTGGATCCAGCTCTCTGTACAGTCTCTACCTGTGTTATCTGCTGCTGACTTGTTGACATCAGATATTCCCTAAAGGTGATCTGGCAACTTCAGGGCAGATGAGATAAGAAGCATCCGGGGTCCGTGTTTGGCTGACAGCCTGCACCCAGGGGTGTGCTGCAGTGCAGGAGAGCAGGTGTGATGGGTATGCAGGCAAGGAGCTAGGCTGGACTGGTTTAGATGGGGTGGGGGAGAAGGCACCTGTACAGCAGCTTGCTGTGTGTTGGAGGACCACTGCGGCAAGCAAAGAAAAGGTTGGGGTTGTCTGAACGGAAAAAGTGGGGCTGAGCACAAGAGCTTGGAGACTGGAAACTGGGATAAGGACAGAAAGTCAGAAGCAAATGACAGGTTTGTGAGACTGAGACACAAGGGATAACACTAGCAAAGAAATGCACAGAAATGCCCCGCATGAGCGCTACGGCCTACTTGCATCCAGAGCCTGAATTAGAACTGGATTTCTTCGTCTCATGGGTCTGCTGCTTCATACCGAAGAGATGCAAATCTCACTGGCCAAGCACATGTCTGAGCCAGCTACGGAGCACCAGCAGTTAGGCCTTTCCCATCCAGGCAGTGTTGTTGCAGTTGGCATTCAGGAAGGTTGGCTCATATTTATTACATATTTTCTTCCTATGTACATACGTCTTTTTTCCACTGTGCACTAGAGCTCCAGAAGGAAAACATAGATCTGCTGGTGACTAAGATTGATCTAGGCACTGCACCAGAAGTGCACCAGTTTCGTCTCATTAGAAGCAACAGATTAGCATTTTAAGGCGTTAAAAAGGGAATGTTTCATTACATTTCTTTTCTCAATTTAATCTGAGCAGGCCTGTACTACTTTTTGCAGAAGGGTCCCATGGGGAAATTGTCTAGGTACACCCTTTTCAGCATGACTAAGCCTGGTAGCGCCAGTCCCACCCTCTGTTCATTTCATAATGAATTTGCGTCTTTTTTTAGTGCGAGTGATAGGACTTAAATTGCTCAGGAGTCACCGTTTTTAATTTATAAGCCAGCTTTCTAAAAAGCTGTTGAAATGTTAATGTCTATTCAATGTATCTTTGATGTGAACTTAAAAGATGGTTTTCATAGAAGAAATTGCCATTGTCTCTGTTAACAAGAGATTTCTCACCAGGATGCCTGTGACAAAAAGTAAATCCGTTTATAAATTCTGTAACAAATGGCTAAATGCTGAAACAGCTGCATTATACAAGGCTTTTAGAAAGGATGACAAGGATTCTGTGGCAGCACTTTGGAGGGAGCTTTGCAGTATTTTAGGGACTTGATACCTTTTCATTGGTAGTATTTGTGAGGTTTGTTTGATGTGTTTATTCTTGCAGTCTTTAAACATGCTTTGATAAGTGCCCATGGTCTCATAGCAGGGCTGTAGTTCTCATGGGCCCTTCTGGACTTCAAACTGCGAAGCAGAATTCACACAAATGGTTGCCCAAATGTATTTTCTGACTTTTTAGGTAATTGAGTTTTGTTGTCTCAATAGCAAAAGCTCGGTGTTCCCCGTGGAGCAGGCAGCACAATTGTCGGATGCACCCTAATTGTGTTGCTTCAAGATGCCAAGGTAGATCCCTTCTTTTTTTTTTTTTCCCCTGGATTGAGCTGAGCTAGCCAGTTTCCACCCTCCCACTTCAGGAGGTTTGCTGGGAACAGAAAAAAGAGCTGTGCCATGGGACTTCACCGGAGTCTGTCCCTCGGCAGCAGCCTGCTCTCCTGGGCATTCAGCAGCAGTGTGCGCACGTTCCCATGTTCACCCATCAGGAGCAATGTTGAAAATCAACTCAGAACTGCAGTCAAGACGTGGGAAATCAGAGAGAAAAGGAAAGAAAAGAAAGGTAGAGGGAAAGCACCTTGAGGAAAGAGACAGGGAATACATCGGTGGCAGCGAAGTGCTCAGGGA
>NW_009646931.1:44465-92900 GCF_000708025.1 Charadrius vociferus | reverse complement strand
ACAAAACAGAGAAAATGGAAACTGCAAAAGCATTTCTCTCATTTCAGTGCTCTGAAACAGCATGAAAGGGAATTTGTTCTCCGATCTTCCCATCACGTGAATGTTAGTTATTATCTTTTTGCAAACTGGACTTAAAAATTCTTAAAATTCTTAGAAGTCTTTAAGGACTTAAAAGTCCTTAAAATCCCAATGTTGCCTTTCCTTTGACTCTTGCCTTCCGAGGACCCTGTTACCAAGTGTACTCGGGTTCCACTGAAATGTACGCAAGTTAATTGTGCACTTGGATTAGATTATTCCACTAATCACATTTTCTTGCTAGTGTGTCCTTGGCTCTGCTGCACTATCACACATCTCTCACAAACAATACCATGCATTTGATTCTTCAGAGCTTGAAAATGAGAGGTATTTTTGGCTCTTGTCACAGTTTACAGGCTTACAAGCCACGGTGGCCCCTTCCCATTGTTCAGCTTTCCTATTCATCTCTCAGATTGATCACGGTATATCATTAGTGGCTGGATCCCAAAAGCTATGCATCCTCTGCCTTATCTTCATGTGTAGTGTAGCATTCACAGAGAGAGTTAATGCTGTATGAGCTGCTCTGTGAGATTTACGGCGGGGGGAGACCATAACCTGCAATAAATAAATATTTTTCTATCTGTCTCTGGTACAATCTCAGCAGCAGAATAAGCACATCACAGAAGTTCAGAAAATATTCTGTTCCTTCAGTTCTTCAAGTCACTGTTGCTTTTCACAGTTCTGCCTGGGGAGCAAGCTAAAAACCACCATGAGTGCTGTATGCGTTCTGGTAATTGAAAAATTAATAAGAGTTTTTTTCACAAGTTCAGGTATATCACTCTTATTAGTGCTAAATGGCTACATGTCGAAGGGCTTTATTAAGCTGCCTTTCCTTACCATTTGATACATCCTCCCTTACGACATTCTGCCTTCTTTTATAAAGAAGAGTAAAGAAATTACTGTGTCCATGGACTAAACGGGATATAACTTAGGCCTCCCCGTGCTTGGCTACGCTCCCAGACTGCTGCTTATATAGTAACTTGTAAGCGAGCCTGAGAGGTGTCGTTAACAGACAGGAGACAGGGTAGAGTTCAAGAGAAAAGGACAGGACTTTACACCTTCCTAAACTGTGAATTTCATGGTATCCTTGCCATACTCCTCTTTCTGAGGTAGCTCTATATGCATTATATGTAACTCAGGTTTCCTTGTGGAAGTAAAATGGAATAGCAGTTTTTGGCGCAGAGCTATGAACTGACATAAGCCTGCCCAGTATTTTTTTGGACTAAAAGTAGAAGAGGAAGTTTGCATTATATTTGTGTTACATAGCAAGTCTTATTAAGTTTGCCACTTACTGACCAGAGATGACAAAACTAGGCTGACTGATCAAATAAACTAAAATTTATTTCGTAGTAGAAAAAATATTTTAAACCACCGCTGGTTGATACTTATGTCTGTCTTCCTTTAAGGCTTCTGTTTTCAAAAGCATTGTAAAACAGAAATAGCTGTGCCAAGGAAGACCAAAAATTCCTTTAGCCTTGCATCCTGTCTCCTGTATCTTCAAAATGGAGCAAGCACTGAATATTCTGCCTTCCTCCAGTGATGTGTGTCTTGGAGGCAGGGGGAGGAACACAGGACAGGGGGATGGTGTTGGAGCCAGAGGCAGTGCCTTGATGTTTATTACCTTTGAATATTTTTTCCTGAAAATCAATCCCCAGTCATCTCTTCTGTTCTTTCCAGTTTTGTAGATCTCCCTGCTAAGCAGTCTCTTTTCCAGGCTGGAAAGTCGTAGCTTATTTAATCATTAAAAAAAATTTGTTCTTTAACTTTTTTGATAGCCTTGTCTGAAAACAGTTTAGGATAGGAAGTCATTTTCCTTTCCAGCTTTGCTGAATGGGGGAAAAAGAGATGTGTATGTGTGTCCATGCATGCGTACATACACTCCTGTGCTCTGCACCACGTTGGTTTCCTCCGAGGTTAACTCTATTGTAGGACTCCCACAGTGCAAGTGGGTGAGGGCAGCCTGGAGCTCGGAGAGCCCCATCGTGCAAATCCACTGCTGTCAAATGTGACAGCAGCTGTTTGGAAGAAGTTTACAGGCTTTCTGCAGTGATAATGGGTAACGGCTCTTTTACTTACCTTCTGCAAGGCTCCTTCTTTGTAGTGGTGCTCCTCTAGATGCTTAAGCAACTGATACTTTAATCTGCACCTCAGTTAACACAGTTTGAAAAGGGCTTGGCACTTTTATGAGAAAAAGGATCCTGATTTGAGCTCAGAATATTTGCTGAGTGCTTTCTAAAAGAAGAAAACTTGTAAAAACATATTTGATTTATAGTTTGGAGAGACACATTAGGCATGTTCGGGGGCCAGGTGTAGGTTAATCTGTCAGCGTTTTGCCACTGTCGTAGGCATTTCCAACATGTGCCACCATGTTCTGTGCCCTCGGGACTCAAAAGGGATCACTCCTGGGTTTGGTTTCCCAGCTCACATAACAGCACAAGCATTAACAGCCAACAGACCGAGACCTACGCTGACCTACAATAGCATTATATAAGCAGTCACTTTAATAAAATTAATAGGGCTCTCTGCGCCTCATGATAAAATTATGCCCCGTGCGAGGGGCCAGTGCAAATTTAGGCACGGTATGAAGCCCTCAGTATGGTGCGTAACGGAGTTGGGGCAGATTTCCACAAGATGATGGTGTGTTCCTAATTGAAAAGCTATTTTCAAAATGAAGACCACCAGAGTACTTAGCATGAGCAAACCGCTTTCTCTGACCTGCTTAGGAATAGCTGAACTGGATGGAGGTTTCCGTTAAAAGACAGGCACCTGATACTGAGATCGTCATCTCAAATCAATAAATTGTAACAAAGCGTCAAGCAATTAAATACCTGGTTTTGTAGTGGGATGTGTAAGGAAGACTTGGCAGATAGCCACCGATTAGCTCTATCTTAGCAGATAGCCACCGTTAGCTCTGCCACCGATATATATTTTATTTTAACATGTGTCTAGCATCTTATCTCTCTGTTCTGTCAGGTGGACACTCTCTTCCCTCTCTACTCCCACTGCTCTTTGCATCTTCCAACAATTTTTCTCTCTTAGGCTTTGATAAGGTCCCAAAAACTACCAAAGTTTTTGAGTTTTGTTTTACAGTTATAACTGCAGTCTCTTGACTACCATAATTTTCCTTTTTTTCTCCTTTGAAATGATGTGATTTAGTTTGGATGCTTACCTGAAGCTTAATCATCTTGAAATGAACCTGGAAATTTTATAAGGTATATATTGATATTTCCCGTGCTCGTTGGTTCCTCATTTTGTTGGAACAATTTATACTTTGAAATTCATCTTTTTAATGATAATTTGACATTTCAATTTGTTCTTCCTGGTAGAACTGAAAAGTATAGTTAAAGAATCAAAGAAAAAATGAAAGAATGAAAAAAATACCTTCCATTTTTCAAATTTCAAACAAAGCAAAACTGGATAGTAAGCTTGTATTAACTTCATGCTATTGCTACTTCCTAAGCTGGCTTGCTTATTCCTCTTTAATATACACATATCCCAGATTTGTTGAAGCCAGAATTGCTGGAGCTGGTTATACTGTCAACACAGAGATGTTATCCAAAATTTCAGATTCATTTCATCAATATAAATTACTCTCTGTATGTCCACATGTGGCAAGTGCAAACCATGCAAGCTGATGATTTTTTTTTTTCTTTTGTGCTCGTTTGGGCTGCTGAAGTCACACCACAAGTCAAGACAAGGGACCAACTGGATTTCTGCTTGAGCCTCTTGCTCCACGCCATCTGCCCCCGCATCATTTTTAAGCTGTGCAGAATCACTGGCATTCAGCTTCAGGCACCTTATAAGGAGCAGGGGTGTTTTTTTTTGTTTTGTTTTTCCCCCAAAATAAGTGCTTCATTGCCAGTGAAAGAATTAGGCTCATCTGTGCCTGGCTGCTTGTTCCCAAACCTTCACTGCTGCCTCGCACATGCCGCACAAGCTTTTTTGCAGTCACGCGGGAAGCTGGTTTGAGAAACCTATTTGGCTGGAAAGTGCTCCTTCCCCCGCCTCCCTGTGTTAGCTGTCAGCAGCTTCCCTTCCCTGGTCCTGGTACCACCTGGTCATTCAGGCTCCTGGAGCAGGAAAGAGCAGCGGCCCCCGGGTGTCTCCTTCTTCCTCTGGCATGGCCAGCTGTGCCAGCTGCAGGGGCTGACGGAACTGCAGTCAAGGAGGAGAGATCAGTATCTCCAGATGGCAGATCAGAGCACTTCACCTCCTTCCTTAGGGGCATCAATTAAGCTCTTTGAAGTTACAAGGCAAGAATCCATGTCTTTGCACCCAGAAAGCATGCCAAGGAGCCCAGGGAGAAGAAAAGTTGTAGAGCCCACCCAGAATAAGGAAGGCTTTGGGGTAACACTGCTGGCACGTGCCCATAGCACCCCGGGAAGCATTCAGTGGGGGCAGTTTTGCCAACCCGTGCTGGGATTGTTAAAGAAGAGATGCCAGGCTTGTTGTAGAGATCAGACACAACAAATCACAGGATGAAAAGATTCCCTATGCTCCCTTGCTTTGTTACTAGCAGGGAAACCACGAAGAGATTATCCAACCTGTAGGTATTGTATATACTATTCCTCCTGCTTAATGCAAATACATCCTTTTAGGACGTGATTTCATTTACTGTTTAGGTTTCTTAGCTGTATCTTGATATGTTTAAGGAAATCCCTGATGGCACTGGATCCTTCACGGGCAACCAAGGGAATAAACTGAGCAAGGTCAGTGTAAATAAGGTTCTTGGGAACCTGACATAATGATAAAACTGCATCAGACAGTTGTATCAAAACTCATTGCTGTCCTGTGAGTGTGAAGAAGGGCTTTGTGAGCTGTGGATTGTAATTGCGCAGGTAGTTTTATGTTTGCATTGCGCAAGAGCAGCAGTGCATACTCACAGATCCCTTGCGGACTCGATCCTGGCCACATGTGCTGCAGCGCAGGGAACGTGGCTCCTGAGCGCTGTCATCAGGATCGCAACCCTTCACAGCTCAGTTGTCCTCTCTTCTCACAACTGTTGCTGTTTCTCTTCCACTGTAACATCTGGAGACTTACACCAAGACAAAGAATATGAAGGGCGTGTCTGCTCATCTCTTTTCTCCAAGTCCTGAAGCCGTAGCAGCATCTCTTGGCTGGCCAGTGAGAAGGGGAGCAGAGAGAGAAGTTGTAAAATATAGAGGGAATCTTCTGTATCACCAAGTGGGGCCACTGTCCCTGTAGCAGTCCCTCTTGTTTATTGTATTACCCTTCTATCTCCAGGAAGAAGGATGGTCTTAAATATTACAAGTTAAAGGACTATTTCTGGATATATCTACTTGGAGATGGTTTTGTTGTAAAGTAAGCTGATCCGTATTTCAGCTCCCTGTTGTTTCAGTAAAGATTAATTTGTTGAAGACATCTGTGTGATTGCCTGGACACGGTCAGATGTGATCCATGGTCTTGCTTACCTTTTCAAAAGAAACAGCTCTAAGAGCAGCTGGAGAAAGAAAGATTTTCATGTTTCTTAAATTACCAACAGCTTTTCCTATTTTGAAATTAAAATAGTTTGTATTACTTGTATATTTATTGCCTTGGGCCTGGCTCTGTGCTGTCTACACGCAGTAGCTAATCATACATCCTGGTACCATATCGTGCGCAGACATAGCAGAAATTGTTTGCGTTTTATTTCTGCAGTAACCATCAGAATGTGATGGCTCATGTCATTCACTGTGGTGTTGTCTTGGTCACTGACATAAACAAGGTGACAGAAACAGTCTGTTTGCCATAAACTCAAAACTTCACAGATTCATATGCTGACTTGAGCCTCACATGGCCCCTGTGCAGTTTGCATATCCCCTCTGGAGATTGATCTTTATATGCAGCACCGTGCCGAGTGTTTCAGAGTGGGTGGAAGCAATCAATGTAGCCTCTCCAGGCATAATTATGTTTTCCAAAGCATAACTGCGTTCCCTGTTACAGCATTACTTTTAGCCCAGCTATAAAAGGAGGGTGCTGGAAGTCACGAGAGGGGCTTTGCTCAGAGACTTCCAAGTCAGCTTTGCAGGCACTGGGGCAAACCCTAAAACACTGGCCTCGCTAAAGCCAGCGGGTTGAAAGCTGAAGAAGAATTTGTCTCCAGAGATGCAAATAAGCATCCAATTTGAAGTGCTGAGCTCAGCCTTCCTGAGGTTAGTCCAGGCTGTGACCAGCATTCCACGCTAATGAATGTCTGCTGAGGAAGAGCTTTGTAGTGCAAATAGTAGTGGTGTTGTGCTTTGGGTACAGTCTTTACTGCAATGTTTTCGGAGACAAAGACATGTTTTTCACAGTCTCCAAGTTTCAACATTAACGGTTGATGTAAACCTGTCTGACTGTTCAGGATCGTTCTGGCCTCAAAATCAATGATGAAGAGCAAACATTATGGGCTTTTATTGATGAGTTCACTTCTTAGACATGCCAGTAAGTGCAAGTAGGTCTGAGATGTTGCAACGTGCTCTCCAGGCTGGTTGTTAGCTTTTACCATCTAGTCTTTTTCCTCTGTGATGAGCTTTTTGAGACCTTAATCTTTTGCTGTAGCTTCTGCCTTTCTGTTGTGTTTCTTGAATGTTAACCTTCCACAGAATGATTTTGCTCTTTCTTTTTATCTGTTTTCATTAAAAAAATAGTTTTATAGCTACCTGGAATAGCAAAAGTGAAATAACCAGCATTTGTTTCAGATGAGGGGGTTTTTTTTGTCTGTTACTGACAGCTTGCGTGTGAGCCTAGGCTCGTTCTTAAGGCAAACACCAATTCATGCAGGTTTTAATTCCTGACATTTTGGAAAACCAGAGTAAGTTTTCCCCATGGCTGTAATACAGAAGAATTGGTGTCACTTGTGTCAGTTTAATAACTACATGTGTATATGTGCACGTGGGCTTTCTGTTCATAGGCAGGCGTACATCGCTGAAATCTTACTTATCTTCTTATGTAGAATTATTTAGCCAGTCTCCTGCTATAGCTTCTGCCCTCTCTGACGATCAGTCAAGCACTCAGCCGAGCGTTCGTTTCACCAAGTAAGGCAGCGGGGACCGCTGGCCTGCCTCGCGCCGTGGAGTTTGTGTGAGGCTGTCTCTCGCTGTCCAGACTTGGAAACGGCTTCGCATCTCCTAGCCTTGAGATCAGCTTGGCACCCAGCAGCCATTCCTCACTAGCTCGGAAGCTCCGCTGCTCTGCGTGGTGTGAGACGGCGGTCACCACCGGACAGAGCTGCGGACGGGTGTCCGGGGACAGGAGGCGTCCATCCAAAGTGGGGGGACGGGGCAGCTCCCTGCCTGGGAAATGGAACACCCTTCTCCCGCGGGGATGGGCATCTCCCACCCCCAGTCAGGCAAAAGCAAACCCCTCGTTGCAAATACAGCTCTTTGGGATACAAGGAGTCACAAAATTCAGGTTCATTTTTAGTATCTTGTTTAGCGCTTGCTTTCTATAGCATGCATTTAAAAAGAAGCAGCTTCCAAGTATAGGTGTCATTAGGATTTCTAGTTCATGGCTTGGGTTTTTTGTCTTCTTTCTGTGTGCCTTTTTGTCCTTTTTTTCCTCTGCTTTTTTCCACCTACTAATTCTGGGCTTCGTGTAGCTCAACGTAACTTCTGAAGTGACTGAAAATACAGGGATATTTAAAGGTTAGATGAGGCGTTCAGCACTACAAATCTCAAGATAAAGATTCTGCAACTGTCTCTGGCAAATTCTGTTGAAACACAGGCCATAATGTATAATTCATCTCACCTTTCCAAATTTGCACTGGACCTGCAGGGCCGTCAGGATTTAGCATTCACTTAAATAAACTGAGACTGTGTGATTTAGTGTATAATCAAGAATTGGATCTAAGTAAAAGGGTGACGTTTCACAAGGTCACCCTTGTTGCTGCAACAAAAGCAGCTGTCTGTACAGCAAAACAATGGGAATAATTAAGAAGACTTTCTGAGCCCAATTAGAATTGCAATCAAGAAACATTGTATACTGTGGGAGATATGCTGTGTTAGTCATCATAAATGTTCATTTTCTCCTCTTCAGATCTTACTTGATTGTTAAAATCTGATCAAATCTGAAATACATGTAATTCGTATTTTATTTCAGCACATTTTGTTTAATTTAAGTACATTACTGACAACGAGCCAAAGCTGATTACTTTGCCTTTCATTTTCTTTCACATATCAACATTGCACTTTAGCTGCTTTAAATCATATGTACTTTTTGTCATAATGTTTTCTAATTCTAGTCTTACCATTCAGTTTGTTTTCTTAAATTATACCAATATATCCTTAGGCATTTCTTAATTTACATGACTAAGAAAATAGTATCCATAACATTTAAAATTTGAGAGACCTGTAGGACAGTGTATGTTATTAAAAAAAATCACTACTAGCAAAATCTCACAAACATTTTCCGTATGTTACTGCTGAGAGTGTCTCGGACTCCTGTGAGGAATAAAAAAATTTACAGTTTATCTGTGTCCATAGGGATTAGGATCTCACAATTTGTACCATGGAAAACTCCACACTTAGTATGATAGTGAAAACCTGGATTTCAAAAATGCAAGAAAATTCAAAGGTCCTTCAGAAATGGTATGATAAGAATGAACATACACTTATTATTGTGGATTACTAAAATTCTACCCTTTAAAAATCTGGTAAATATTGCTATCAAAGTCTTCCTGTTGAAAAAGAAAATAACCATCCTTTTTTGTTGGGGTCCACTGCATTTGGACCTACCAGGACTAACGCAAAAGACCTGTGCCTGTATGGCATCATGATAGCATCTAGGAGACTTCCTTAAAGACACATTCTAAGGCAATTTCTTAGAGAAATTTAAGTATTCTGAGCAAAATTGCTGAACCACGTGGGTTATGAAACAAGGCTACCATCATTAAATGTAGTAGGAAATTACAGAATAACTTTCTATGCAAAACTAAACTGGATCTTGGGTTTGTCTCTCTTACACATGTGTAAATCCATTTTACCTCCTGATGTTGATTCATACAATAGTAAAACTAGCACCAGCTAGAGAGGAGTTTTTCAGCAAAGCAGAATAATTTCCTGAAGTAGAACTTAGTATCATCACTGAGGCATGTTCTTGCATGAATTACCCTCATAGCTATTTCTGTTTACTGTTTTGAAGACAGGACTAACCCTCCTGCACTTGTCATGTTTTTCTGCTCACCTGTAGGGGGGGTGAATGAATCACTTAATCCCATGTGCCTCCGTGTGCCAAAAATGTAGGTTTGGTCATTTTGTATGATTACAGCTTGCGTTTTTTGCTGAGGAAATGGTGTGATTATAACTTTATTCTTGAGACCTGTCTGATAGCAAACTCTTTTACTGTTCAGGGGCGTAGATGGAATCACAGCTGCTGAGAGCGTAGTCAAGATATGGACATCTGTCTAACTGCATGCAAGTGATCTGTGGGCTGTTGTAGGCCCAATTTTCTCTTACTAAGGCATTTGAGCAAAATCAACAGAATGACTGCTGGCTTAAATGATGCGTTTGTTGACACTTACAGAATAGCAGAGGGATACTGAGAGAAAAATGAAGAGAACAAGGAAAGTTGGGCCAGAAGCAAGGTGATGCACGATTGCTGTGGGAGATGCATTCTGCAGTATCTGCCTTCAGGCTTTCCAAAGCTACAGGGTCTCCACAGCAGGAAAGGTGTACCTTGTAGTAATACCTAGTGTCAATCTATAGCATGTATATCAGTGATTAATACCTGCATTTAGAAACCTGAATGTAAATGAAGTTTTCTAACTGACTGGCGATGCTGTGTCTGACACATTAAAGCAAGCTGTTGGTGCCAGGATTTTCTGAGTAATTATTTTGGCTTTGGCAACTGTTCTTCCTTCCCACTTTCCAAGCTTAGTTGGGGTTCACATAACGAACATCTCTTCTTTCCCCGTTTTCCTACTGCAAAAAGCAGAGAAATGCGTATGTCACAATAATTTTAGGGAGATTATGTGTGATCCTTTAAATGATAGCTTGAATGAGGACATGTACAAAGCTCTTAATGTATTGTGCGTTGAATGTCCAGAACCAGCTGACTTTAAGTGCGTATTGGAAAGCTCCTAGAGGAGAAGGAAGTGCTATTATAGATGGCATGTAAGAGCATTTTTTGACTGACCTATGTTTCTTTGACTGTTTTAAAGAATCGTTAGAGGTACCTTTATTGACAGTGCCTATTAATCTTTTGCTAATCTAAATAATCCATGAAAACTGTATTGCTTCTGCAAGAAGGTCACTCAGGGGAATGAGCCCCTCCTTGGCACAGTATCCTTAAAGTCCATGCTTTTGTCAGAAGTGGAGTCTCGGGCATGCTAAAGACTAACGTAACAGTAATTCTAGAGACCTAGGTTGGTCTTCAGTTAACTTGAATGTTTGCGCTTTTTTTTTTCCCCAGTCAGGAAGTGGCAGTGTTTTCAAATGAAAAAAAAATAGGACTTCCCTCTAAACTCCTCATATGGTTATTTGAAAGACTAGTTGATGAAAAGACATTGCAGGAAGATGGGAAACAGGCCAATTGAGAAAGGCCCATTTTTTAATACTGATTAAACTTCAAATATATCTCTGGAGTCTGTACTTCAAGTGCTGAGAAGAAAATCCCCCACCACTTCTGTCTGTGACTCTTCCCTAACTAAGCTCTGAAGCCCATGACTGACAGCACTGGGTTCTCACAAAGAGGGGACGGGTGTTAGAGAAAGTCAAGTTCAGCAGAGGATACATAAAACTTAAATCACTTTTGGCAGTCTGTCAGAAAAAAAGGAGAGATTTCCTTCGTAAATCTGTCCACTGTGTTTTTGAGTATGATTGTTTTGTCCAAATCTTTTCTGCAATAGTAAAATAAGGATGAGTCTGGAGGCTTACTTCAGGCCACTCAGCGCCATACAGATGATGAGAAGATTCTTTTAGGTTCATAGCCAGATCACAGAAATAAAAGCTGAAGGAAAATATGTATTATTTTGTTAAGCTCAACTCCCTTCTGAGTCATGAGTGCTCCCCGTTTGATTGTTCTCTAGTGCTTTGTTCATCCTAGTGATGCATCGCCTTTACTTGGGGGGGGGGTGTTTTTCCACTTCTAACTTAATTCCATCAGTCTAATATCATTGGCATGATTTCCCTCCCATTTGGTATTTACATCATCCTGAATTTCAGAGTAAGTTAAAATGTATCCAGCTCAGCAACTTTCCCATTTTGGGAAGAACGTCAGTTACTGCCTGTTTGTGACTTTAAACATGTCACATACATTTCCTTTCGTGTGCATTTCTAGTCAGGGCCTTGAGAATTCCTTGGCACTCTGGTGGTTTGTTTGTTTTTTTCAAAGAAAACTAGTTTGTAAATTAGCAAGTTTTTTACCTGATATATCACAATACTGGCTTCCTTTCTGGCAATGAAGAGTGGAGATTGTTGCTTTATAAATACTATTGAAAGGACAATCCTGGTAGGTCTAAAAGAACTCCACTTAAGCAGGGGACAGAACTGTTGTCACAGTCGTTCTCCTTTTGAAACCCACTAGAAAGGATGCTCTTACAAGAACACTGCAAAACTGCAAAGACTCAGCTTCTTGCTAAGTTTGAGGATTAATAGAGTGGCAAACAATACTTTTATTTTTCTCTAGTTTGTTTTTAAAATTTCACTGGATCGTCTTTGAAGCTGGTAACTCATAGTTCGTGATTCATTGCAATAATAAAGCTCTGAATTACTGAACGAGTAAACATCCTGGCTACAGTAATAAAACACTCCGAAAAGCACAGGAGAAATACTGCATGCCAGAATGTTGTAAAATACTCAAATCAATCCTGTCTTCTTTGGGAACGAAGAAAAGATACTATGGTCCAGATGTGCAAAAAGAGTGAAAATACTGTATAAGCTCCTGTATACTTCACAGTCTCCGTAAAGATGAAATTGGGTGGTTCTCATCACGAAGAATGGTGAAGAGTCAGCGTGACTTTCAGTCTTCATATATTCAAAGCCACATACAATTTTTCACTTGTCACTGTCACTGATCAGAGTACAGGAGTAAGTCCTTGGATTGCTTTGAGGGCTCAACTTTTGTTCTGTGCATGTGCCCTTGTGTCAGGTGGATCTTGCAGCAGGACTTTCCAGAGGAATCTCCAAATGACAAGTCAGTAATGTCCCTTGGAGTTTCACTCCAGGTGTGGAAGGTAACAAAGGATCCTCCTACTAACAGCCTCTGGACGTTTTTTGTCTCCTTAGTTTTTATATTGATATATGGTGACTGTAACAGGGAACTTCCCTCTGGACTGAAGAACAAGATTGCTGCTCACTTTTGGGAGTTTCCTTCAAAAGCATTCAGGTAGTTGTTCTGTGGGTAGACTGGCATTTTTCCTTCACTTACTTCACTTGACTAAAAACCACACCAAATTCTAGTACTTCAAATTTCAAATGGAGATTGATGATTTGTACTCCATGAAAATCTTTGCAGAGTACGAGGTAGGATTTTTCTCTCATGTATGCAAGTGGTTTTGCACATACATCAGGCAGTCATTATTTGGAAGATTGGTTAAAATCTGCAGAGGCCAGAAGTAGCTTGAAAGTTCAACAATGTGAAGTACAAGAATTTACAGCTTGACTCTGGTCTCCCAAAAGCAGCATGGATTAAAAGGACCCAGTGTCAAGAACAAGGCCATATTGAGGGCCAGTATCTTCGTGAGTTACTTCATTCAAATGTAATGAGGGTGTGGAGGGGGAATAAATAACACAAAACATCAGGATGCATTTGTGCATAACCAGCACTGTTTCGATGATGAAATACAGAGTTTGGGACATAGTGTCATTGGTAATTGACAACACACAGCTGTGTCTGTCTAATGAAACCTGGCAAATTCATGGCCCTGCTTTTACGGAGCACTGATTATAGTAGACATAATCATTGAAACCTTGTTAGATTTGTGAGGAAGACCTCAGTCTTTTTGTTGCGCTGTCATTATTCTGCAGGTGTCCTTAAACAGAGGTGCACTGCCTCATTGCTTGCTTGTTTCTTTTCATACTGTCCTTACAGCCACCTGTTTTTTCCTCTGGTCTCTTACCTCAGTATCTCTGTTCCCAGATATATGCAGTTTCTTCTCTCAGGATATGTATGTGCCGGACCAAGAATTTGTCATCTTTACTATTTAAACTGAGTGACAGTGTGATTGCAGGTTTGCATTGGCTCCCATGCTTCATTTAGAGTTTGTCAATATTATGTTTCTTCTGCTTTTACCTCAAGTCTTTTACTACCCTTTTCTGTGTTCCTCTCATACAGACTCATGTCCTCTTGTGTTTTTCTTTCCAAACATGACATATTTTTTTCTTCTCCTTTTTTCCTCCTGTGTCTTCATCCTTCTTTATCTTGTGCTCCCTGATTTCGCTCCCTTTGCCCACTCCACTGCGGATGTTAGCTGTGCTGTAACTTTTCCTTTGTAAAAACACTCTCCATATTGTTCTCACATTGGCACTCCTGCTGATTTCTTTCCCGACACTGCTGTGCAGCTGTTTGCTGCCACCCAAAGCAGCAGCGCGCTTGCTGCAGCATCCTGCCCGCTGTGGGGCTCGGTCCCTCCCTGGTCGCCTCTGCCTGGCTCTGGCACTGGAAGCGTGGACCCCCTGCATACCCCCCTCAGACCAAAGCATGGCTGTCCCGTGTGAGTACTCTCTCCAGTGCTGCCAAAGTTCCCTCTGCACAGCTTCTTCTCTATAGCAAATGAGTTAATGTTGAAACAAAGGAGGTAAGTTGTCAGATTTAGCCAGGACCATCAAGATGTGCCCTAGCGTGACTTTTCTGTGAAGGTCATTGTAAAGTCGCGGTTTTTAACGCAGGTTCACACCTAACAGGTCTTACTCCCCAGATCCTCTGAGTATTTTCCCCTCAGAGTTTGGGGAGGTGAGTGTCAGTTTAGCGCCTGGTTTGGGGACGTCAAATTATTCTTTAGCTTGTCCTGGTCCTGGGGACCCATCTCTGGTGGGAAGCTGGCAGCCTCAGAGGGGCTTTTTCTCAGCTAGGACATCCCCTCACCACAGCATGGTGGCTTTATTATGCTGCATGGTGGTAAGCAGTAGGCTTGCTTTTAGGTAGCTGCTAACTTTGAACTGGGTTTCAGACTGGAAATTGCTAGTACATGTGCAGGAGAAAGAAGGATATTGGAGATTTTTGTCAGTACTGTAGATCTATTTGCTCTGAGAAGGGCATGGAAGGCCTTTCATGATGTTTGCTTATTGCACGTACTGTTTGCCTGCGGGGCCCCATTTGTGCTTCTATATTTCCTCATATGGCCTACCACATAACGTTAGCCAAAATTGAACATCTACAGCAATGGCCATAACAGATAAATCGTTGTTGGTTATTGTATTTATACATGCTTTCTTGAAAATGTAATTTCAATTTGAGTTACAACTATATAAGCAATTAAGAGATAATTGGAAATGGGTTTGTTACATTAACTGCCTTTCATTTACCAATACTGTGAGCTCAGGCCCTGCTTCCCTCTGTATGAGTTACGTGTACGCAGGCCAATTGATAACAGCTTGCCTGTAACAGAAATCATGAGATTCCACCACTGCACATGGGAGACCATCATTTGGAAAGCACGTGCCAAAGACCATGGAACATTCTTCACATTCTCGCTCATCCCTGTACTGTCTCATGGGCAATAGGACTGAGTAATGCTGCATGATTGTTTTTCACCCAGTCCTGAGCTTTATTTACTTAATTTTTGTGTGTACCTGTATGGACACCACATCAGTAAGCCACGTCAGTTTCTGTTCTGTGGATGCTCAGTAGCGCAGAGAGTGTGGGAAAACACATAGCCATTGGGCTTCGATGCTGTGGAAAAGCTCTGCTTCTGCAAGTTTTTATTCTTTTAACTATATCCATCTCACCTGTCAAAAAAAAGAAGTTTGTTCTGAAAGAGAACAACCTGAAAGAGAAGAGCCATTGCCTCCTCATTCAATGTTACCGAGCTCCAGGATTTTTTTTTTTTTTTCATTTTTCTGTTCTCTGATTATATTGCAAACTTGCTAAAAAATCCTTCTGGCATTCCCCAAAACCCTGTGCATGTCCCCCATCTGTTATGCAGGGAAGCCTACATATTATTGCTCAAAGTAGCAGTCACCAAACTAGTCTTCAATGCAGAGGTAAAAACATACTCCTCTTTCACGTTCCTCAGCAAAACACCCCTATTTATCAAAAACTATTACAATATTTAGACTTACTGCGTGGGCAAAAAAATCTCTTATACAGCATTTCCCTTCAGTTTTCACTGCGATACAGCATCTTAGCGTTGTTAAACTTTGCTTTGTTTCTGTTGAGTACTTCATGCGAAAGGATCTTATTTATTACCGATACGAAAGAAATTATTTCTTTGCCCCAAAACGTTGTTCCAGAACTTTACTGTTGGCCCCTCATGGACATGTTGTACCTAGAGCAAAAGCTGAGTCAGACGAGCAAGCAGCCTGATGAGGAGGTGACCTGGTTGTTGTCTCCGCTTACTGCATCCCACTGTCCGTACATGTGATGTCTGACAATTTATTAGTCCTAGACTGTACCTATTTAAAATATCATCCACTGACGGCAAATGTTGTTCATTTTGCTGTGCAATTTGAACAAATCAGAATTTCCTGGTACCAGAGAAATCAACCTGCCCTTATTAAAGTAAACTGCCCAACATTTGTTGAGCTTGGTGGATTCAGGAGCAGAACCTAATTGATAGAGCATTCACTTTCAATGTACAAATTTGAGCTACAGTAAATAACACTCCAGGTCTTCATAACTGTTTCCAATTTTAAATGTAGTTAGTTCCCCTGTTTACGTTTCCATTTCCATCTTTCTCTATTATACTCTGGCAATGATGCCCTGTGTATACTTTGAGAGTGGTGGATTATATGAAGATATATACTGTTGCATAAGGTTTCTTCTGTCATTGATTTGCACATTGGAACATGTTGTTCTTCTGTAAGTTTAAGTTTGCTCTAGGTTTGATAGGTACTGTAAGTTTTGATGACTGGTAATTCTACATAAACCTTCTAAAATTGCCACAACCAGAAATACTTCCTTTTCTTCAGAAAAAAATATATCCTATTTTTTCATTTTCTGTTTAGTTAGCTTGATTTTTTTGGATCATTCATATCCTCATTATTATTTCACCTACCTAAGTCCCATATTAGTAAGAGATGTTTCTGTACAACTTGTGTACTGCTCCACCATTGTTGCCACACAACTACACAGCTGTGGTAGCAGTAGGACTTTTCCCGAGGTGATGATCACCTATTTTGTTACACCTCAGTTATAAACTTCAGTTCCTGACTCTTCCGCACCGAAGGCTAGCTCCCTTTAAAGTTAAATTTTATCAGAGGGACTTTTAAGCAAAAAAAACCCCAACAATCAAGGGAACAATCTCTAAAGGAATTAGCCGTCTGACACCTCTAAATTATAGGATTTTTTTTTTTTTTTTTTGCATTGGAAGTCCATCTCTATATAACTTCCAGTAAGCTGCAGTTACAGTACCACATTGAAACTACGCTAAATGGAAAACTGCAGGCTGGTGACCCACAAACAAATGTAAGCAGAAGAGATGGCACATCTGCATTCCCCATTCTTTCCGTAAACCACACTATCCTTTTAGCTACTGTTTTGGCGCAGTTTCTTCTGGCTGAGCCAGAGTTTAGACCATGGCTAATCTGTGGTCATAACATAATGAGAGCAGAATGCGAAGAGATTTTACTCTTTTGCAGCACAGTTGTGGTAGATGAACTTTTACCTTCAGCTAAACCCAGGGGCAGGACGAGGAACTTTTCTATAAAACTTTCTTAGTAGTCACAGAGGAAGCCACAGATTTACCATTTTTTTCCATGTTTTCTACTGTTGAATCTGCATGTTCAGCCAAGCCATCGCCTTGCATGAAGCAAGTGGTTTTATTTGTGACAATTTGACCAGAAATTATTGGATCACGTAGGAAAAGAGCAAATGTGTATCCATGTTTTGTTTTGCATTTCTAGTCCACTTAAAATCTCAGTTTGACAGCCTTTACTTTCAGTACCCTGCTGCCTTTATGCCTAAATGCATTCAGCTGAGCTATTGTGTTCATTTATCGCATTCTGGTACAGTTTGTTCAAGAGAAGGAGCTCACGCAGAGTCCTGTACAACGTTGATAATTGACTTGTGTGGGAAACAAGGAATTCAGGAGATCTACACCAAGAGTGCCAAGCCTTATGCAAGTCAATGTGACAGTTTCCTCCAGTCATTCATGAAGGCTGGAAACTTTACATGGAAACTGGAAACAATCAATCGGAAGATACTTGTTCGTACAAATGGAACTGGTCATTATATATGTATATAAAAAACCCTTATATATTTATATATAGAAATATATCTTATATAAATATATATTTAGATATTTATATAAATATAAATACTTATAAACTGGTAAGCCAAGAGTATTTGAATCCCAAACAAAACTGCTCCCTGCTCAAAATTCCTGTGCCCGTTGAAGGAACACCTGTGAGATGAAGAATTAAGAGTCCTGTCAGGAGGAAGTGAAAAGAAAGTGGGACTTTAGGGATACATTCCTTTGGAGGTAGGGTGTAAGAGACCAAGTCTTAATCTGTATTGTGTGTGCATCGCTAATCCTCTCCACTGTAGCTGTTGCCACTTCTGGCTGTGTTATGATCCATTTTCCTAGAAGAGTTTGTACATCTTACAGCCCTTAATTTAGCTTGTACATAAAGCTGGTGAATTAAACAGAATTCATTATTAAGACATTGTAGAGCCTGTATCTAAGATCCTGCTGGACCTCTCAAAATGTAAGTGAAGTTTGATTCTGTTCAGTTCATTTCATCATGTTAACAAGTGCCACTGTGACTTTATTTACCCCTGGAGATGAGGACATGGTCTGCATGGGCTTTAAATACTGTATGTTCCAGCTATAAATATGATGCAGGCATCAACAGAAATATTCTAATTTAGGAGGGTTTCCCAGTATATCATTTTCTCAAATTCTTAACCTGTTTCAGTGAAAATAGCTATATTTGTTCTTGATGCACGTAGCTGAGGATAGAAACAGGAAAAACCATAACATGTACTTTCTTGCACACTGTCTGTTTATAGAAGTAGGGAGAGACTTATGTCTTGTTGATTATAGGTATTATGCAATTGAGGCAATTTTGCTCATGCCTTTGAAGTAAAGGCATAAAATTTAATTTATTTTTCTTTGTCTTGGTTTTAAACAATTATTTGATTTTCAGTTAAATAGACAAGAAATTCAAGTTTGAAAGCTGGAACATTCATACATTTTAAAAGTTATAAATGTAATGCTGTTCTTGAATCTTTATTCTGTTTCATTTTGGATCTGTGTTATGACAATTTGCAATTCCATGATCATGTGCAGTTTTAAACAAAGATTTCTACCACATGAAAATTATTTGTTGAATGATGTAAAAATGTGTAAAAGATCAAATCAAGGTCAATCAAAAGCATTTCGGGATTTAGGTCAAAGCTGTCAAATATTGAATACCTTACCAAACAAAATCAGGCATAATAGTAAAAATGTTTTGTTTCAATGTTTTCTGAAAAAGAACAGTGTGATTTTTTCCATTTGCTGCAACACTTCATTTAAAATGTGTTTTGATTTTAAAAATAATTTTTTTTGAACTTCAGTGAAATGGAAAATGCTGGCTAAGAAAGAGAATAAAGCCTTTCTGTTTAAATCTTTCCAATCAAACATCAGTTATCTTTGGTTGGCAAGAAGAACTCTAAATGCTTTGGTGGGGGGAGGGGAGAGTATAAGCCACCCAACTTATGAAATCTTGTATTTACATACATATGTTCAGGCCTTGTTCAATGTCCAAAGTGTCAAGTGAGGCAATGATATGGGATAAACCAAACAGAAATTCATAATACTCATGTATTAGCTACTGCCTGCTGTGGATGCTTGGCAGTGTATAATATAAAGCAAGCAATTTGAACCATTAAGCCCAAGAAATACAAATTGCTCTGGTGTTGGATGGCTGTGTCTGTCTGAGCTGTAAATAAAGGAGTCAACATGCAGGAAGGCTACAAAATCCTCATGCGTAGGAGGAAGCATTTGGTGTATGTGGATGTCTGTACCTTAATACTTTTTCCAACTTCAAGTGTAAACATTTTGTACCAAATATTATCATAGCATCATAGAATAGTTTGGGTTGGAAGGGACCTTTAAAGGTCATCTAGTCCAGCCCCCCTGCAATGAGCAGGGACATCTTCCACTAGATCAGGTTGCTCAGAGCCCCGTCCAACCTGACCTTGAATGTTTCCAGGGATGGGGCATCTACCACCTCTCTGGGAAACCTGTGCCTGTGTTTCACCAGCCTCGTCGTAAAAAATGTCTTCCTTATATGTAGTCTGAAATTCTGATATTCATAGTGCTGATACTGCAAAAATATTTGCAAAGAACTTCACATGCAGAGTCCAGTAGCATCATGTCATTCCCTGGCCAGGGATCATTTCACCCATCATAAACACCTGACTAATATCTACATTTTTAGTACCTTATGGAGACATTTTCTTAAATAAATGATCATATTTCCCACATAGTCACTGAAGAGAGGTGGACACTTCTGTGTGCATCCAATCTCTCTCTGGAAAGCTTTCCAGGCCAAATAGGAAACATTGGCATTAGACCCTTAAAAATCAGGAAAAAGTTAAGTACTTACTTTGAAAGCAGTGAGTCATACCCGCAACTTTTGTTTTTATTTTTCTCACAAGGGTTGATGAGGCTGACTAATTGTAGCAGTCATTTCATGGCCCTACATCATTTCAGTTTTGACAAAGAACAGAAATTACGAATATAGAAATGGCATGTGGCAGAACAGGCACATGCTTAGAGCTACCCTTATCTTTCTCAGAGCAAGGTTATATCTACACAATGTCGAATGCACAAACCTGAACTCAGTTCAAGGTAGCTACTCTAATGAGTTAGACGTATTGCAAAACTGCTCAGCTGGGTAAATACTAAGCTGTGGTTAGTCTAACACTGAGCTCTGCAGTACCACACTTTCTTTAAAGCAAGTGCAGGGCTAATTCAGGTATATCTGTACTGAACTAATCAACCACAGCACCCCCAGCCGGTCAGAAGAGAGGATTATCCCGCTGTATTCAGCCTTGGTGCGGCCTCAGCTTGAGCGCTGTGTGCAGTTCTGGGCCCCACAATTTAAGACGGATGTGAAGGCCCCCCAGATATGGCCAGAGGAGGGAAAAAAAGCTGGTGAAAGGACTGGAAGGAATGTCCTATGAGAAGAGGCTGAGGACTTTGGGGTTGTCTACTGTGGAGAAAAGGAGTCTGAGGGGTGACCTCATTGCTCTCTACAGCTTCCTGAGGAGGGGGCGTGGGGAGGGAGGTGCTGAGCTCTTCTCCCTGGGACCCAGCGATAGAACGCGTGGGAATGGTCCAAAGCAGCACCAGGGGAGGTTTAGACTGGACATTAGGAACTTTTCTTTACCCAGAGGGTGGTCAAACACTGGAGCAGGCTTCCTAGAGAGGTGGTTGATGCCCCAAGCCTGTCAGTGTTTCAGAGGCATTTGGACGATGCCCTCAATAACATGCTTCAACTTTTGGTCAGCCCTGAATCGGTCAGGCAGTTGGACTAGATGATTGTTGTAGGGCCCTTCCAACTGAAATAGTTTATTCTATTCTTTTATTTTCAACTACAGCTATAGGGTTGGCAGATCCCCACACTGTGTGTCAGGCTGTGATACTGACACTTCTACCCTGCACAAAAGAAAGCTTGACCCATCTTTTAAATTTGACTTCCTACAGGTAAAGTCACCTACATATATGCACATAAGAAGAATTTAAATCTTGCCTCATTGTACATAAGGAATTGGAAGAAAAGTTAATTATTCATTACAAATGCTGAGTTTCATTTTAACAGCATGTTAGTCTGGCTTATGGATTTGTTTAATGTGTGTCCTTCTGTCCCCTGCCATTTTTCCTGACAGAACTTTTGCAGTGGCCACAGATCAGCAAGTGCAGATCGCCTGAACTGGAGACATTTTCATGTTATTGGACTGATGGAAATTTTTATAACCTCACTGCTCCAGGAACAATACAACTATTGTACATGAAAAGGTAATAATATGGAAAGAACAAAAGAAAGAGGACAAGAGAGAGGTGTCATATTTTGCTATGCCTGTTAGCTTGTTTCTGTTGATTTTCTGCTATGATGTGAACTATACTGTTTTTAAGGGCATAAAACTGTGGATTAAGTGCATATTTTTCACTGTCAAAATTTTGTATTAATTATTAAGCAATTCGCAGCAACAAGCGTTACTTGGCAGATAATTAAGAACACATTCTTACTAAATTTAGGTCCAGGTTGCAGAATCCAAAACTGAATAGTGTATGGCATAGGAAAGGAGCTTTTAATAGGGAACTTCAGTTTATTCCTTATCAGCCTAACTTGCAACTGTGAGATTTGTTATATCTGTGCACAGATGTGGAGTTTGGATACAAGCCCCTTTCAAATTTTTATTGAAGTTTTATAAAGCTCCCATTGATCAGTTGCTAGATTAAGGTCTGAATGGGCAGGTCCAGATGAAAAAGTTGCTCTGAGACTGGGGATTACGTTTCATTGAGCCCTGTTCAATCCTGATTCGCATTCCACTTAAGCTTTTGTAATTTTCAGGTTGTTACAATGATTAGCCTGAAAGAGGACATAGGCATTACCAGTAATGGCTATTAAGGAAAACAGGCCTTTTGTTCACAGGAATAGGAGGATGTGAGTTTCTGTTCCATCTAATTTAGTGGGTTTCAACCTTTTTGATCCACAGACACTTTCTACTGGTGATGATACATTTGCTTAGCAAACTTAAGCCTAATGGCAAGGCTGGCTTTCTTCCTTTTACAAGACCCCTCAGAAATATAGGGATACCAGTTAAAACCACTATTTAAGTGTCAGTGTTTATCTGATGGTTGTCAGCAGCATGTGCTACGAGGGTACAAACTTTAAAAATTAATTAAAGTCTACAATAAAGCAGTACCCCATACATTGAGCAGATCACGTTTCATCTTTGTCCTAGAGATTAGAATGCTGCAATAAAGGATGTGAACTGAACATCTACATTAGAAATATTTCTGTTTCAATGTGCAAGCAACATTTAAGGTTCAGGACTGAACTCTGTCCTCTAACCCAGTCTCCTACTTAATATAAGCAATAGTATCTAACTGCATACACCTTTATCAAATCCTGACTCTGGGAGAGCTACAGCATTTCCTTTAGAAAAGTGTCTGGTCTCATCAGCTAAGCTTAGTGGCAGAAATTCTTCTTACTCAGTTTATGTAGCGTCTTCTTAAGCACCCACTCCAGTACTGAAGGCTGCCCTTGGCATAATTGATTTAGCTTAATCCTTCTTCTGTACAGCTTCAATGGCTCTCAGTAAGAAAAGGCATTATTTTTAACAAACCAAGACTGTAATTTTTTAAAAGAGCCTTGTTTGGTCTATATTTGGGCTGAGAGATAGTGTCGAGATAAAGAACAGCAACAGCAGATCTGTTCACTGTGAGATTTATTTTTCTAAAGTGACTTCAGAAATACTGAATAAATATCTGTCACTTTTCCTGTAGACTATTTCTAACAATTTGGTCATTCCTATTTTGCTTTAACTGAAGATGTTTTTGGTTTTGACCTACTGAGTAGTTTCAGCTTGGCTGTATGAAAATGGCCCTGCAGAAGGAGCACTTTTTCCCAGTCCTAGAGTTCATGCCACTCTTTATAAAGAGATGAAATGAACGTGATATTTCCTGCTGCAATTCTTTTATTTACAAAGAACCTGAATAAATTTTTGAACAAAGTCAGAATGGAAAAATGAAAGACGTTTCTTGCTAGTATTTCGAAGCCCGTGTGTTAGAAGTTCCATATCCCAAGGAATTTAGCCCTTCCTCACTCACAGTGCTGCATTTCTCTTCCCTTTGTTCACACCCTGCAGTCCTGGGTTGGTTTGTGCCAGATCTCCTGCAGCATCCACCCTCGGGCACTTTCCAGTGAGAGCAACCAATGCTCCAGTGCCTACATCCCAATTCAGCTCCCCATGGCAACACACTCACCTCGGCTTGGTTTTGCAGGCGGTGCAGTATTGATCTACCATAAGGACTGGCTTTCAGTGTTTCAGACTTCATTATTTAGATGGGCCTCTTACTGCAATTTAACTTTACCTGAACAACAGTTGTTAAATGCATGTCAAATTTACCTAAGTTTGTGCTTGCTGGTAGTCATTAGCACTTACCAGCAGAGCAAGGTGTGCTCTCTGACTGTTCCTTTGGAAGCAGCATCCAAAGCATAGAAATGCCACTGACAGTGGAATCGTAAATGGTTTAGGTTGGAAGGGACCTTAAAGATCATCTAGTTCCAACCCCCCTGCTATGGGCAGGGAGACCTCCCACTAGACCAGGTTGCTCAAAGCCCTGTCCAGCCTGGCCTTGAACACTTCCAGGGATGGGGCAGTTTGTTTCAGTGCCTCCCCACCCTCAGAGTGAAAACCTGCTTCCTCATATCTATTCTAAATCTCCCCTCTTCCAGTTTGAAGCCATTAGCCCTCGTCCTATCACTACATATTCTTGTAAAAAGTCCCTCTCCAGCCTTCTTGTAGGCCCCCTTTAGGTACTGGAAGGCCACAATGAGGTCTCCCCAGCACCTTCTCTTCTTCAGGCTGAACAACCCCAACTCTCTCAGCCTCTCCTCATAGGAGAGGTGCTCCAGCGCTCCTGATCATATTTGTGTCTGTCCTCTGGATCCGCTGCAACAGGTCCACGTCCTTATGTTGTGGGCACCAGAGCTGGAGGCAGTGGTCCAGAGTTGCAGATGGGGTCTCACCAGAGTAGAGTAGAGGCGCAGAATCACCTCCTTTGACCTGCTGGCCACACTGCTTCTCATGCAGCCCAGGATATGGTTGGCCTTCTGGGCTGCAAGAGCACGTTGACGGCTGTTGTTGAGTTTCTCATCAACCAACACCCCCAAGTCCTTCTCTTCAGGGCTGCTCTCAATCCATTCTCCACCCAGCCTGTATTTGTGCTTTGGGATTGAGCCAGCACACGTGCAGGACCTTGCAGTTGGCCTGGTTGAGTACATGAGGACCTACACTCATTTATGCAGGTTGCGTGGATAGTGGTTTGGTTTCACTGTAAATTCAGGCTGGATGGGGCTTTGAGCAACCTGGTCTAGTGGGAGGTGTCCCTGCCCATGGCAGAGGGGTTGGAACTCGATGATCTTCAAGGTCCCTTCCACCCTAAACCGTTCTATGATTCTATGATAAATCACAAGCAATATTGAAATGTTTTTCTCACTTCTATAAAAGTTATGCCTTATCAACAATGTGTCTGGTAACATCTGTAATTTGTACTTTTTAAGATCTATAAATCTCTCTCATGTATATTACATTTTTGTTGTCATTTTAGGAATGATGAAGACTGGAAAGAATGCCCTGATTATATCACTGCAGGAGAAAATAGTTGTTATTTCAACACGTCCTACACCTCTATTTGGATACCGTACTGTGTTAAGCTTGCCAATAAAGATGAAGTATTTGATGAAAAATGTTTCAGCGTTGATGAAATAGGTATGCTTCTATTATGCATTTTACCCTGTATTTTTATATCGCAATAGGTGTGATGATATAAGCTTTCATATTACTCATACTGTATTTAAATTTTCCCTCTCAGGAAGTTTAATTTCTAAAAAATATGATAAATAGGAAGGGATTTGGTTTTGTAATGTATGTAATGTGATCCACACCAGAAAATATTGCCCAGATTGGAAGAAAGCTAAAAGCGTGAAAGCAAATATGTGGTTTCTCTTTCTGAATAGCAATGGTCTCTCAAATGCATGCAGATGGGTTTGCCTTTGCTGTCACTCTGAGCCCTTCTAATGGATGCTACATACCCTTGTTCACAGTGAGCAAAGATGGCGTTAAAATTTTGATTTTCCAAATTTGTGGAACCAAAGAGTTTTTTGTCCCTGAATCAATACTGATCTAGAGTATCAGGATGTTTAGCATTTCTAAACTAGAATTTGTATTTATTGCAATATGAATTGTGACTGTCTGAGACTTTGTAGATGTTATTGCTTGTTCTGAGCAGTGGTGTAGGTACATGCAATAATTTATTCCTGCAAGTGACTAGAATACCCACTGCTTTCTTTTCCTCAGCTGAACAAAATTGGATTAATTTTTCAGATACCATATTTTTTCAATTTACTTCTATATTGATACTAAATGTTTATCTTTCTGTGTTAGTCCAATTATTGTTTTTATTTCTAGTGAGAACGCTAAATTTAAATTTTGATGGAGAATTGTTGATGTGTCAGTGTTTTATAAGCTGCTATTGGAAATGTAGTGTAAAAGGTAATACATTCTTAGTCTTCTTTATTAGTCACTCACGTGAGATTTATGCAGAGCATGTCTACCACCAATGGCAGCATGACTTCTTGTTACCAAACTTGTAGTGACTTTGTCATTGACTCGAAGGTTTAGATTTTAATCAGCAAATATGTGGTTAATATGCTTTTTTAGTCCTGAAATCATTTAACAGTGTGTAGTAAGAATGATGATTTCACATTGAAAACTGGCTGTTTTATTCCAAATACTCTGTTTAAACAGTACTGCCTGATCCTCCTGTCCACCTTAACTGGACTCTGCTAAATATTAGTCAGACTGGGATCCATGGGGATATTCAAGTAAAATGGGATCCGCCACCAACAGCAGATGTTCAGAAGGGATGGATTACTCTGGAGTATGAATTGCAGTACAAAGAAGTTAATGAGACAAAATGGAAGGAGGTATGAAGCAACTATTTATTATACAATAATCACAGTACAGTGCAGGCTTGTTCTATCCCTAACGCTTTTGTAGTACTATGAAAAGCAACAGGTTTGTAATTACTAATTAGATGATATCTTAAGTCTTAAACAATATACCCATTATCTTCTGAAGTTTTCTAGCAAACATTGTACTTTTATCTGTCAAGATAGTTGGCACGCATGATAATAATAACAAACCCTGAAATCCCTGTGTTAGATTAGAAAGTATAGCACTAGTCAGATATATACAAGTTTTTTCAAGGATAAAATGTTTATTTATTATTTTCCTAAACCTCAGCTATTTCAAACAGTGCATGGTATCTTTAGTAACTGGAACAGGAATATTTTGCTTGGAAAATGTCACCACCATGTCACTCCAGATTCTTCAGGGTACCTGTAAAGTTCTAATATTTATAATTATCATTTGAGTAGATTAAAAAAAAGGAAAGAAAAGCTTTGATTTATAATTTAAAATTTGATACAAATAAAAATAATGCAACATAGCTAAGACATACAGATTTCATACCAGACAGCAATGGGAAATTTGTGACTATATGGATAGTCCATGAAAATATAAACTATGTATGCCCCAAATCATTTACGTTTTCTTTTTGAGAATCAGTTAACTTCCCATGCAGTTAGTTTTCCTGTTATGGGGAAATTGTACCCACCTTACCTGATTGCATAGTCCAGTATGTTGTGGCATATTTGCACGTGGACAACTCTTCCTGAATACCAGTTCAATGGAATAAGAACCTCATTTTAAAGCAGAAATGTTCCTATGCTTTCTTATTAATATGAACTGAGTTAACCGACAGAAAGAAAAGCAGATAATACTGTTATGAATTTGTCTTAATCTACAAACGGCAAATTTACCAATTGAAACTGGTTTGCCTGCCTTCATCGGTGGAAGACCTTGGAACCCTCCTCACCTCTGACCCTTCTCAGTGTTAGCATTTCCTGTTTATTATTAGTAAGTCTACAGCCAAACATGGCTGTAATGTCTAAAGTTTTTTCCTAATACTTGTCTGAATTTCTGTCAATACTGGTTTAAGCTATACTTACTGTACAGCCTCTGCATTTTAAGGCCTACAAAATGAGTTAAGTTTAGGCAGTAAATCAATACTCCTTAAGAACCTGAAAATCTGCAGAGTATTTATGGGATTTACAAAAGCGGGTGGCCATACAGATACCTCTTTAAAAATGCATATTTTTTATTTTTTATAAGCCTTTAGGTATCAGTCGTATAAATACCCTAATAAACCTTTGTTCTTGCTCCAGTACCATCAATAATTCCAGCATGCCTTCTTCTCAGGAGAGCAAAGGTTTGAAGATCAGTGTTTCTTCTTTCAGAAAACAGATAAGGAATTGCTGAATACTATACTTGCCCCAAGAAAAATAGTACTATGGATTATGTTGTACTGCAGCTGTATATATTGTATGTTATTGTGCCTTTCAGCTTAAAAGCACAAACATGGCATAATTTCCCGACACACTATCAGAGCACAAAAGAGAAATTTCTGAACAAAATCTCGGTCAGGCCTAAGACAATAACAAAACTCTGAATTGGAGCAACGATTTCTCTCTTTGCATTCTTTGCTACAAATATCTTTTGCAATGAGTATTTAAGCAGTAAAGAGATAAATATTTAGTTATACTGTTATTACTATTTTTTTACACAAAGGATAATCATTGAATGCTTAAATATACCATAGTGTGTTGAACATATGAGATAAATGTCTAGTTATACTGTTATTACTAGTTTTTTACACAAAGAACAATCTTTGAATGCTTAAATATACCATAATTCTTGGTACATATACCTGATGCAAAAAAACTGATACAAAAATTAACTTGTAGTACTTAAATTGTACTAAGTCTCCCCCTTACTGAGACTTGTTTGTAATTTTTTTAGATGTTTTGAGATGAACCTGTTTGGTGTTTCATGTATATCATTCGTTTTTTCAATCCTAATTGAAAATAGGTAACTTATGAATTGGAAGAGGACTAAAACATTAGGTAGTTATAGCAGTAAGTTATAGGGATAAAAGGATCAAAATTATTTTCTGCGAAACTTCCTAAAAAGAGTAAAATGCCTACCTTCATATAGTGGGTGTTCATGAGACAGTGCCAAATGTAATCTGGTTCACAGTGTGAAAAAACATTTGCAATTTCAGGTACACAGCTACAGTAATTTTACCTCATATTTTTCAGGGCTCTAATTTAGCCTGCATACTGCTTTTTCCAAGTGCCACTTGGGGTACTTAAAATTTTGTGTGGTCCAGCATCCGTAAGAATCTCCACTAATTGTCTCAGAAAACAAACAAAGATAAACAAAACAAAAAAAACCCTACTTGTAAAATTTTAGTGTACTATTTCCTTTTGTCTTCATAGCACAAAATAAGTAAACTGGACTAGTATACATCGTATTCCCTTCCCAGCTCTTTCTAACTGGATAGTCTTCATATGTTAAAAACCTTTGTGGTGTAGCGCAATGGTTCTCCACGATCTTGTGCTCGACCACTAGCAGAGAAAAGCAGTCTGTCTGGGATCACTGCCTCCTCCACAATCTGACTGGTTGGTTCTCAGAACACTTGAATCTGGAGCCACCAGGGAACAGAGACCTTCACAGACAGTAGCTACCAACAGAATGTGTCTCAAGGTTAGATTATGCAGCTACAGTGATTGTATTGTTGAAACTTTCTTCAAATCTCCAATGGCTGCTGTTTTCCAGGTATTTTAATTCTTAGCCCACGATGAGTTTTGCCAGTATCATATTTGATTCTGAAGTAAAAGTAGAATATAGCATCTGCCACATTGCTTTCTATTTTGAGCACATTTTCTTTATTTTTATATATTTTTGTTGGGCTGTTGGAGCTAAAATACCTATTCTTAGAAGAGTAATAGAAGAGAGAGATTTCACATATTAGGACCTCTAATTTGACTTCCTACATAGTTTGATATATGGCATGGAAATATCAAGACTGACAATCTGATGCCAGGTCTCACAGAGAGAGATAAAATTATCACATTTTACATATAGTTGAAGATTTTCGGGACTATGCAGTGTTTCCCAAATAAATACATTTGTAAGATGCAATACATCTGTTTAGAAGGCCTTTACATCATTTTTCTTCTTAAAATTAATTCTGTAATAGAGATTGCACTGGTTTTAAGACTCATGTGTTATTTCAACAAGGTTTTTGGCATCGTGAAGTCAGTAATGTTGTGTTATAACAGTAAAAAGGATTTACAACTTTATGAGTGGGAGATCTTCACACCACCTACTTATGCCATGTAATTGAGGGCAGCTTCCTTTCTTCTCTGACTGTATTTACAGAGAGCTTAGTTTCTCCACATTTGGTCCCCTGAATCACAGCAAAGCTTGATGGCTACTAAGTCAAAAGTAAATGGTGTGAATTTTCTCTGAACTCTTCTTGTGGTATCGTTACAGTTCCAAGTAGCAAAAACTCCTTCAAATGTTTATTTCTGAAATCAAAAAGCAGTGTAAAATTGCCAGTACAACTCGAACAAATAAATCACAGTCCTTCTGTCTTTACAGTTAGAACCCAGGCTCTCAACAATGGTTCCACTGTACTCTCTGAAGATAGGAAGAGATTATGAGATAAGAGTCCGATCAAGACAACGTACCTCCGAAAAATTTGGCGAGTTCAGTGAAATCCTTTACGTATCTTTTTCTCAAACAGGCATTGAATTCGTTCATTGTGCTGAAGGTAAATAAGCAAAGTGCAGCAAACTGTGTTTATAACCATGCAGCCTTTTTGTCTTTTTGGTGGTGTTGGGGATTTTTTTCTCCTCGCCGTTGATGTTGTGTGCTTGAATAGATTGATAATTTAAAATCATTTGGTGAGATTGAGAATGTGCAAGTTCCATGTAAAAGTTCAGAAGTAAACTCAGCAAGACTGTTTCACAGCTCATCAGAGACCAAAAATACAGATAGCCTTAACAATTAGAAATAGTAACTGCTGTTGCACATCGTATAGAGCCTAAAATACATTTAAACTTCATACTTCATCATCTAAAATAAGTACTCTGGTAGTAAGGAGAAGAATTGTCACTTCTATTGAAGTGTTATACTGTTGGATAGTTTTATCAGAATGATGTGCTTTACTGATCTGCCCAATACTACCAAGGACAGTGAGTGTTCTTCTGATTCCTGCTTCTGTCTTGTACTTTTATTTTTGCCAAGTGCTAGTAAAGACAGAAGAAGAAACTGCCATTGAGCAGCGCATTTTTTTTACTAAAAGAATGAGTGCCTTTTTCTACAGCATTCTCAGGTCTAAGCTACTAAATTAACTCTTCAAAATATGAGCTCTTCAGCAAATTATTTTAATAAGCAGCTGCACTTCATTTTCCAGGGTATTAGTGAAGGTGTTAAATAAAACCACCCATAACTCTTATCTTTCAAAATCTTGCTAGATTCCCCTTTTTAACTCCTCATATTGCTAGTTTTCATTCCTCATTTATATGAACAGCTAATGGTCTGGATATGTGGCATTATTTTATAAACCCCAGCTGCATTGAGTTGTCAAGGTTTTCATATGAACAAAATGAAAATACTAGGAAAACCTAAGACCATCCTACAAGCACAGTTTTCTTCAATCACTACAACCCAGATTCTGCAAGTTGGTCCGTATCCATACATCTCACATAGCAGCAGTGATCTGATTTGAGAACTTATTCTTGCTTGCTTTATATATCACCTTTAGCATACAGATCTAAAATTTAGATTTTTCTATGTATTACAAATTTAAAGCAGTTTAATTCAAATGCAAGATTCTAACTTTCTGGAGCAGCTGGACATTCAGAGGTCTCACTGACATGACAAGGAGTTACTGGTCCTCCATTAAAATAGGGACCTGTATAACACAGACATATCCAGATAGGACTTTATTCATGCCTAAAAATATGTCCAGTCAAAATCGAAAATAGGAGCACAGGGCTAATTTTTTTTTTTTTTTTCCCCTCCCAAAAGGATATCTATTCATGTTCATGTGTAGAATTCTGAAGCTTTCTGTCCGGTATTCCTTGGCCCAGAAATTGAGTGAGAAGTGAAGTTTGTTTGGAAAACTTAAAATTGGGAGCAAATGAGAAGAATCTAAGACTACAGCCAGAATAAATTTCCCTATACTTTGTATTCTGCACTGTCAGATTAAGTATAATGGAATTGCCTGTATTTAAAAGATACAACATTTCATTTATCAGTATTGTTCTTCATTCCTACCAAATTCCATTTCTCAATGACCTAAATTCTTTGTAGCCACCTGCAAGGTAAATAAAAGGGAGAAATTTTTTTTTCGGTTGGTGTTTCACAACATAATTAATGTTCGGCCTTTAGAAAGAGGAGTAGTATGCTTTTTGACACCACCATGTTTTAGTTTCTGTGAGAAGAATAGTTTGCCTGTGATTTAGTATGCTATTAAGACTGTTCTCACAGCTTGGGCAAACAAGCAGTAACATGGTCTGTGGCATTGTATACCGTCAGGACTACTGGTAGCATGTTCCAAGCATGTAGAATGTTCCCCATGGCTGGTTTTGCTATAGATATTGTCTGTACTAAGAACTTGTTTATACTTAAAAACTCAATCCGTTTTTGCAAGGAGTCTCGGTGAACTCCCAAATGCAGTATGGAAACTATTGAGACCAAAAGGATATTTTTATTTCTGCTTAACAAAGAACTTTCACATTTAAGTAACCAAAAATTCTCCCATCAGTTTTTAGATTTTGGAATCTTCAGGTGGTGGAAGAGAAGGCTGAAATGAAAGATGCAACAGAGGTGCAGATTCCTGCTAATGTGTCTTTGTTCTCTTGTTTCAGAAATTGAGTTTCCATGGTTCTTGGTTGTTATCTTCGGAGCATGTGGGCTGGCCGTAACAGTGATTTTAATCCTGCTGTCTAAACAACCAAGGTAGAGAGGTTTTATTTGTCAGATTTTATGTACTTATAGCTTAAATAATAGGGTGCTTCAGTTGTCTCAAATCTGGGGGACTAGAAACTGTTTTGAGGATTGTTCTCCATTCTCATAAGCTATATGGACACTGGCATGTGTATGTACTGGGCCTTCAGCAGTGGGAATCTGATTATGTCGACAACTACTCTTCCTTTTCGATTGCCGAACATTTTATTCTACAGTATCTACATAGTTAATTTACTTAGGCTTTGAAGGGGATTGTTTTTCTAGTACATTCAAATTTTGTAAATACTATTTTTACCCACATACTGTTCAAAAGTTTCACACAAATGTATGTCTATATATTTGTTTTTGTTCTTAGATTATTTTACTAACCTCTGACTATTTCTTCATCAAGCCAAGGGAAAGAAATTGAGTCATAGGGGAGTATTTGGTCTCTGTGGACAGACTGCAGCTCCTATAAATAACAGGAATAAAATAAAACAAAGCACAGGATTGTGTCATTTGTAAAAAATATAAAATTGTGTCATCTATAAAAATGAAACAATGACACATATATAAAAATGACAGAATGGTCTCAAAAGTTAATTCATCCCCTAATAATGTGTGTTCAGGGACATGTTTTGGCAGAATAATTCAGGTTGGATGTCATACCAGTACTGTCCTAGACTATGGAGCAGCACTGTGGTCAAGACCCAGTGCACACATGCATGTTGTCAGTGGTCTTGTATATACACTTCGAAAATGAACACTGAGGTGTTTTGCGCACACCAGCATAAGGACAAGTCATTGAAATGTAAAAATATGGTGCAGTTGGAGCACTTCTGAAAAAAAAATTTAGGCAAGCAGCACTATGCTTTGGCAGAGCTTAGTTTCAGGAAGCCACTCCCTGCAATAGCATCCTGCTCTCAGAGTTAAGAGCAAAGCTTCTGATACAGTGCATGACAAAAACTTCTGATACAATGCATGACAAAAGCTAGAAGTGTCCAAATGGGGCAAGAACAACTTGCACTTGGGACCAGGAGCTCGCTAAGATCAGCATGCTGAGCAAAAAGTGGCTTGGTCACAGAAGATCCTGAGGGCGGAAGCATGTCTCTAATCACACCTCATTAGTATCTTCCATGCTAATCATGACTGCTGGAGAAGGCTTTTCTCCACAAGGACCCTTCCTCTGGAAAGTTCTACTGGACCTATGGGCCTGCACCTTTTCCTTCAAACCGGTGCACGTGGTGGTAGGAGCGGCAATGTCTTCTGCAGAGGAGCGGGCTGCGTAGATTTCCCATAGTGCAAAATATCCAGTCTTAGTGTCCTCCTCTATCTGAAAAGATACCAATTCATATTTTCCTCTTACAAGATCTGAACCAAGCTCCCTAGGACAGATGCCACAGGGCTAGGCCATACTCTTTTAGAGCTGAGAGATGCAGGCTTGAAGTATGTGAGTCTAAGAAAGGAGGAGAGCATAGTTCTCCCTCCTGAATGATTTCTCCAGGCAGCGAGTGGTAAAATCCTTTGTTTTGTTAGAAACAGTGCCCAGTCCTGTCAGAATAGCTGATTTGTGGATTCAACTGTAACGGCACATCTTAAACTGGTACCCTGAGAGCCCAGCCAATACAAAGCTAACACAGCCCCTCCAGGGATTAGGTGGAAAATTACCGGGTTTCTGGCTCTTATTGATGCTTGCTGGGCAGAACTTTGAGGGTCTGCCAAAAACAAAAACAGCTGGGGAATTTAGGCCTGTCATAGTTAAGGAGAAGGTGCCTAAATTTCTCTCTAGCACTCCTTAAGACTCCTCTCATCCTCTCCAGATCTCACCAAGGTCACTAACAACACAACAAAATTAATATTTGGATTTGGATCTACCATTCCCACATCTTACTTTCTAAAATAAGAAAGTAACCCAGTATAAAGAGAATGCTGAATTTTCCTTTTGGGAACAACAGTTTATCTGTTTGCAAAAGAAGCAGGGAGGTAAAATGGAGGAGATTGCATGACGGGATATTGTTGGATTATTATTAATAGGAAATTATCCTTCTGTTTGGGATTTTTTTTTTGTCCCCTCAAAGAATTAGAAATTCACTGTATGAAGGATTAGAATAATATATATTTCCACAGTGTGTATATGCATAAGGAAGTTACTAATCTGTTCTCTACAAGGGTAAAACCCTGTTGTTATTATGTATTACTTGTTATGTTGATAATTCAGAAAACAGAAGTGTCATAGAGACGGCAAAATACTAGCCTAGATTTTTGCAGTTGTGTTTCTGTTTTATTTATTAGTTCTAAAGTAATTCACTCTTTTCACTAACTCCCTTTCTCTATTCCCCTATTTAAATTTTTTGCACTTATGCAAGACTAGTGTGTCCCTGAAAAAAAAAAATTTGGAAAGTCACTCTGCACATGACTTGTTTCATGTTCCTCTGAGATTATATATAAAGGGAAACTATTGACAGAGCTCTAGGAATTCACTCTCTTTCTATAGACCATTAAATTATCAAAGACCGGACTCCAAAATGGATTCACACATAAATGCGATTTCAACAAGAAAGGCTGCAGAAAACTTTTTTATTTTTTGCAATGAGAGAAAACAATCATTCTTTTCCTTAGGACTATTTGCAATTGAATCTTCAAACATTTCAATTTTGAAGTGATTAAGTATAAATGCAATTTAAGGCTCTTCTTTCTAACTTCTTCAAAAAGGACCACCGTCAATTAAAGGACATCTTTTTTTTTTCCCCCTCAGGTTAAAAATGTTGATTTTCCCTCCTGTGCCAGTTCCAAAGATTAAAGGGATTGACCCAGATCTCTTGAAGGTAATGTTGTGCTCTAAAATCTACAGTGGGAATCATTGTGGTAGTAGCAGGTGACAATTGCTGTCCCACGCAAAAAAATTGGGAAAGAATTATGCCACAGAATTAGTTTTCATAAATTAATTAAAAAACCCCTTTCAATCATTACATCAGCTACAGTTACCTTTCCTTAAGTTAACATCATAATAAGCACAAGTATTTTTATTCTTTCCTTTATAACATTCATTTTTTCTTGCTTTATAGAAAGGAAAGCTAGATGAAGTGAACTCCATCTTAGCCAGCCATGACAACTACAAAACACAGCTATACAATGATGACTTGTGGGTTGAGTTTATCGAGTTGGACATAGAAGACCCTGATGAAAAGAACAGAGTCTCAGATACTGACAGGCTCCTGAGCGAAGATCATCTGAAATCACACAGTTGCTTGGGAGCAAAGGATGATGATTCTGGACGGGCCAGTTGTTGTGAACCAGATATTCCAGAGACAGACTTCAGTGCAAGCGACACATGTGATGCCATCTCAGATATTGATCAGTTCAAAAAGGTAACTGAAAAAGAGGAGGATCTCTTGTGCCTTGATAGAAAAGATAACGATGAGTCAATTCCCAGCCTTGCCGACATAGACACCCAACAGCCGCGTATGAGTACTCAGTCCGAAAATAGCCAGCCACGGCCACCTTTTGCAGGCAGCATTGACTCAGCTAGTCCATCAGTCCATGCCCAGCTAAGTAACCAGAATTCATTGACAAATACTGACTTTTATGCGCAAGTGAGTGATATTACTCCAGCGGGCAGTGTTGTACTTTCACCAGGGCAGAAATCCAAGGTGGGGAGAGCACAGTGTGAAGGCTGCACAGAACAAAACTTCACCATGGACAACGCCTACTTCTGTGAGGCAGATGTGAAAAAATGTATTGCTGTGACTTCCCATGAAGAGGATGAGCCGCATGTTCAGGAGCAAAGCTGTAACGAGGACGCTTACTTCACCACAGAGAGCCTTACCACTACTGGTGTCAATCTTGGAGCTTCAACAGCAGAAACCCCAAGTTCAGAGTTGCCTGTCCCAGACTATACGTCTATTCATATCGTTCACTCTCCACAAGGCCTTGTGCTCAACGCAACAGCACTGCCTGTGCCAGAAAAGGAATTCAACATGTCGTGTGGCTATGTGAGCACAGACCAGCTGAACAAAATCATGCCGTAGCTCTTCTTTGACTAGGTGTGTGCAGTATTTCACAGCAGAGAGTCAGCCCGGGCTTGTATGCTGAAACCAAAATGAAGTCTAAAAGTTTCTCGTGGTTCTTATAATTTTAGCTGAAATGTTGCAACATAGAATATTCATCAAAATATTCCTATTGTGTTCTGTAAATATTATCTATAAATTTGTCTTGAGACTGTTTTACTAGCAGTGACTGTCTTGTTCTTGTGGATGTTGATTTTTGTGATACTAAACATTGAAATTACTATGTTTAATGTACAGTAAATCATGCATTTTGATAAAGCTAAAAATCAGGTGGTTTAAAGTCTAAGAATTTAGTAAGAACCATGCTGTTGGCAGAGATCTTTATATCAGTAATTTGGAACTGAACATATAGGTGAAAAAACAAAAGTAGCTTGAATGAATAACACATCTATTTTGATTTATATAAATTAATAAAATATATTTTAATATTTTAGTCATAAAAACATAAACCTTTTCTATTACACTACACACTGTAGTTCAATTATTATGACCCATCTAAGGAATATAATTGCTGCAATCTTAAAAAGGAGTTCTCTGTTTTATAAAAGTTTTGTTTGCAGCAAAAGAAAGAAATAGATTTTTACAGAGCCATTTTATACCTCCAAAGAAACCTGTAGAGAAATTTTGAAATATTATAGAAACTTAAAGTAACTGATTCTATTACTTTCTTATGGTACCTAATATAGACATATACATTCAATTTAAAGTTTTGTAGAAAACTTTAAAATATACAAAATATTTGGGCAATTTATTCTGTTCTTCATCAGATTCTGGTTAATGCTAATAATATACTTTTTTATAAGCAAAATTTTGTTGACCACAGTGTTAAACAGTGTGCAACTATACTTTCACTGAAAATTTTTGAGAACACATGAATAAGCTCTGGTGACTTAGCAGCATAATCTCTTCACATTTGACCAACTTCTGAAGCCCTCCTACAGCCAAAGGTATCACTACGTTTACGAGTTTGCACCACATAAAGTCTTGATTAAAAAAATAAAATAGGGACTTCAGGAGTTAGCCAGCAGTTCATTTTTAGAGATATAACAGAATTAAAAGACTTCAGTGGAACATGGGAATTGAATACAATATTGTTCAAAAGTGTTTTTCATTTTTGCAGCCTAACAACATCTCCTCTGACCACGTTAGGCAGACTTTCAGAAGGAAAGGAGAGGAAACTGAAACTCAGTGGGAAAGCTCTCTTTGTTCTTAGGTACATTAAGAACTTGACGGAGCTCTGCAATGAACTATTATTGCTTCAGAAGTTACCTTCCTAGGCCCTGGTTTCATCACAGCAGGGTTCCTCTTAGAGAGCAAACAGGGACGTTCATTTCTTTGACCTGACCTGAACAGTGGTGTATGAAGTACAGCGAATGCAGGGCGAATGGAGGTCTTGCTCATGATGTCTCCCACTGAACTCACTGATGCTCTCTTTGTGGCCAAGGGCTACAGGACTGGGCCCAACTATTGGGTGGGATTTTTAAGTTTAGCATGTACTTTATGGTAAATGTGTATTAGATATTCTGCTAATTTGCTGCTATATTTTTCTAACAGCTACATTATTTAGTTTCATATAAAATTTCATAGATGATAGACACTAATGCAAGCAATGCCTACGTGTGTGTTTGAAAGAAGTTTCTTACTCTGTTTCTATTGCCAAAAATAGTTAAATACCTCAATCAAACTCAGAATGTCATTTTGGTACTTTACTGGTCACACAAGCCATTATACGCTGGTCAGAAGATGTGTCTTTCAGTTTCTATTTAACTTTCCTTATGTCGGTGTTTTGTTTGTTTTTCTCGAAGTTTAATAAATGTATTGTCTTTGATCTGTCCTGACACAATGTGTTTTATTGCAGATAATTAATTTTTTATGGAAAACCGAGATTTTATGAGGAGAAATCAAGTATTTCTCATTGAATAAAGTAGAATGCAGCTTTGCTTAGAATAGAAGCAGTGCCTAATGAGATCAGTGTTTTCCCTGATTGATATCTGTGTAGTTAAAAATAGAAGCATGGACCTAAATTTATAGATGGAGATAGGACGTGCTGTACCCAGAACTGGCCAAGACATGTGTTGCTAATTTAGCAGACCCGTTTACCTTTGGCTGGAACAGCCTGTGGTTGCAAACAAATAAGCTGCACTAGTTCAAAATTTACACCTACGGTTGAATCCACAAATCAGATATTCTGACAAACCTTGGTAGTTACTTGTAGTGATAGTTAAAACCGAGCAGGATATGAACTCTGAAATGTCAGAAGTCTCAGATAGTCTCTATGGAAAAAGCCGTATCTTGAATGTCTCCCAGTGTGTACTTGGTAATGTACTCCTGCGTCTCTTCTCTCTCTAGAGGAAGGGAGGGAGCTGTTGGGGGAATCTGACTAGATAAGGGTAAGCCCTTTCCTTCCCAGAGAATCAGGGTGGGATTCAGTTCCACTACACTGAGGTCCAGTGCTATTTAAGGTATGTAATCAAACTTCCAGGTGCTCGTCCAGAACAGCAGAGGTCTCTTATCTAAAAGGCTGAATGATGGTAGATGCCCATGTTTTGGCAGTTGAATTGATCCCAGCAGAAGAAAACAGCTCCAGGAATGTAAACATCTTTATATCAGGTAGATCTAAGTGACCATTACAGTTAATAGCCTAAAAGAGCTACTTAGCTCACTAGATATATGTGTCTGCTTTAGGTGAGCTGATTAGGGCTCTCCACTCTTCAGACTAGAATGGGAGCATGGGCATCTTGTTCATATTCAGATACCAAATATATTTGTTAAATAAGGCTCTTGTTGATGTGAATTTCACCTTAGCTTAACCATAGGACAAGGTAAGCCAGAGAGGGGCATTGGTGTTCTCTTATGGTTTATACTCTGCAGAAAAATCTTCTGTAGAACTCAATGCAAATGAAATATCATGATGCTTGCTTACACCTCCTGCTTGAAGAACTAAGCTTCAGAAGGCTTATGCCATTTATAAGGCTCTAAAAATACCTGAGCTCCAGTAGGAGTTGGACAATTCACAGCTGCACTTAAAGACAGTGGTTCACCCCTGCCATGTGGGGAACTCCAGCTCCCACGACTCTCACCTGTGCCAGTTCCAGTGCTCTCTGCCAACTTTCTAAAACCCAAGCAAATTATGAAAGCAATGTATCAGAAGTTACCTTCTGTTGATTAATGAGTTAAACTGATTGAGCAAAGTCCCAGATGAGCACTGTGAAAAGACAGCTTGAGCTCCTTCCCATCTCCAGCAGCAGTACAGCTCAAGTAATCACATGCCTAATGACTGCAGTCTGTGTACAGTTCACATGTGGGTGTTTAGAAGAGAAATCCAAGTGTCAGACTTGCAATTGTCTCTGAATTTTATGTTTTATACTGGCAATCTGCTGTTCCCCTACAAAACACAGCAACCTATTATTTCAAGATATGATGCACTTGCCAGATACAAAAAAGCTTATATTACACAGTTGCAAAGCAACATGGTTTTTTACTTTCACCTTTTCTTTGGAGTGAGGGAAAATACATCTGTGCTCTACAGAAAGAGCCTCTGGACCAGTATATTTTTATCTTCTCTCTTATTCGCATTGAGAAATAATGCTACATATTGCCCAATGCCAGATGTGCATCAATGTAAAAGTGACAGGATTTATTCTTTCAGAAATGCCTATTAAAATTGTATTTTCCAAGTTTAATCAATAGCTAAAATGTACAAGGTGAAAAGAAACAGACATCACAGAGGGACACTGTAAGCAAGGAGTATTTTGGTGGTTAAACCAGTGACTTTCACTGCATTGAAGCTTTTGGCATGTAAACTGGATGCACTTGTTCCTGTTCTTGGAATGACATTTTACTCATATATTGCCTGGCAGAGGCTAGTTTATATGAATATCTGTATTCGAAAACTATGTTGGTTCTAAAAAGCAAGGAGGACTCAAGTTGCTCTGCTGGATGCCTTTTGGTGTCATCAAGAAGCACACCTCAGGCTGGAAGAGTTTGGTTTTGAGCCTCTTTTTCATCAAAGACAATGTGTATTTCCAAGGCTTCAAGTTACTGTTACAAGAAACTGAAACAGCACCATCTATACCAGTTTCCATTAAGATAAGAAATAATTTTGTCAAACATAATGACTTACACTTCTGTTCTTTACTACTTGAGTTGAAATATTTTTCCTGACTTATGATACAGGAGGTGAGATCAGCAGATTATGAGAGCTGTTCACTCTTTCTGAATGAAAATTAGCATTATCAAAGGTGTGTTTTGTATTTCAAAATAGTAGGAGCATTAAAGAAAAGATGAGTGTTCTGTAGACTTTCCATGCTGTTATGGCTTAGCCCCAGCTGGCAACAAAAAAACCACACAGCCTCTTGCTCACTCCTTTTCCCCCAAGTGGGATCGGGAGGAGAATGGGAAGAAAAAAATGTGCTTTTAGAAATGCTTCAAGTTAATGATGGCAATCTATGTTGGGAACACTCTTACTGTCATTCACAGCTTAATATATACAACTATTTATGCATCAGCAATTATAAGAATAGGAAATAAGGCTCTGGTTCAAAGAAAAACTTAAAACCGTATGATGTAGGCACAGGCAACCTGGTTTTCCCACACTGAGATGTGCTATCTCAGGGGCTTATTAGCAGACACCCTATACAAAGGAGTGCCTGATTCAGATTGCCCGATTTGAGATGAAAAGGGAGAAAAAGCTTAAAGCATGTTGTTATTTTTATTAAAGAAGCGATGCAAATTTGGGGATGGGGAAAGAGGTAAACACTACAGAACAGAACTTTCATTACACATTTTTCAGTTCTAATTCAGAATATCCTAGTTCACCAAGCCTGTGACGTTGGTAAGAATTTAACCAGCTTTTATAGCCAATTGACTTTGAGGAGATACCAGTGGATGTATTTCTGTCTTGGAACTCCTGATTAAATATAATTTTACAGTACAAATTTTTCTTTTTGACTGACTGTTATTAATTGCACACATAGTCAGTACTTCAACTGCCATAGAAACCACACCCTCAGGCCACGCAGAAGCAAGATGTAGCACAAATCCATTTCCATGATTTGTATATTACTTAAAAACTGTGGCATAACTGTATTCAGCAAGCATTTCCTCACCTTCCCTAATCAGGGCTATTACAGTAGGCAACATTCAGAAACAGATGGAAGGGAAGAGAAACAGTAACAGTGCTGTTAGAGAACCAGGCACAGTGGAGCAGCTGCCAAGACTCAGAAACGCGCAGGGTAATTAGCTGTAGGTGGAGCTGTAGGAGTGGCGTGGGTGACAACAACTATAGTCAGTAGTTGTAATGAAAGCAGATGCAGCTATTAAAATTGATGCATCTAGTAAATGGACACAAATGTTTGACAGGTTTCATTTTTTTGCCACGGGCTTTGGTATTTCTTTTGCATAATATGAACTTCTTTATCCTAATATATGAGATTTAGCTGACTAATGATACATTAGCTTCTTGAAATTAGTCTGAGAAAGCAGAGGGTTATTCCATATCATGTTGCAAATTGTGAGAGAACATAGCTGAACTCCCCTCTTCCAAACTGGAAGGAATAAAAATCTGCAGAAGGCTTAGTGGGAGTAAAAGCAAAGTTGAAGATCTGACAGCTTTCTGTAGCTTCCCACCACAGATGCTATAAATGATGCTTCCACTACTGTCCTTGGTCTGCTTTTGAGCTCATGCTGAAGGAAATAAAATCTGTTCCATAAAACACACCTGAGGCCTAGACATGCCAGGAAACTGATTCTTCACACTTTTTTCTTCAGTAGTAAAATTAACAGAACATATATTTTATATATTTTTCACTTGCATATGAAACCTTATGATATTATACCAGCAAGATATATAGGACCACACAGTGTCAGCTAACTTTCTCATATGAGAAGAAAGAGGTTAAATTTTCTGATCTGTTTCACAGCAGCTATCTAAGTAGCTCTTACAGTGCTACAATCTCAAGTTACAAACAAAGGAAATACCAACCTTGCCCTTCTGAATGGAAAACTTCTTCAGGAACTAATTTTGTGAGCCAACTAAATGTACTTTCCTTGGAGGAATAAGGCACAAGCTTGGAAAGTTACCAAAGACAACATGATTCCTCGCAAAACTGTGCTACCAAATGAGCGGGTCCAAACCTTCTTCAACAGCTGTCTGAGTGCTGTATGCTTGTTACCCAGAGATGTTAAGATCTTTATAAGCACCTTGTCCTCCATCTGTGGCCTAGCTGTGTGGGATTCCTTAAGCTTAGTTTTTACTTATGTGTTAGAATTCTTTCTTTGTCATGGCATATTTTTTGACGGAATCAGAAAGATTTGCTAGCACCTTGAAACACCATGAAAACTCTTCAGTGAAATTTCCTGAGCCAAAGAATGTACAACTTTGGGCAAGGACCTGTGTCAACTGCAATTAGATTTGTAAACCTACAGTATTTAAAAATGCAAAATTTTACTCAAATGTAGTTCATACAATTTGAAGTGGTAGTAAGACTACCAGGGCAGACTAGCCAAAGAATGACCTACTTTATGAAAACCTCTAGAAACACAAAGTCTCTTGCTTGTATGGCATAAATAATGGCAAAGTTGTATCACTTTCTTCAGAATGTGATTAGTATTAATTAACTGATTTCTACTAATCACCAATCAATCAACTATAACAACCTTCTGAATTTAATTCATTAGGGAATGTATTAAACAACTAGAAGCAAAATGTGTCTTTTTAGCCTGGCACGGAGAGTTGAGCACTGTCACAAACAGGAATACAGGAAAATAGAAGCATAGGTCTTTACAAGCTGTCATCCTGTTTCCACAGCATAGCAAACGACGCTTTAGACACAAGCATTCCTTTCTCACAAGACTACCTCCAACTGTTTAACTTCCATAGAATAAAGGCTAACAGTCAAAGGAGGGAAAAGTAAGAAACAAAAGAAAACAAACAAACTACTGTCCAAATCGACTCCTTCAGATAGGATCAATTAGGCAACATTTGATAACCTCTGGAAAATGTAGTCGCTAACAAAGCAGTATCTTCTCATGCTGTACTAGATGTATTTAAGAAAATACACTCCTTGCCAATCTGACACTTATGCACACATTTGTCTGGTTCAAACACTCAATACCACCCTGATTTTTTTAGGAGCACAAGAAAACTATGTCAAATTTCAACATTACTTTAAAAGTACAAGAGATCCAGAATTACAAATAAATTTTAATAATATAATTGTTATAATTGTGCTTAACATTGAAATTATAACAGTTTGACCCGTCAGTATGTCAACAGAAAGACAAATCTGATGTAAATGGGAAAGCAAAGGAATGCAGGCTAGGTTGCTTAGGAAGCCAGTGGAAGCAACACAATTACTTCTCTTGACTTCGTCCTTCTTTCTCTATTGCTCTTCATCGCTAAGGTTCATCAGTCTTCTTTTTCATATCCTATTTATATTGGATAGAATACCTATCTGTTAAATGCTTCCAAGCAAAGAATGTTTTTTGTAAGCTCGCACTGTGGCTTGCAGGACAGAGCTTTGGCATGGTTGGAATGCTGACATGGCTGCAGTATAAATAGTAATTCATAAAGTGAAAAAATTTGAGGAGAAGATTATTCTAGTGACTTCAAGTTTTACAGAAGCAAGTAATCAAAATCAACGTTCTATATTTGCATAATTATGTTCTCTCTGAAACCAACTCCAAGTGGATGATATTGGTACACTCTAATGAAGAATACTTGACTACTGATGAACTCAGGGCATAAGAATATCTGAATCTGCCTGTGTGCAGGTAGGCACTTTCTTCCCTGTAGCATAGATTAAAGTTTTGTATTAGTGTAGTTAAATTATTTAGTCTGGTATGTGATTTCTGTTTAGGCATGTTTATGTATATGCTTGAGAAAATTTAAACAAGGTCAACATAAATGAGCATCTCTCTCAGACAAAAAACAAACAAGCTGCACTACAAATTAATGTTTTCACTCCTGCTTGGGTAACGGTTGAGACTTTTAAAACAAAAATACTGTTCTGACAAGCTAAATGGCTCCAAAGGTCTCTTAGGCTCTAATGACATATGAGGGGCTTTTTTCCTCTTGGAAACAGCACGTACCAGTCTGTCTATGCAACAAAATGCTGGAACATGCTGTCTACCTTCAATACCATATGGCTAAACATTTTATAAAAAGTTATGCTGCAGACAAACACAGGCTATTCCAGACAAAGACTTGTAGACAGCATGATACAGTGAGCTGGTTTTCCATCTGTAGTAATTTAGAAAGTTATTTCAGAAAGCAAACCAAAGCCATTTTAAGTTGAGCATGTGGCACAGCTAACACAGAAGATGATTGTGTGATTTTTAGATCTGACCCTAATGACTCCTTCTAGGACGTTACAAAATCCAGACTTTTACAGGGTCACAGAATTATACGCATTTTAGGAGATTTCATTTCCAATTTACATAGTGTTTACTTTCCTTTTTTGTCAGTTCATCCTGCATCACAGTACACTCCTGTTGAGACTACAAGAATATGAAATTCGTACAAGCAACCTCAGAAATTTACTGCCTACCAACTTCCTACTACAAATAAACTTGTATTTTGATACATACCATAAACACTAATGCTAAGCCATTATTTTTTCAATTACTGAAACTATAAAGCAAAGATTAGGTCATCCTTTGCCATGAAAGAAGGCACAAGTACAGAGGAAAAAAATACTTTGTGGAAGAACATTTCTATTCTCTTTCTGAACAAAGTAACAGCTCAAGCACATGCTGAAACTAAGTGGCCTTTTATGTTGTTTGATGGCTCCAATTATGAGGATAAGGTGCATATGTAGTCTTTTTTTTTTCTAAAACCTCCCACCCGAAGACTTAGGTAGCAAACTTGCATGAGTGATGGTAACATGCAATCAACTATATTTACTGAGGTTACTTTAATGGCTACAGATACTGTTTTAATTGATATATTTGCCTAATACACACATATATATTTATTTATATATTTAAATATCTATATTTAGATATGTTCTAGTATATCAACCTACTTAATAAACATGTATTTGTGTATATTTGGTTTTTTTTCACCCTTTGGACAAATATAAAACATTTTGGAGAAAGCAACAGAAATGGGTGCATATATACCAAAAATCCCTCCTGACAGACAGCTTTCATCTCCTAAATCAGCAAAATAAATCCTTTTAGCAAGAGGAATACAACATAGCAAACAGTATGCTGATGTTCAAGAGGCATGATAGCACAATTTATCCCCCCTATCGTACTAAGCCACTCTGCAGCCTGACACTGTAGCATGTTAAACACTGTGATGAGTGCCCTAGCAGCCTAGAGCAGTTTAAAAGCTATGCTCTTCTTTCCATCTGCTCTTCAGAATAAGAGGAAAACAATCATTTTGTAAACTGCGTTGAATCTTACAAACCTTAACTCTGTAAATGCAGCTGACACATTGCTTTGATGTGGCTGGGGTTGTAAGGAAGGGTATTAAAGACCATCAAAATGTAATAACATGAAGATCATTACTCAAGCCTATGCCTAACATGAGATTTTTAACGTATGCAGATGATGCTGTTTGTGAGAAATAGAATAGAAAACATGGCTAGGACAGCCATGTCACAGGTATTTGGTACAGAAGTTTCTCTTACAGAGATGCTCGTAATAGCAAGAAAAGGCGTTCGTGTTTTCCATTTGTCCTAGGAACCCTCTGTAGGTTGCACTGTATTAATACATCATCATCTAGCTACCTGCTGGTTTCTGCCAGAAAAGACTTCCCTACTTGCCTAATACACAGTGGACGTCAGACGATTTTTCAGTGACCACCAGACTCCTGAACTGTCTTGCTCAAGAAGTTACTACCCCATTAAAAGGACAAAAAAATAGAATGAACTCTAAATGAACTATAGAAAAACTCTCATATTTTGGAAGTTTGCAGTACTAAACTGCTTACTAGTTTAGCAGCAATATTTTCAAAGCTAAAACAAAAGAATATTTGCTGACTCCTAAACCTATTATAAGTTAAATGTTCTACCCGTCTTACAGGTTTTTGTTCCATGTATTTCTATGTCAAAATCTGTCATACATTTTTCCCACAAAGTGTTTTTTCTGCATTTTTTCCCAGTCTGCTCATAGCAATCACCTTCCCAGTGGTTAAGTGACATATTTACATATGGGTCATTCAGCATACAGTTATTGCAAATATAACATATAGCCACAGGGCAACATTTTTGCCTAATCATGAGAATTGGATTTCCGTCTTCATTCCCTGTCTTCCTGCAAATGTAATCTATAAAATAAAACCACCACTAAATAATGAACACAAAAAACAGCCTGTGTAATACACTGTTGTTTACTGTGCATTAAAATCCTCACCACTCAGAGATTTTGGGTTTTTTTTTTTATTTTTATAGCAATCAGCAGTGATTGTGCACCTTTTCCTGGGTCTAAGACAAGCACTTACTGCTGTGACATTTCACTTTGACTAAAACACTGATCTAGTCTTCTCTACCAAATAACTTTATTAAACTTGGGATTTTCTTAAGTACCAAACCTTTCAAACAATTTTTTGGGGTGCTGCAGTTTACCAGGACAACTGAAAGTGTGTAATGAATTTCATAAAAATCAGTCAGTAAAGCCAAGAAAGTGAACTAGAAAACATGAGCAGCATGTACTGAGTTTCCTGGGAGACGACAGGAGCACCCTTTTCCCTACCAGTATTTGTTTTCATGACATATTTGGCAGTGTGTCCCTTCCCCACTTGTATATCAGCTGCAGATCTTCTATTGACAAAAATTATTTTCATCATTTTGCCTATGTCAATGTCCCACTGGACACCAACCCTCAGACATTCTGATAAAGCAGTTGCCTGCAAACAGCATTTGTGACTATGACTGGTAGGTTGTTATTTCTCTGGATGTTCTCAGGCTTGCTCCCACGGCTTCTGATCTGCACAGCAGGCAGTTCTGCTTTTGAGGACAGCATCAACAAGCATTTAAGATGTAACATCTTCCCCCTCTATTACAAAAAAAAACCCAGACCATCTGAGATCTGAGAATTTATTCTAGCATGCAGATGTGGCTCTGGGAATGCAATTTTAGAGCCTGTTTCTGAAAAAAAATCTATGTCCATAAAGTAAATTAATAGTTGTTTCTAAGATCAAGCCTGTAAAACAATTCCTCTGCAGATTATGCCACAAAAAAAAAAAAAAATCTTCTCCTTGACGATATTGCAAACTCAACTTGACAAGACCATGAACAACCCATTCAAGCTTTGAAGGTGGACCTGCTTGGAGAAGTTTGAACCAGGCGAGCTCCAGAAGTCCCTTCCAAACTAAATTATTCAATGATTCTCATAAGTATGACAAATAGTCACCCTACCAGCACTACTAACCCCAAAGCCTAGTTATGATCATTTAAATGACAAAATGGCTAATGTTTTTCCATGTTTTCAGTAAGGTTATCTAGCTAAGAAGCCTGTTCTACAGTTACACTTTACAACTGCCTCAGCACAGTTTGTTTTCATGGCAAGGCGTATTAAACCTTACATTAGACACTCCTACCAGGATTAAAGAGAGGTTGGTACGTCTTGATCATCAACTCAAATTCAGCCTAGAAAAGAAGCAATTTATACTCAGTAAGGTCAGAAGAGGCTGTTGGAGTGGGAGTTGTTTTGTTTTCCTTTGGGACCACAGGGCTTGGTTGCCTCTGATTTCACAGGGGTGTTATCCAACAACCCAATGGGTCCCTACCAGTCCTACCTGTCTACATTAAAAAAAAAAAAAAAAAAGCCTGGCAGGATACTAAATATGTAATCTTAACAGGACTTGCTATCAAATTTCTGTAACAGAAACAAAATAATGATGTGACCTGCTCCTTTTCATAAGGATCAATTCTCCAGCCCACCAAAAGCAGCAGCCCAGCCCAGCACCAGTCACCACCAGCACCGCAGCAGCACCCACATGCAGGGCCCGTGGGACGTGCAGGGCCCGTGGGGAGCAGCCAGCCTGCGCAGAGCGCCCTGTGCCGCCGGCCATGCTGACCTCCAGCTCTGTGGCGGATGTCTTGGGAACTTCTCGCAGAAGCCCTTTGTGGTAATTTCCCTCAGAAAAAGGAGTGATAGGCCAGGGAGTTATCACTGCTCGGTAGCCATAGTTACATGCACAGTATACGTACTGAGAAACCAGAGACAAAGGGAATCGATCGATCCCTGTGTCACTCACAGAAGTGCTCCCGTCACACATCTGCTTGCTGCTCTTCAAAGCAACATCCATTGGCACATTAAGTCCCCCTCTGCTTGTGCCAACGTGAGGAGCCATTTGGTAAATTAATTCACATTCTACAAGGAGTAGTGAAATCAGGGCCTCCTCCACAGATGCTCTGCTGAGGTGTCTGGGTTTTATTTGGTGTTTTTTTTGGTGAGGCGGCAAGCAGTAGCGTTGCTCCTGGGGCTACGTGAAGACAGCATGGGGATGCACTGCCCCGAGTTCCCCAGCCACCCTGCCCGCAAGGGGACGGTTAGCCCGCGGGGAGACCGCCAGAGGCGCCGGGAGGCCACCAGCGCCCTCCTCCCCCGCCGCGCCGCA
>NW_009646931.1:21458-44375 GCF_000708025.1 Charadrius vociferus | reverse complement strand
TGGGAGCGCGGCCGGGGGAGGTGGGCGGGGCGTGTCGTGGCCTGTCGTGATAATTGCGAGCTGCAACCCGTGTGTTAAAGGTGCTCAGGGTCTCCAAAGAGTGAGTAGCTAAAGCAAGGTTGTAGTCAGTGCAAATGTCAGGTGCCTTATCTTAAAGAAAGGTGAAGCTCCGAAAAAGGATGGGACTATTTGAAGGGCCTGATATTGAGTAATTGCTATATTCAGTTGAGATATGCAGTTAAAAATTAATATCTACTAATTTTATTTTGGTTATAACAGGTGTCACTTACCTGAAGCAAAAATGAAACCTTAAGTTCCCAGATCAGATCATCAGCTACTACTTCAAAAAGGATATTGAGAGAGCATGGGCGGCAAGGGGTTAAAGAGAGATTAAATCAAGGTGTCAGTTTTATGACGGTGAAAAATACATTTTAAATCTTTAATTTTCCCACTGGTGAAATAAATATTGTAGTTCAAAACAGGGGTGGTAGGCTTAACAAAAACGCCTTTGGATGACACAACATATATTATAATAATAATATATACAAAAATAAAAAATACTACTTTTCCTGCTGGAAAAAATATGTTAATAATACAGCATTAGTAATAAAACATATTATTTTTCATTTACTGTTTCGGTGCAGCAGGAGTTTTATTCCCAGTGGCACTGTTGCCTAATGCTGCCAAGTGCTGAGCGTATCCTGTCCTCTGATAAAAAACAAATGATGCCATGGAATAAGGAAGCACACAAACAAAACAGCACACAACGTGGCAGCTCCCTGAACCCCCATCCTCGGTCAGAACTTAGAGGGTAAAGCACAGTTTTAAGAGCATAATGAAAATAAACGGTGGCCCTGGGGTAAGGACTGGAAAAGATCAGGGCTTGGCATTCATAGTGTACATTTAAGATTCTCAACTAATAGAATATTAAGAAACATAATTGTTTTACAGAATTGAATATCCTCAATAAATATTTTAAACTCCATTTTAACAAATCATTACATTGTAATAACACTTAGAATTCATTCAGGTTGTTAACTTAGTAAAAAATCATTTAACTTAGAAGGATAAGTTCTTTAATTTTATCTATGTTCTTGAGAACTGTTGATTTCAAAAAAAGTTAATGAGCTTTAGCTAATGAATTAGTTTTAGTTACTCTGAGGACAAACAGTGGATACAAGAGAAAAATGAGTATTAAACACACAGAACCAATATCTTTATCTTACTGCTTTGGTAAAGAATTTACACACATGTAAAGACTTGTAAATATTGAATGACTGAGAAAATGTTTCAGTTATGTAATTCTGGTTCCTGCTTAGTGGTTGTTCATTTACATATCTATTTCTGCCTAATTTTACCATAAGTATTTCTGTCTAGAAACCCATTCAGTTTCTGGGTAGCGCACGCATTCTGACTTCTGGTTTGTCTCTATCATTGCAATTTTTTGTTAAAAGACAGTTGGTACATACCACATAGTAGTGAAGATTTTATCTGGAACACATGGTTTATCTGGTGGTGGAATTTTTGTTTCATGGAGCCTGATGTTCAGGGATGATAGTTTAAATATTTTTAAAAGGATTCCTATTGTGTCTTTCAGATCCATCTTGCAAATTTATGTTGAAGATTCTGTAAGTAGAATTTCTACTAAAAATAGGAATTTTCTTATTAATCTGAATTATATGGATGCTTTTCAAAATACTGTCTTTTTACTCATATGGTAAGGTTTATGTGCTGCAGTGTCTCATCACTGATATTAATGCAAATTGTTTATAAGAAAATGTGCAAGTAACTTGAAGCTCAAGTAGTTAAGTATTAGAGCATCTACACAGGTAAAAGGTCTAGACCCTGCATTAATATGTGCCTGGTAAAATCTCATTTACTTAAGTAACATTTTTTAAGCTAATCAAACTTAACAAAATTTCACCTGATGACTCTAAAATACACACAGTAGAGAATGAGTAATTGTTGCAATTGATTGAATTTCTTACTCTTTAAAGTGAGGACAGGAAGACCAGTCTGCTTTAGAAGCATATTTAAAGAGAAATTGGTCATATGTTGTAAAAGCATCCTATGTGCAGACCACTAACATATTTAGGTAAAATTGCCTCATTGTGTCCATGGAAGTGGCTTCAGGTTTATTTTTTCATTGCAGCAAAAAATTACAAATTCAACTATGTCATCTAACAGTTTGGTAGATACTGCTTGGGCTTTTTGACATTCATTGTGTTTCCTAGAAATGCAGTATCTTAGGTTGGTTGAAGTTTAGCTTCACGTGCAAAAACAGTTTTAATTTAAAAAAAAAAAGGTACCATGTTCTGCTTACGTTTGTGCATATGAAATCTTCTGACATAGTATGAATGAGAACTGTATGAATTCACAGAGCTGTGTTTTATATATACACTGATCACTGGATTATATGGTCCAGATATAAATGAATCACAGCCATGAAGAAACTATGAAGAAAATCAGTGTGGTGAACCTTGATAAACTTTTAGATAACTTCTCAGAGATAGAAAAGGTAAGTGAAGAAGTTAAAAAATGTTGAAACTGCTATCTGTAAATATTCTGTGACATTTTAATAAGCTTTTCAAGTGAAAATTTCTTCTGAGAGGTATCAGCATATTCTTAGTAATATGCCTTGTAATACCAACTTTGGAAAGTGTATTGACTGTATCTCAGAGCGATATGAATTACTTCTGTGGAGTCTGAGAAGTCTTTGTTTCTGTGCTGGAATTTTAATGGTGCAGATGCCAATTTTGGCTTCTCTGGAAAAGTGGGAAAGTGTCCCTTTATATAGGAAGCTGCTATTGGAGATAACAGTATTACACAGCTTTGCTGGGCTATCCTTTCAGAAATTGTTCCTTGTTCTATAAAAATGCCATTGCCATAGCAGGAGCATCGGTCATTACATTCCATATGCTGTCTTTATTTTATGTATGTCAGTTCTTAAAAGCTCTCTGGTGATTTCCTCCTCATCAGTAAATCCATTCTAGAGATAATAGAAAAGGGGCACCTGAAATAAATTTATTATTTCTCATGGAAAAAACATATTATACTGATTCCTATGCACACCCATTACTCATGCTGGTGATCAGCAAAGGCATTGACAGCGTTATATGCAAAGCAGTAGAAAGAACCTTGCTGAGGATTGATCCAGGCTGTGGAGTACAAAATTGAGAAGAAAACAGGTCATAACTAGTGATATAAGTCGGCATTCCTAGTTCTGCAGGGTAATCTCACCATAGCACAGGCTCTCAACTTTAGCATCACTTTTCTCTGTAACGAAATTGCCAGAATGGTAAATAATACAGGTTTGTGACTACAGTGTTGCAAAGTTGTTAAATTTTATATTAATTTGACACTCAAGATTCAAAACTTAAATCAAAAGATATTACTATAACTATAGTCTTTTTCCAATATTCTAGAAAATATCAGAAATTAATGAAGCAAATAATCTACTGGTTCTTCAGCTGGAAAAATGTAACAGGTTGTTAACATTAAGCCAATCAAAGGAGGAATCAGTAAAAGAAGGTAGGTTATTTTTTAGAAAATGGTATTTTCTGCATATATTCAGGAAGTTCTGAGAAAGATTTCCAGTATTTTCAGTCATAAAAAATACAGAAATAAAATAGCAAGGATCTAAGATACAGTGTGAAAAATTGTAATGCTTGATCTTGAGTCATGTAATGATAATCCATTTCATTTGCATAAACTGGATAATTTTAATCCACAAATGTATCTTGAGAACTGCATTAAAGTAACTATTTTACAGTTCATGTTAATATCCATCTACCTGAAGAGATTTTTGAGTGCATGCAGTAGCTATGAAAGAAAAACTTTCCTTTTGTATTTTTTTTCATTTTTTCGTTTTTATCTTTTTTTTAATTTTTATTATTATGTTATCTCCTTTTCCAAGGAAACAACGTATTGGCAGGGAAAGATAGAGAGGATCAGATGACCTTGGTGCACCTGGTGATGTTACTGTCCCCAAATGTTTACCTTTCCCAGCCATACAGGCCTCTTGAGTTTCTAGTGAACAGCCACAGTTTACAAAGCCAGCATTTTTAAGCAAACTAACATCAGTAGTTTTACTTAAAGTGCTAGCCTGCGGCTTACGTTAATCCGTAAGCAGCTCAGATGTCTGTGTAGCACAACAGGATCAACATTTGGGAAGACTAAGGCCAGCACTGACACTATCATGACCCCAGCTGAGCTGCTCCTTTGGTATGAATGTGGCAAATGTTATGTTTCACCTGGTCACCAGAAACGTTTTGCCCAATGAGGAATGTGCCAGACACATTCTCAAACATGTACTTTGCTGCCTTCTGAAATGTCAAAGCTCGCCTGTAATTGGGGGTGGCATGTCAGACTGGTGGGGCTGGTGCTTTGAGATAACACAAAGAATTGTATTTCTTAGTTGCTTGTGTGATTTTGTTTGTTTAAGGACAATCTGGTAGCCCATTTGGGGTTTGGAATATATTTTTTCCTGCACCTTGCTGGTATAATGAACCTTTAGTATTTCTCTTTGAATTTTGTTCACTTAAATTAGTTCTTTAAGGACCTTGGTTATTGATGGAATCTTGGTGTCTTGTTCTGCCTTGGCATTTTTTTAACTTCTAGAGGACTGAAAAGCTGTCCAAAGTGATTATACTTTCTATCTGTGTGAGATTTAATCTCTGAAGAGGTCAGATTAAACAATGTGACAGTCCATTTTATGTTTATAATGCCACTGTCAAGATTTTATCTCCATGACATTTCCAACTCAGTTATAAAGTGTAAGGAATAGCTTATAACCCTTCAAGGTTGAGTTCAATTAAGCTGATACCACTGTTGTAAGTTTATTCCATAGCCTGTACTTGTGTTACTGTCAGCATTAATGTGATCAGTTTGGGTCATTTTTCTTTTACTTTGTACAGCAGATATCATTATGGTGCTAAATAGTTATAAATGGTAATAATAGTTCATATTAATATTAAGAGGACTCAAACTTCAGTGGAAGCTAAATAATGAAATGACATTTACTGTTTTACAGGTGGGAATTATAAGCCTCTACATCACAATAAAAAAGTTGGCAAATAAAGGAGGAATTAAAGATAAAAACTATTATTTTTTTTTATTCCAGAAATGTATCTTTTCAGATGTGTATTTCAGAAGAGAAATATCTACTACTTTGCATAGATTTGTGGTTGCTTATTCTTCTGCAGTTTGTAGAGTTGCTAAAAGGTGCATCTTTTTGTAGGACTTTGGTCTTTGACAAGTCATTTTCCTAAAAGTTAGGAAACAGGGTAGGAATAAACTTAGGTTCACGCTGGAGTGAGATTGCCAGGTGGTTTCACTTAGATTTTTTCTGGGACTTAAATAATTTAGCATAATCAGAAAGGAACTGGAAAAACTGTTGAGTGACTAAGTGAAGTTTGCTAATGATGCTAATCTATTCAGTTATGCCAAGAATCTGATGATACAGAATGGCAAGTGATAAAAAGAGGGGATGAAAACCAGTAGCAGTGTATATGGGAGGCATTTTATATAAGCAGGGGTTGGCCCTAGTTGACTACTTATCAGGAAAGAGATTTTGGTGTCCTTCTGGACAGTTCTGTGAAAATATTGGTAGTCAAAGAAGCAAACACAGTGTTAGGCACGATTATGGAAGAAATAGAGAAACAAACATCATGCCCTGTGAAGTCTATGATTTTCATGTAATGTTCTGGTCCCCACATTTCAAAATGGACGTACCAGAACTAGAAGAGATAGAAGAGAAGGTAGCAAGGTTTGGTATTGTCAGGGAGGAGCAAGAGACAGGGCATTGGGAACCAATCATGTAACAAGGCCCACAGAGGTAGGAGCTTTACCAGCCAAGACTCAGTCCCACCATACCCATGTAAGGTTGGCCAAGTGAGGGCTGCGAGGGTCAGCCAAAAGTCCACACTACAAAACAATTATGTAGTGATGGAACAGGTCCAAGGTCAAGACAGGAGGCTGAGTCAGGATCAGGTTCAGAAATGGTGATAAGGGCCAGACATGATCTAGTGATCACTGGCAGGTCCCTAGTGATGAGGCAGGTCTGAAATCAAGCCAGGAAGTTACTCCCTAGTTCATGACCAGGGTCTAGATCTGCATGGTATCTGGCTGCAGCACAGCTGCAGCGTAGCTAAAGGTGGGCCAAGGGCAAAAGCATCAGCTTAAAAGCAGCTCCCAAGGGAAGGAAGGGCAGCCATTTCTGAGTCTTCTTCTGGCTTTCTTCAAATGGATCAAGAGGCTTCATTACTCACAAAAACAGAGCTGGGGGTTAATACTGAATTAGATTTTAAGAAGGGAAAGGAAAAGGTGGACAAAAAGAATAAATTAGTCTTACCATAGAACCTATGTGATAAAAGCAGAGAAAGTGAAAGAGACAACTGAGGAAATGAGAGCAACTGGGATGGCTGCAACAAGGACTATGGACACAGAATGGACTGAAAACAGATGAAAGTTACAGGAGAGATTTGAGATTTGTAAATAGTAGTACTTCACTTCGATGAGATAAGAGTGAAATAATTGGGGGAGATAGTTATGCTGATATAAGTGAGGAGAACGACCTCTGGAGCTGTTTTGAAACACATGATGGTAAAAAAATGTGGATGGCAGAAGTCCAAGTAGAAATACCAGAGCAATCAGCATGAAATATGAACTAAAGGTTTAGCAGCATGGATAGTCAGGAAAAAACAAATCTCAATAATATTGAAGTCATAGTAGTTGTACAAATTATTACAGATATAGACAGGAGGCAGAATTGTTGGAAGCCAACAAGAGAGATTGCAGAGCTGTTAGTAGCTGTAACAAAAAAAGTGAAAAGCAGGAACTTGGAACAACATGGGACATCCAAGATGTGGTTCTGAAAGCTACTTGATGATAAGGAAGTGAAAGGTAAATGAGAGATGCCAAAAGGATAGTGTGTATTTAGAAATTAATGCAGTTGTCATGGCTGTTCTGTTAGGTTGACTTGCTTACCAATAAGGTAAACACCTCAGGTATCATGGCATGAAGTGCTTATAAGTTTATATTTTTTAACTGTATTCATTAATGGTGATCAGAAAGCAGAGTTTCACAAAACATCTTGGGCAGCAAATTGCCATAACCTGCGGCAGATGCTGTCAGAGGAGCGTTGGTAAACAGTTACCATGTTACTAGAGATCAGCAGTGACTATAATGTTAAAAGTATTTTAAAAGGACATTATGGGTAGTGTAGTGATTATAAATTATAGTAAGTATATAATGTTTCTAAAGCGTTTTGTTTTTTCTTTTTGAAAGGGATAGAAATAGTCTTTGCACCTTTGTCAGATTCATCTGCAACACTGACCCTTCAGAAGGGGTAATAGCATACTATGTATTCAGAATCAGAACACTAAAAGTGTTGCGTCTAGTTCTATTCTTTGTAAAAACTTTTGGGAAGTCAAAGCACTGTGGGATTTAAAAAAACTACTCTTTATTATTGATGGGGTTATAGAGGGGTCCTATGCAGAAGTGGAGCAGGTGCAAGGGACGAAATGTAGCATTGATACTTCCATCCTTTCTCTGGCAACAGTTACCTTAACAGACTCTAGTTGTGAGAATGGCTTTTATACAGTGATACTGCCAACTGTAGCTTGGAAACAAAGATTTCTCCTAGCCTTATGTCCCAAGCTGTTTCCCAGAACCCAGCTCAGCCACATTCCTGAAACCATTGTTTGATGAGTTGATCCTAAGGCAACTCAAATTACGGGGTTTGGACTGCTGCATCAATTTCTTGATGAACAGTGTCAACACACAATCTTAATGTATGTACGTTCTCAAGTTCAAGAGCATTCTCAAGTCCATCCTATTACAAATTTAACATATAATAATGAATTTACAGGATAGGTAAACAACTCAGCCTCAGAATGTAAAGCTTAGCGGTAGACCACAGAGCAGTTCACAGAACAGCTAAGGAAAAAACATGAGAGATCACATGCTGATGAATGGTTCACATACAATTCCAAATAAACATGCTGCTTACAGCAGAGAAGCAGGGAGAAAAGGCACTCTGGAAGGAAGGGCTGTTGTTCTGCCTTCCTTGAAGGGTTTGTGGCTACTAGTGGTGGTGGGGTGGGGGAAGTGGAATTTTATCCTGGCTGAAGAACTCTTTGTTAGTATAAGAAACAGAAATAGCAATAGCATTTGGCGGCCCAAGAAATCTCCAACAAATCTAAGTGAGAACCTGAGGGCTCCTTGGTATCCTTGATTGCCAGAAGCCTCTCTCTAGAACTGTTTAATGTAAAAGAAGACTGGGAATTCTGAAGGAAATGCAAAGGAAGAAAGAAAACTTCTAATACTCGAAAGAGGAGAGTGAAACACTTGAAACAAAGATAAGGTGGGAAAAGATGAGCAACTGGGCAAGTGTATACATGTTCTGAAAGGTCAGAAATGAGCTTTGTTTTGCCTTGGTAAGTTCTTTGCTAAATAAAGGTGAGATTCAGGACCACAGTTTTTGTTTAGTGCAAGTCATTGCAGATCCACTCAAGACAGACGCAAGTCTGGCATTCTTTTTTTTCTGCTCCTAAACCTTTTCTGTGGTGACTAAATGGATTCTTGTGGTGCAGGCTACAATTCTGAACTAAAATCTACTGTAGTTTTTAAAAAGAAAGCAATCACATTATTGTCTATGGAACACTTAAAGTGGCTCTATTTAGCATCTTTAGGATTGCATAGTTGTTGAATTAGTGTTTCAAAGGTGTAAAAGGAAAAAAGCGGTTAATGTAATTGCCTTATAAAAAAAATCTAATAGCTTCAATTATAAATGCAGATGGAAGAAACTGCAATAAAATACAGATATTGAACATGGGAAAAGAGCACTTTGGCAGTTCAGTCTTTAAAGCAAATGCTATACCAGTGATCCACAAAGTTACAACCATTTAGCAAAATTTTGCTTTTTCTTCCTTAAGCTAGGCAAGCAAAACTTGTGGGTTCACATTAATTTTTTCCCATCACAACTGTAATTACACAGGGGACTTGCCAAGATACATCCTTTAAAGATAAGAAAGATAAGCAGGTATTCTTGGGACTGGACAAAAGAGTGGCTTGCACTTAAGTAGCTGTGATTCACTGTAAGACTAGCTGCTGTCCTATCATGTACTCAAATGCATAGATGTCTTTCCAATTTGTCCATGAATTGCAAGTATTGGGGTTTATCTCCATACATTTTCAAATGGGAGAAATTTTGTAGTAGAACTAGTTGGTACACATGGGGATGCTAAAGTAGTGCTTCCGACTTTGAATAGGATTTTCGACAGGTGCTTTTGATCCAGAACACGAATTGAGGGCAGGAAATGTTTCTGTGCTGTTCGTGCTCCCTCTGCTGGTTTTTTGGAAGCATAGAATGGGAGAATACAGCTGGCTAACGTACTCGGCTGCATGAAATGCAGACTTGATGGAAGAATAGAATAAAGGTCAAAAAGACTGAGTGGAAAATTGAATCTCTGAGCCGGGATCTTAATTCATCTTCCCGACTTCATTATTTGTAATATAGTCTTTAATTATATGATCTACAATTTTCAACAGAGCTTTGGTTTTACAAGATGAGTAACTGTTATTTAGTGTACTTTATCCATTGTGGAAATTAAATGCCACTTAAGAAATGCAGTGGTACTCTGGAAATAGAAAGTTTTTAAGAGTAAGCAGCGTCAGCTTTAGTGTCCCCAGTCTTTGACTCTTCTGTAACTTTACTGATAAGGTTACAAGAAACATAAGGGATAAAAATAGTATTTAATGAAAACCAAATGTTATATTAAGGCAGTCCATATGGTGTTCAAATATTAAAAATACAATTAAAAAATTTAAATTATGAAATACAAATATGTAAACTGATAACAAGTTGCATGTATAAACATACACACACACATATTTTGTTTAAAATGAGATAATGGGAATATAGTACTGTATTCTCAATCTCTCCAAGTTTATGTTGAGCCACAAGATGGATGTTAATGTGGACTAAAAAGGGGGTGAGGAACTGCAGTGGATAGTGGATAGTGTTGGTCTTGTTAAAAAGAATCTTGGCAAAAATGCTGTCAGGAAAGGAAGCCTCTGTTCCATTAATTACATCAAATTGCTGGAATGCTGATATGGAAAACTTCCATTATTGCCCAGAAAACAATAACATCCTTGTTTTCTGGCTAGAAAGAAAAATGTAATAAGTTTATGAAATTGTTTGTATCGCTTGATAAAATTGTTTTTAATCTATTGTCAAAATAAAAGCTAAAATTAAGAAGTAACCATGTAATAATAATCTTATTTCTATAGTCATTAAGAAGATTTAGACTAATATTTCATCAAGACGATTATAAAATATTTGAGAAAAGATTGTAAACAAAATACAAAACTAAAATTGTGAAGAAATTATTCAAAAATACTGGATTTTTCATTTCTTTTAGAATGTACTACTCTACAGAATGTGATAAAGGGTCTAACACAAACCATTGAAAACCAATGTAACGTAAAAGGTAAAAGCAAAAAATGTTCTTATATATACTGTATTGTAATTTAGAATAAGCAGGTATTTAATTTTTTTGTTTATATTTACTGTTTTTTTCAGAGAGAAAAAACTGGCAGCCAAACAGAAAGGAAAAAAAAATGTATCTAAAATCAATCTTGTGCAGATTTTGGTGGTCTATATGTTTAATGAATGTCTATTGCTATTATCACACTTAGAATACACATGTAAAAGAAGTTCTGCCTTAATGAAGTTTTTTTAATCAATAGTTAGGTTTTAAATTTATTTCACCATAGCACAGGCAATTTTACAAAAAGGGAGAAAGTATCATTCAACTGTTGGACTGTAGCCTATTAAAGCATTTATACATAGTTTTTATCACTTTTTTAAATCAAAGAGCCTTAATCCTCAGTGTAATGTTACTAAAATTTATTTGTCCATAAATACTTGACAATTACTCATTGCTATTTTAAAATAAAATACATAAATATTTGCTATATCTTTGTACCACAGTTTGGCTGTATACCATGTAGTTAATTTTATACCCATTATGTGTTCAAGGCATATTAGCATAAATATTAATAAACCTCTAAAAACTGGAAGTATATGGCTGCTTTTAATACTCAAAATGACTTTTAATAATCAAAAAACGTTACCTGCTTTTTCTAAATTCTGGTTTTGAGGTACTACTTTCTAGTTTTTGGGAAACAAATACTTAAAAAGTTGCATCTTCCAATTTGAAACAGTCATAGCCATGATAATAATCTTTTATTTTCTGAGCAGAAGATCTAGATTTTCTTGAATGCATCAGTTATCGGAAGGCTAAAGGCAGTTCAAAGTACTAAAACCAGGCAAATATTATGGAAGTGTTCAAGGCCAAGTTGGATGGGGCTTTGAGCAATCTGGTCTAGTGGGAGGTGTCCCTGCCCATGGCAGGGAGGTTGGAACTCGATGATCTTTAAAGTCCCTTCCAACCTAAACCATTCTATGATTAAACTATGAATTTTCTTGTTAAAAAATGGAGACTGAGATTATGCAGTTCTGTAAACAATTATTATCATGCCTACAAAAAACAATGATTATCATGCCTACAAAAAAGTTCAGAGAAGTGAAAAAATGAAAGTAATTTCCTTATTCTGCTTTCGTGGTAATAATACCGTCAAAATGTACTTTTTAATGTGATCATATATTTTTTTTTTATTTACATAGATGAAAATGATAGACTGAAGGGTACCATTCACATCTTGGAAGAGAAATTAAAGACTTGTGAACAGGTGTGTCACAAATGATCATTCTTTAGGTAGAGGAATAATATTTTATCTCTAGCAGTTCATATGTATTCATATTCTTGGGTTTGCTATTATTAGTGCACTTTTCCTAACACTTACCATGTGTAAAAAGAGAAGAGTTGTTCTCATGACAGTATCAATATGAGAATGTGTTAGAGGGACTAAGAGGTTAAAAATACCAAGTGCTGAGAATTCTTGCTCAATCTAAGATGGACTTTTTTTTTAGCTGTGTTTAGCTTTAAATTCAACTTGACATTCTAAAATCTAATCTGTTGCATTAAAATACATTTTTGTGTGGAAATAAGGTTTTGATATTCAAAATGCCTGCTGTACTGCCAGAGAAACAACAACTGTCTGAATTTTGTCTATAGTTTCTTTGGGAGTAAATGCTACAAAAATAATAGGTCTCTACCTCTTATCTGCATCTCATAATAAATTTCGTTTACCATCTCTCTTCTTTTTATCTGTGCCACTCATTTCTGGAAAGGAGGTAACACCAGCAGGGCTAGTCATAAGTTGTATTATTTCTCTGTGCTAAGATTGTAGATCTGTTACCTATATAGGATTAGGTATCTCACTGCTGATTTTCTCTGCCTGTGTCTGTACTAACTATGACTTAAAATTAAATTTTTATACTACTAGAGCTGTTATCTTGACAGTTTGAGAATAAAATAAGTACTGCCTTCTGAAAGATGTGAGAAAACTATGATTCTATAGCTTATATATATGTATGGGCATGGCGGAACTTCCTAGTGTTGTTCTGAAGGCACTTACTTGACTATGTCCATATATACTGTTGCCACCTATCAGTAACTGCTTTTGTGAGTGCCTCTGAGCATTGCTCTGGTGAGTGGCTACCTTCCTTGTCAGAAGGCTCTGACAAGAGCTTTGGAATAAGCACCTCTAAACTGGTGGCTATGGCCAATTCCTTGATAACCTGGGAGTAGTTATTGGAGCAGCCTTACAATAGGCATGCTCAAACTCTTCACTTGAGTATCAGTGCCACCGGTATCACTACTGCTGACAGCACTCATGTTTCTGCTGCTGCCAGTATGAAGTTGTGGAATTCTTGGTATAAGCAATATTAACAAAATTGATACTTTAAGTACAATTTTCGTTATACAACCGTACAGTCAAAAATCTACAAAAGTAAGACTGTAGTCATTAACTAACTGCAGCATTGTATCAGATCCTGGATTGAGGAAAGAATTATTACATCTCTGCTTGCCTGTTCTCCTAATAAGTAAAATTTCTAATTTTATATTAACTGATAGCTGTAATACAATGGAATCTGCTATGTTTTTCACCTGTGGACTTCAGCCAGATTGTGTAAGAAGTAATGGGCATTTTGAATTTACTAGATCAAAGATAAAACAAGTACTGAATTATAGCGTACTGTACATTTTTACATGAAGGTTGTGCTTTGCAGAAGGCTAAGAGCACAGAAACCTCAAGATTTTTATGAAGCTTTTTACATTTGCAGGCATATAAAGATCAGATTGAGAAACTTATGATAGAAATTAAAAACAAAGAGGAAGACCACAAATCAGAAATAACACAGCTGAATTGTGATACAAGAAAAAAAAGTAAGTTCTCCAAAGACTGAATGCTATAGCATTGGGTAAAACATGTTGTTACCTGTAGGAGCTATACTTTGTCTAGAATAAGTACAATTTCCACTTCTTAGTAGAAACATACAAAAGCTAGAAGCGGACAGTATTTGATTGAATTTTATCTTTGCTCAAGAGAGTAGACGGTGGCAATAAGACAGCAGTACAGCAACACAGGATGAGCAGAAATTTCAAAACCGGTAGAACGGACACTGGGAATGAAATTTCAGTGAATGACATTGTTTTCCCATGAAATACAGATATGCTGTTCAAGAAAGTATTAATATTTTGGGAAATCCTGTTATTTTTTCATCTAAACATCTTCTGTAATCATCGTATTTGGTGTCTGTTACTAGTTGAAGTAAAAGAAGTGGAGTATAGAGAACAGAGAGAGAAAAAAGAACTGGAAATATTAGAGCTAACTAGGCAGCTGAAAATTCAAAATGAAGAGAAACAGAATGAAATAATTAAACTGCAGATAGAGGTATGCATTACAAAGCTTAAGTTAAAGATCAGTTGGGCATTGGGTAAACTTAGAAGAAACTGTGTACTGAAAAATGATAATTAGTACTTAACAAAGTAATATGGTCGAATCTAGGAAACAAAAAATTCTTGTCTTTGCAAAGATGAGTGGCATGTGCCCACTTCCATAATGGTATCTGGGTCGCTTCTGCTGAGGAATCGAGTTCTACCTACTGTATAGGGAGACCAAAGTTTGCTGTGCTCTTGTTTTAAATGGAATTACTTTGAAAATTTTGCTAGTTTTTGAGCTATAAAAAAAAATAAACAACGCTTTCTGCTTATTTTTTTTTCTTTTTGATTTCTGAATGCTGGAAAGATATACTTTTTATAAACTTCCAGGAGCTTAAAGACTTCCAATCTTGCAGAGATTTGAGTCACAGTATTCAATATGCATTTCATGGCTCAGGTTTTAAGCCACTCTCATTACAGAAACAATTCAAGAAATACTTCAGATCTTTCATGTATCAAAAAAGAAATAAGGTGTGAAAGTGTTTGGGCTGAGTTATCCTTGGAGCATGAGGTTTCAGAGGTTTTGACCATCCTCTGCAGTTTCTCCTGCAGACAGGCAGCTGTGGAGCCTTCAAATTTTTTTTTAGCAGTCATGTTGTTTGTCTGAATGTTTTTGGTTTATCATATTCGTACTACATACTTTTTGCAATTTTTGGGGCATTTTTTTATGAAACTTAACTAGTGATTGCATTCTTTTTAAAATAAACTTAAGTAGCTTAATTGTCCTAGGATTAAATAGTAGATAAGCTTGCTATTAATACTTTCAGATGCAAAATCCAGTTTAAAAAAAGTTAAAATTATACTTGTATTATTTAACGTGCTTTTTTTCCTTTTGGTTCTTAATGTTTTGTCTTTTCCCGATTCTTTCAGTTCAATGCTAGATTAGCAAGAGTTCAGAATAAGACACCAAAGTCATTTTCAGATGCTTCTGTCTTGCCACAAAGTATCTATCGAAGGGTATGTGCTTTAATACCCTGGAGTCTGGAGATAATAAATACAGTTACAGCCTTTTTCCAGCAGTAGTTCCCTGGGGGTTTACTGTGTGTGTTCTGCAACAAAGCTTAGGGGATGGGTGAGTGTGGGTGGGTGGAGCTTCATGCCTCAGGTGTCCGTCTTAGTCTCCCACACATCCCTCCCACCTCTAGACAACTGATTTCTTTGCACTGATGTTGATATAGCTGGGGTTCAACAACAAAAGCCCACGTGAAATGGTTTCAGTAGAGAATTGTGAACCTGGGAACTTAAGATAGAACTGACTGACAGAAATGACTGTGATATATATTATGTGCATGCATGATTGGTTTTGTAGGCTTGCGACTTTGGCATGTCACAAAAGTAAGATTCTAGTGAAGCCATCATTGTAATTTTGGGGATATAAAATATTGAGAAAAATTCTTTTTAGACTATTTCTCATTAGTAATAGCATATTGTATTGTTACATAATTCTATGTAATGTAACAATGAAGCCTTTGCTTGCATTTTCACAGAAGCTGCAGCATCTCCAGGAGGAGAAAAACAAGGAAATTGAAATTCTCCGAAGCACCATAAGAGACTTAGAGCAACGTATTAATAAAGGCCAAGACACACATTTCAAACGAAGGAGATTTTGAGTAAATGACATGAAGTATTTCAGTAGTACATACAATGAGAAATAGAAAGAGTATATTTCAAACTATGCACCTGAAAGTAAAACTAAGATATGATGAAATACAGAGTATTTTTTATTGAAAACGCTCTTGTCAAATATTCCAAAGGCATGCATTCTGTGTATATTCAGGGCTACTTTCTTGCTAATCAGCATTCACGATAAAAAGATTCAGGTTTCATAGGAGTAAAAATTTCCCTACTAAACCATCATTAATTATCGTGTACACTTTCAAAGCAGTTTTCCTTTCTTGAATATTTGCTTCTTCATCCAGGAATCCTTTGAACAACTACATTTTTACTTCAACTCCGTTAATCAAAGGTTAGGAATGCTAAGCTACAGACAGAGAAGTTACACAAGTTTAAGTGGTATATTACCTTACTAATCAATACAGATTTGTCAAATTCAGCACTGTTCTAAACAAAGATAAACAGTAAACCAAGATTAAATTTGTTCTGCCCCTCCCTCCTTTTGATACTGATTCTGCATGAAGAGTTGTTAACACTGCTTCTCATTTTAGGCACAATCTTACTGATTTAGTGAGATTTTACAAGCTGTAGTAGTATGTATTAATGGACCCTGATGCCATATCTAAGTGACAAAAGTTAAGCATATAAATCTGTTGCTTTAAAATAACGCAATTACTGCTTGTATCTTACACTTGAGATAAAAAGTTATTTTGGCACATTGCGTAGGAATAAGCTTTTCTTGTACATAATTTCTATCCCCAGGTTAAGAGAAAAAAAAACAAAAACAAAACAAAACACAACTTTTGAATATAGTCCATCTTCGTAATAAAAAATGATTAAAATATCTGTTTTGGTTATCTTCTATTCTTGATTGCAAAACATCAGACAGGAGCCCCTAGGTCATAGTTTATGCTCCTGTCCTCACAAATGCAAGCAGAACGTTAGAAGAGAAACAAGAAAGACAAATTAATCAAGAATGCCGACACCTTCCCAGTGCAACTGAAGAACAAACTACAGGTCAATTCAATTCCTTTAAATTATGAAGCTTTTCACTGATGGAATTTGACAGGTATTGTGTAATTCTAAGAGCACTGCTCTAAAAGTCTACCTCTTAGCAAGATTTTTACTCTACCCACCTTAGTATAATTTTTAACTGGGGGCAATAAAACCACAATCTGTTAATTTTTCCACTCTCTCAACTATATGAATTTAGGTAGTGGGACTCCTTTGCATTTTTAAGGTGCTTAGTTTGTTTTTCAGGGTCAGTTTCTTGCCTTTTCCTGTCACTGTCAGGTGTCACTAGTTGCACTTGCTCCTGCTGCTGGTGACTGTCAGGCAGCAGTGAGCAGACGTCACTGTCAGGATTCAGTGATCTCCTCTGCTGACAGCTGGCCGTGTCACCTGCAAGAATTTGGAAGTGCTCCACGACACTGTCAAGTGACAGAATTTCCTAGCTCTTCAAACAAAAGGTGTCGACAATGACATCATCAGCTACTAGAAGTTGAGTCTGATGCTGTCTGCCAATTTCAAGTTAACTGGTTTTTACAGCTGGTTTTCCCTTGTTTTCATAGCTTTTTATCTTGTGTAATTTCCACACTTTCCCCTGGAGGAACAGTGTCTACCTGTTCAGGACTACCTGTCTGATCATGTCTGTTTTGACCAAACACTCTATGACGCCGACCGCTGTGAGGACGATGTCTTCTCGTTTCAGAAGAAGCCTGATGGTCCTCATTTTTAGAATGACGACTGCCCTCACGATGGTGGTGGTGGTGTCTATGTCTGTGCGGGTTGTGGTGATGTGAATGTTGACCGGTTGGTTTGGGTTCTATCTCTGCTAGCTTTTCACCTGCATTTTCAGTGATGTTTTCACATAAACCATCAATATCAGGTTCCTGCAAAACAGAAGCATGCATTAAATAGAAGGCATTATATTTAATTAAACTACTTGTAAAATATTAATTATTTTAACATTTTTTGCAGAACCTGAAACCCAATTTTAAATTATTTGTGCCCCTTTGCTGAAGAAAGATAGGAATGTATCAAAAAGAACCTTGTTTTACAATACCACTGATAAACAGACAGAGCTCTTACTGTAAACTTTGAGGAATTCTAATTTAAGTAATTGCTAATAAAAAGTATTCTTTTTCTGGGATCCCACATCTGACCTGCCTGAGGCCTACATTTATCTGGAAAACTATATGATGGGATCAAAAATTATTATTCTTATTGAACTTTCATGACTATGCGTGTACATTTCTTGATAATCCTTAAAGTAGTCCTGATCTTTAGTTACATGTGAAACATGTAGTTACATGTGAAACATATCCTTCTTTTATAACGGTAACAATAATTTTTCACCCTGTATTATCACTTTTTTTAAAGTAACTACTATATACGGTGTTTAAACATAAACTAAAAGGAATAGTAACTCAAACCATCTCAGATTTGATTCCCAGGCCTAAAAAACCCACCTATTTGTTTAAGTACCTACCTGCCCCCAAAAACTAGAGTAGCTAATTTCTTACTAGCTGTACATAACCCCACAAACAACATTAGCCTCCAAGATTGCATTTAGGTTTATGAAAATGATTTGCATTTCTGTCCAGGGCAGGAATTCAGATAATCAGTCTATTATAAAGAAGATCTAATTCACTTTGAAAAATGTTTAAAAGCTCTCTGGCAAGACACATGAAATGTGTAAATTCTAAATCATGGGTTTTTTACAATTAATCACACTGAAATAATTTTTTTTAAGTACTAGTCACATCTGGTTTCCATTCCTAGTATATATAGAATGAAATAAGAAAATACCGTGTAAGAGCAGTTTCCACACTTGTTCTCACAGTATGCAATCTTAATTGATTCTTCTACATACTGGAAAGACAGGAAGGAATAGGGCAGACCCAGATGATAGACTAGACGGCCGCACCTAAGGAGAGAAAGAACATTGTGGTTACATACACATAAACGTATACCTAAAATTAAGTATCTCTTCTTATCATGCCTTATTTTATTCACATCAGTCCACCCACACTGCACAGTCCCGTGCAGACTGCTTCTGTCCAAGGAGTTTACAGGCAAAACCAGTACCTGCCTCACAAACGTTTGCCCGCTCAACTGCATGGGTCAGTAGCGTGACGCATGGTTTCTGTCCGACGTAATGGCTCTATGGCAGAAGCCCCTCGTTCAGTGGCATTTCGATGACCAAAGGCACACTCATTACAGACCTATCTTGCTAGTGAGGAGGGCTGTTTACATAGTGGTACAAATCGCCACATGGTTGTTGCATCCTTACAAAAAACGTTCTCATGCAAACATGTATTTTGGTTAGGAATGTGCATTGCGGGGCTTCTGTGTTACTGCTTTAGTGTGCACAAGGGGATTCTTATGGTGCCCGTTTGCCCATGTCTGTCCTTGAGTGTTCTGGTAGGCACTTGACTACAAAACTGGTACACTCAAAGGAGCAGGACTTGTTGAATCATTTCCATTACATCAAAACTGGAAAATCGGGATCTCAATTAAAGAGTTATTACTGGTTCTGCCAAAAGATACATGTCCCAGAATCCTATGATCAAAAAGCTCTTTTCTTCCAAAGTTTTAAGTTTCACCTAAAGACTAATTTTTACATACGGCTACATGACAGTTTCAGCAACTTCAGTCAAAATGCTTTCTCATTTGATTCTACTTTCACATGCATGGATGTGATAAAGTTGTCTGAAAATAAAAACAATTTAAGACCAGGATCGTGCTATCAAATTCTATACATGGTTATACTAATTGACATCCACAGTAGTTACAAAGAAAAAATGATTTATCCCAAACTTACTTAAGCAAAAGCAGACTCTTCTTTGGCAGCTTCCTTTTTCCAGTAAATGCAAGTGCTTTACTTAGTGCAGCTTAGAAGCTGACTATGACTTCTTTGTTGTGAGATAATCAGGTTATTTGCAAACCAATGAAATGATACAGAAATTTACAAAGCATTACTCTAAATACATGCAAATATTTCCCTGTGTTCCCCTCTAAACACCGACCTGTCATAGATGAGAAAGTCATCTTTGTTTCCATTTAAGGTAGTCCAGACATCATCTTGCTCTTCGTCTTGCTGGTAGACAGCAATATAGTCTGAAACACTTTCCTTCAGTAGGTGAAATTTCCTCTGGGAATTAGTTCCCTGATGGTTGACAACCACATACGAGATGTTGACCAGTCCTTCATTCTCTAACTTCACTCGCAGGTCTTCCAATCTAGTGGAGAACGTAAAGAAGCAAGACTGAAAATCGTTACAGAATTGTAAGATTTGCTGTGTTCGACAAAAGTTAATACGCTCCATCTTGCTTTTATTACAGTGAATGTTATTTTCTCCCAGTTTTCTCGCCATTTGCCATGACTATCAACTGTGCTGTCACCAAACCAGACTCGATAGCAGCTAATATGACATGGGTCCTGCCCTTGTCAGTAGAATGCAGTATTAAGTACAGCAGTTTTCAGACTGAATGCAGTGTTATTTTTATTTCAGTTCCTTCACACTGGTCTCACACAGTTGTCTTTCTTTAAATGCTGAGGTTTTGGTCACATAGTTGGTTAAAGAATCCGCACTGTAAATACAGTGTGAAGATGAATAATCAAGAAAGCAAACACGTAGTAAAAGGCTGACAGCTCTCCCACTCATCTTGATGTAGCTATTTTCTATAATAGCCAGAAAAGGGATATTACAGCAATTGGGTCAACAGGATGGTTATAGAACATGTGCATGACCTGGCTGGCAGTTGAGAGTCTTTCCCTTTGGCATCCCACCACAAATGTCTTTATTTGCTCTATAGTGCAGAAAGCTGCTTTCTTCCTGTACAATGTGGGTGGGTTTTTTTTTTTCCTTTTTATTTGTCTCCTTCCTATTGAATTGCTCTAGAAAACTCTCTTAATTTTTCAGTTTCAGGAAATAGTATAGAGCTTGAAAGACTCTTTAAAACCTTTCTAAAACATACAGGATGAAACCCAACTACCTTGAAAGTCAACCACGAAGCCCAGTTTTGACTTTGATGGAGCCAGAGATTTACCACTGCTTTTTCAAATACAGTTCTTGAAAAACTTGCAAAGACTATTATAATATGAAGTTATGAAGCCTAGATGGGGAAACTAAGATATTATTACAGTGATTAAAATCAAGCTCTGAAACCGGTACTGTGAATTTTTAAACCAAAATGATTTCACAATCACTAAATGAATCCAAGATAAGGGCTGTATGCAATTCCTCTTTGGGTCAGCTCAAAATTACTTTCTTGCCGCTGTTGCTGTCACAATACCTAATTATTTGCATAGAAGTAGGTTCTAGAAACCAGAGCACCAATGTCTCAGGTCTTATATGAAAATATAACACTGATGGTCCCCTTGAATGCCTCATCTATTTTTCTAGGTCAGTCTTTACCTTATCTTCTGGAATTCTTTTTTATATCTAGGACCTCTGAACAGGGGCTGGGAAAGCACATCAAAGGCCCATGTTTTGATTTGCCTCTTCCTCTACAGACCTTACATAAGAAATGAATGCTCACAGATATCTCTGTCTCAGGTGTTCTTGCCATGTCAGAGAATTACGATGCTTCCTGGCTTCAGCATCTTTGCTACATTAATCATGTGCTGCCGACAGCAGCATAGTCCTATAGAACTGTTTCTGTTGGATTTTCATGCGGTTTGGGTTTCATTAATGTCAAGTTCATCATACTTTTATGTGGTAAATACACTCTGGAGAAGATGATCTGTCAGTCAGGACTAAGTCAGGAGATAAAGAATCTGAGCCACTGGCAAAGAACGCTCCTGCTGAGAGCTAACCTGGTTGCTGGGTCACGCATGCCAGCTGGGACAGCCGCATTTGAGGAAGCTAGAGTTCACTGAGTGCATCTGTAGTTGCGCACGTGTATTATCCTCAGATGGCATTAAAAAATTGACTAGTCATGTTTTAATGAAAACTGGGAAAAAGATTTACACGTACCTGGAAGCCTGCAGCAGGCACAAGTATCAGCTAGCCTGGAGGAGAGCCACCACCGTCACTGAGCCCCTGGAGTTCAGCATTGGGTTCTCCTCCCCAATGCGCCATTCTGGGGGCTCCTTGCAGTTCTGGATCTCTGTCCCTCCTCCTGGGAAGAGACAGAGAGCCAGAACCAGCCCCAGCCCAGCCCACATGGCTGGGCTTTATCTGAAAAGAGAGAAAATAAACAAAATGAGATCAATGCCTAAACAAAGTCCAGACTCTGAAATTCCCATAACAAAACACAGCAGGATATTGGCTCCACTCAGCTTTAAACAAAAAAAAAAAAAAAAAACCCAAAAAAACAACAACAACCAAAGTGTAAGAATAAATTTGAGCTACTTTGCTCCTGCTTGATCATACTTCTTTCATTTTGCAGTGAGTTCCCCTATGATAAATAGGCGGTATTTTTTTGTTGTATGTAAACAGCTGAAAAGAAATCATTCAGAGTAACTTGGATTTTCTTTTAATGCCACTAATCAGAATACATTGTCCCTTCCTCTTTGTCATTTCTTCTTGATGGTTTTTAACACTTCAGTGATTTTAAAGTGGCGTCATTTCTTGTGTTTTGAACTCAGTTGTGCTGAGCCGGTTTACACCAGTAAGAATCTAGACCAGTTCACTCCAGATTCCAGAGTAGTGCCACTGACTTGAAAGTACTTGCACCAACAGTGTATTTTGGTACACAACAAGCATTTCAGCACCTGGCAGAAATTTAAAAAAAGGCTTAAAGACTTTTACAAGTCAGTCTGTAGTATTTGGATCCCACTGAAAAAAATCTCTTAAGAATTCAGGCACTAGAAACAGTTTTGCAAAAATGAAAACTGAGTTTCAGGATTCCTCAGATTTTACAAAATCTCCTACCCACACTTAATCCGTTTAATGTTTATGAAAATCGAAGCATATTAGAAATTCTGTAATTATATTTTCCTTTGATTCCATTAACATAATAATTTTGGCTTAATATGTTCAGAAAACACTCATTATCAAGAAATACATAAAATTATAAAACTGCTCTCCAACATGTCCCAGGTTGTGGAATTGCATAATTTCACCATTCACATCAAAGTCTGACACTAAACACAGAATGTTTTGGAAACACTAAGTTCTCATAGACGAATCTGCAAAATTGTCAGCATAGAATCAGTCCTTTTTAAAAAAAAAAAAAAAAATAAAAATAGAACATTTCAATAATTGAGCTTTTAAAACAAAAGCCAGCTGGTGCAAAGCCAACATCATTTGTGAAATCTGTCGGTCCCTGAAGTTTCTTTCCTGCAGTTCTACCAAAAGCATTTTAGGGGCAGTATGTTGAAGATTAAACTGTGGTTCAATAAATATCAACAGAGCCTTTTTTTTTTTTTTTTTCACTCT
>NW_009646931.1:14895-21324 GCF_000708025.1 Charadrius vociferus | reverse complement strand
AGCGAGGGAGAGGAGAGCAATGTTCTGAATTACGGTTCCCCTCGCATTTCAACTTTCGAGTCGGTGTCCAACGGAAATTTCCACAGACAGCCTTTTCAGCCAAAGAAACAAGCAGACACCCTGCCAAACCTTAAGTCATGAAGCTCTTTCATAGCAAAACCAGCTTCACTTACCCTTTCCTCCTCCCCTTCTCCTTGGCAGCTCCGCCTCACTCCACTGCAGAAGAAAACAGTGTGGGGAAAAGGGCTGTGGTATTTATACAGCTCTTGTTTATCTCACTTCGCAGATACGGTTCAAAGTTCAGGGAGCTTATTCTGAACGACCTTGCAAGCAAAGCAAACCCCTTTAGCAAAAGTAGCCAAAATACTTCTCTGTTAACTAACTCCGAGTGGAAACCATTTGTCCTGTAGAACGGCGAGGTAGTTTTAATATAATGACTCTGAATATCAGGTTATGCGGTTTGTCCGTCACCCCAGTCAGATGGAGATAGTGGTACAGTCAGAGGAGGGGGGTGGGCCAAAGAGTCATTATTTTCTGAACACAGTGGTAACCACAGAGAGAGGGGGAAGGTACTTCTCTATTTATAAAAACGCTGAGCTAGCAGGTTTTTGTCTCATAGGCTTTATCTGATATTTGCCTTAGAGAATGGTGTACCCTGTCTGAGGCCATGTGCGGTACAGAGCTCTTTTTGCCCAGCTGCTCTTGATTACATCACTCAGCTTTAAAACTTATTTCTGTAGAACCTGCCAGTTTATCAACTTCTGAAGGTTAAAGCCCACATCTTCAGCCATTTAGATCAATGTAGCTACGTGAAAGCCATGAAGGTCTACCAACTGGCTGTAGCCACTTAACTCTCTGCGTTACCCTGTTACATTTTCTTAACACCATCATCACTGAGGTATCTGTGGACATTCAGGTTAAACTGTTTCCTTACTCTCGTTCCTCAGTAAGAGAAGTGTTTACGTGCAGAATGCTTTATTTTGATTGCAGTTCACTTGAGTTTGATTTCCTTCAATATACATGTTATTTGTGCTTATGGAGAAATAACTGTCTAAAAACTTGGTCTGACCTCAGAGTTTGACGTGGTGAGATCTATATTGTTTAGTTCTATGGCCTGAGACTGTCTCCTGCACAGATGAACTCTATGCTTCTGGTTGGGTGTGAGAAATGGAACTGCCGACCTTGGAGTTTATCCTGTAGAGCTCCTACGCTCAAGTCAATGGAAAAAAGGACAAAGATCTGAGGTTTTATTCCATAGTCTTTGAGGACATGATGCAGAAAACAGACAGACATCAGATTTGGACTGATTTTTTTACAAAGTGGAATGTGTGCACATTCTTTATATTGTTAGGGAAGCACATCCTTGGATTCTGTGCCGGGTTGGGACCATAACTGGGACCTCACAAGTGTGATGAAGTCCTTTACTATTCCAAATGACAGATTATTTGCTGAGCCTCCTGCCTTAGGATAGGGTGTTGATTTTCAGTGCTAATAAAGCCCTACAAGGTTGGCTGAAAGTAAGTAGTTGGTGTGCATCGTGTCTGTCAATTCCTAAATGAGCACTGAAGCAGCCAAAAAGAAATGAAGCAGGTACGGATCTATGAGTAGGAATAAAATGCAGCTCAGTAGTGACTGACAGTTGGTCTCTTGCCAATTATTGCAACACAGGTGGAGTTACTATCAAATAAAGACCAATGTTCCATTCCCATTTCTTTTTCAGCTTTGCAGAGAGGGATGTGCACAAGGCTTGATTAACAAGTGCTGAGCCTGTAAGTGGTATGTAATACCACCAAGTGCTGCTGACACTAGCACTTCACAAGAACTGAAGAATAAAAGGTCCAGACAGAGTAAACTGAGCTGAAGCAGCTAATTTATAAAACAGCCACATTGCTCTGGAAAGCACATTGAGGATGGAAACGTGCAGTGGTCACTACTGAAAATTTAGTATTTCCTCCCACATAGCATGCAGAAGCACCTGCAGACCCTCACTTCCCTTACAGAGAGATGAGAGGCAGCTGTTGTTAGCAATTATCACTGTGACAATAAATAGTATCTATTACATTATTTATTATTATATTAATTACATTTATTATAGCCATTGTAATATTAAGGAGAGCTTAACTACATTCATGGTGATAAGCCATAAGCATCTTGCTTTACAATATTCACCTTACCTGAGATCATTGTTCTGCCTCAAGATTTATTGAGGAAAAAAGTTCCTCTGTCTTAAAACAAGTGGTAGGGAATATTATCATGTTGGCTGTGGATGTAGATAGAACTAATTCACTTGTTTTAGAAATGTATAAACCCTAAATATGTTTGAACTTCTGTCTGAAGCATTACACTTTCTGAGTAGAAATAAATCCATTCCACTTTTTTTTTTTAAAAATGGTAGAATAAATGTTAAGTTTACAGTCTAAGAGTCTGACCATTCCATTTCTTATATTAATCCCCCTTGAATTCGTAGACTCCTGGAGACCTTTGTCCATAGCTTCTAAAGACATGATTGTCTTAAATCTTAATTTTGCTTTCCACTGCAAGTATTTTCTTAGTTGTTATGTTCCAATCTCACTGCAGGAGGCAGTTATGAAGTCTAATTTGGACAAGTCTTCGGTTTCAAACAATAATTTTTATAATTAATCATCCTGTTTCTACTCACTTACTTTCTTATTTGTGAGGAATAATGGTCCTGGTGGCAATAACAGCCCCCTTCCCTTCTTATTGAACATAAACTACCCCTTTTTTTGACACGTTTCAAACTTTTCAAAGCATCACAGCCCAGAAATAACAGTGTCTTTGGAGACTAACTGATGTTTGTTACTTCTGTTGTCGAGATCAGTAACGTACAAATTTCTTTATAAAAATCTCAAATGGACATGGAATTACGAGGCTGTCAGTAGTTATATTCTGGTAAAGTCCGCTGTAGTGATTTGTGAGATGTGCAGATAACAAGAGGACAGAGGCAGAACATGGATCCAGCATGAATTCTATCGTGAGACCTTAGGACTTCAGTGTCTGTTTTGCTCTTGTGACTGAAGGATGTCACAAACAAGGAATTCAAAGTCCACTGGCAGATCATAAGTCCACTGATTCTTCTCCTGTCTTCTCATTTTATAACAGTGTAGCTGTGTGAACTCAGTGGAGTTACTCATAGTCTATAGTGGAATAAATTGCAACGAAAACAGGCTGTTGAGGCTTACTTAATGCTTACATAAACAAATTTCCATTTGTTTATGAGGCCTTAAACTCTTGGTTAAATGCTGTCAATAAAGGGTAATGTACATGAAGGTTAAGAAGACATATTAAAGCAAAGGAAATTCAGCAAAATAATTAGAACCACAAGTTCACCAGTTAAAGTAACTCCAGAAAGAAGGACAGTGGTGCAATATTGGTCTCGTGCTCCTCTCATGTGAGATCCAGAGCAGCATACGATAACTAAATGCATACTTCTCAGAATTCAAAGGAAGCAACAAAAGCTGACATCCTCTGATTTTGGTCTGGAGATTGTTATGGTGAACAAAGGAATAGCTGATACATGCAATTGTATATTTAAAAACAAAGTTTTCGTTTTCTCTTTGGAAATTCTGTTATAATAATGAAGTATCTTTCTCTCCTTCAACCTATCTGTAGCAAACTGTAATTAGCAAGAAAAATCTTTTTTACCAGACGTGTCCTAAGTCATAACCGTTACACAGATTACAAACACAAACTGCCCCTAGTTGCTGAATGCCTATATGTATTCTGAATTCATTATTGTCTCTGTTTACTTTCTGCATTTATCCTGCAATGATTCTATCAGCCTGCAAGTTCCCCATGTCACCCCAGTGGGCCTAAAATCAACAGTCCTCTTATCATTTGAAGGACAAATTATCTGATGATACCCAAGAGGCCGTTAAGAAGACCATAGCTGTACAACATCTTCTGTATTTTTGTATTTTTCAGTGTATTTAGTAATACTTGGCTATCCTGTGATCTACAGAAGAAAACTGAAAATTCTTTCAGTTTGGTGTGACTCTACTTAGGCTCCTGCTGCTGGGGACAGTAAATCAGGGAGAAGCAAATGTAATCATGCAATGCCCAAAGCAAAGTATCTGTACAGATCTCCTAGAATCACAGAATCATAGGATTGACTAGGTTGGAAGGGACCTTGAAGATTCTTGAGTCCAACCGTTAACCTTACACTGCCAAAACCATCACTAAACCATGTTCCTCAGCACCACGTCTACATGTCTCTCAAATACCTCCAGGGATGGTGACTCCACCACGGCCTGGTCCAATACTTGAAAACACTTCCAGTGAAGAAATTTTTCCTAATACCCAATCTAAACCTCCCCTGGCGCAACCTGAGGCTGTTTCCTCCTGTCCTATCACTTGTTACTTGGGAGAAGAGACCAACCCCCTACCTTGCTGCCACCTCCCTTCAGGTAGCTGTAGAGAGCAATAAGGTCTCCCCTCAGCCTCCTTTTCTCAAGGATGAACAACCCCAGTTCCCTCAGCCGCTACTCATAAGACTTGTTCTCCAGACCCCTCACCAGCTTCATTGCCCTTCTCTGGACACACTCCAACACCTCAGTGCCATTCTTGTAGTGAGGCAGCCTTAGGCTTTCCAGTATGGTACGTTGAGTCAATGCATAACTAAAGTGATTAAGGATCTGGACCAATGAATACAAAGGAAGTTAAACAAAACCCTTGATTTTTCTGTACTCAGGCAATTCTCTGTACATTAACAGATCAAGTCTTCAGGAGGTTGTAACTGTAATCATATCTTCAGAAGTATCATCATCAATACATACAATTCCCATTAAAGTCTTTATACCAAACAACTCCCCTTAGGAGATGTGGAGGAAAATGATCCATCAGCTCAATCCACAGCAGTTCATTCCAGGTGACTTTAAAGGCCTCTCATCAGAAACACCTATACACACAAGCTCTTGTTAATGATTTATAACAGGTCAGCCAAGCATAGTTCACTGCACTGAACCCTAGCCAGGGAATGGAAATTATGACAGCACAGTACATGGGATTCAGTGACAATATACAGTGAACCCTACAGGAAGTTCAAGTCCGTTCTTTGCTTATCTGTAGTAAAATACCTGAAAACTGAAGTGAAAACTGGGTCCAGCTAATGAATAAGAGGGATTTGTATGAAGAAGTTCTCTTTCAAGAACTGTTGATTTGTGATTAAAAAATTGGTGACATGCTCTTGGTTAAAATTTCTTTTTGTGGCTCTGTGTTGCTTTATTTTTCTGAGAGGCAGCAGTGGCTGCAAGCATCATGGTCTGCAAGAGATGTTAGGAGAGCTTGGGGGCAGAATCAGACAGCTGGGTGCAAGATGGAGATTGTTTTATGTGAAATGGAGTCTGACAAACTAAAATACTTCTGGCTTTGGATGCATGATATTGAAGGTGGATTGTTGATGATACTTCTTTTCAGACAGCATGGTCCTGGGATGCTGAACTGAGAAAACAATCTTGTGTGCCCTTCTTGGGACAGGAGTGTGTGAATGTACCACCAGTAATGAAGGTATAACTGGCCAAATCAACCATTTTTTACTATTCTGTCCATCTTGGAAATTCAAAAGCAGCTGCCACTTCAACATCTTCAGCATCAAAGCACTCTAAGTAGCAAATTGCTTGTGAACAGCTGAAACAATTTGCAGGTAAAATATAAAAGTAGATTGGTCTAAGTGACACTTTTCACTTAACAAAATATACTTTGCTGCTGCAGCACACAGGAAGCTGAGATTGATAGGCTCCTACTCCCACCATGAGTAAAAACTATTTTCACAAAAAAAGGGGCCTCCTCGTACCATAATGAACTCCAAACATAAGTACCTCAAGTGGTCTCTGTAGATAAAGATTTATTGTAAAGCAAGATTTTATTGTAAAGCAATACAAGTTTGAGTATTGCTCAAGTTTGAGATCCTCAAGGCAGCGAGGAAGGTGCGCAGCAGGCTGAGCACAATGGACTTTGGGAGAACTGACTTTGGCCTCTTGAAGCATCTGCTTGGTATGGTGCCATAGGAGAAAGCGCTGAAGGGAAGAAGGGCCCAAGAAAGTTGGTTAATATTCAAGGACCACCTCCTCCAAGCTCAGGAGCGATGTGTCCCTTCAAAGAGGAAGGCAGGCTGAAACGCCAGGAGACCTGCATGGATGAACAGGGAGCTCCTGGACATGACCAAAAGAAAAAAAGGAGGCCTACAGGGAGTGGAACCAGGGGCGAGTAGCCTGGGAGGAATACAGAGGAATCGTTCGAGCAGCCAGGGATCGGGTTAGACAAGCTAAAGCCCAGATAGAACTCAGTCTGGCCAGGGACATTAAGACAAACAAAAAATCCTTCTTTAAGTATGTCAGCAAGAAAAGAAAGACTAGGGAGAATGTGGGCCCTCTCTGGAAGGAAATGCAAGAACTGGTTACCCAGGACAGAGAC
>NW_009646931.1:5441-13375 GCF_000708025.1 Charadrius vociferus | reverse complement strand
ATGATTTTCAAGGTCCTTTCCAACCTAAACTATTCTATGATTCTATGAATACTGACCTTCTGAGGAGTGGTGGAAGAACCGAACTGTTTATTACATGTTCTATGTAAAAGCAGAGGGAGAGCTGTGCTGATTCATATGCTTACAACAATCAAATCCTGAACAGACTGCCTGCCACCTGTTTTTTGAATGGTGACAGAAGCCTGGAAAAGTCAGATCTTTACCTGATTCATATCAGGAAACTTCATTTAATATGCACAGAGGACTTACAGCAGCTATCTTACAGTAACACCTTTCCTGTTGTTGTCAGTGCCATTATTTAAAGAGCCAGTAATAGCGACTAGCATTCTGCCCATGCCTAGATTTGATTCCCATTAACAAAGCTGTACTGGGTTACAAGTTGTGCCTTCAGCAGATAGTACTTTGTCAAACGTTCAGCAGCTACAGTACCAGTTATTGATATGTAGCTACTTGGTATCTGCAACCCACACTTAGAATGTAATGGGTATGCCTATAGTCAGATGGATAACTGCACACCTTCTGGAAGTGCTAAATGCTCATTCACTGAATACACTGGAATAGCGTTAATACTAGAGTATATAATTTGGGTATCATAAATTCATACTAACTGGTGGGGAAAAAAAGATATAAAGACCACTACTAGCTTCAGATTTCTAAGTATTTCCTATTATCCTGGAGAGTTCACGTTTTTGCTGAAAATTATAATTATTAACCTACATTTCTTTTTGTGTGTTTTTGATGAAATATGTATAACAGAAGTCCCCAATCTTCTGATATTACAGTCCTATATTTTATTTTCCACAGATGCAGTTCTTAAAGGTAATAATGAAGGCAAAATAAAATTTTGAATACAGAATATTATTTCTGTATTGACAATGGTTGACAATGGGCCAGCAAAGACTGGAGAACATTATATCTGACAAACATATTAGCCCTACCTTGCCACCGGCAGTCTTCCTGTTTTTCCTACAGCTTTGGTCTCCTAGGTTTTGGCTAGTTGAGGGAAAAGTCAAAATCAGAGTAGTAGAACTGTTACAGCATTCTGGAATAAAGAGTGCAGAACGCAACACAGATGAAATAAATTAGTGTTTGAAAGAAAGAGAAGTGAGAGTAGAGAAGATACAATGACATTTTCTCTGAGGATACCTTTTGAAGTCACTTGCACAAGCCATCACACTACTCCACATGACTGCAAACAGCAAAGACAAGAAAAAATCTGCCCTGCAAAATTCAAGGAGCCACTGATTGCTTCTGTGAAATTGCTGTTATTTCATATGTTCATATGTGTTTGGATGGACCTCTTGGCTCGTCTGAGAATTCACACTGAACAGGCTGAATTCATATCATGTTCTCTAATTATACGCAACAACAGCAATACCCACTTTTGAGTCTCTTCATCCCGTTTTAAAAGCACTGGCTCAACTTGTGGAACTTGAAAAGTGATTGAGTCCTGGTCCTGACAAGAAATAGTCATCACACTATGCCTCAACATCTCTCCAGTCAGTAGGGGTTTGCATGGCCAGTCACTTGCAAAGACCCATGGCAGGGCAGTTGAAACTGGATGATATTTAAGGTCCCTTCCAACCTAAACCATTCTATGAACTACAGGGGAAGTGAGTCTCTGGTTGGCATTTTACTTTGATAAGTTCTCATCTCCAGTTGACCTCTATATTCATTTTTTAATGGCTGCCTCTTGTCAGGAAGATATGTTCAAAATATTATTCAAGTATGCCTTATATTATTTTCCAGTTACTAATTACATATCAGGCATGTAGCAGTCTTAAGAATTGGATTTAAGGTAGTATCCCTAGTAGAGAGTCAGTGTCTCAAGGTGGAACAGCTGAGCAGCTCCCACATCTGTCTTTGACCAGCCCTCTAAACTGCAAGTTGAATTTCTCTGAACTTTTTCTTGTCAGCAAAAAAAAAAGAAAAAAGAAGAAAAACAAACTAGGGATTTGTGCTGATCCTGCATCATGATCATTGCCAGATTTCCTGTAAGAGCTAAAAAAGAGGAAACAAAATATGAATGAGAAGTGAAAAAAACTTGTAGTGCTTTAAAAATCATGGCAATAAAGTTGCAGAACATTCTCTCCAACACAGCTAGCTGGCATTCAGAAGGAGAGACAGACCAGAAAATTAAATGCATAAGTGATCCCATGACTGCAATAACAGTAATAATTAACAATAAATGCTTTTTAATTATTTTCTCCTTTTTGCAAACATTTCATGATGTCTGGCTTGTAAATGTTTTAAGTTAATGATAAAATTCTTGTTGATTCTTTAACACAGACACGTGCCCAAGGGAAGTTACAAAATATATAATTAAAGGATCACGCGGGATTTCAGATATCTAGTTGCCCTGAAGTCAAATATAGGGCTTCATTCTCCATTGTTCAGGCAAACGGTTGTGCAGTCAGTGGCTCAGGTACCGTTCGAGGCTTACAGTGTGGATCGTGCATGAGGCTGGTCTTGAGAACTTAAATGGCAAAACAGACAGAGGCTGGGTTGGTTTGGGGGTTGGACTAGATGATCTCCAGAGGTCCCTTCCAACCCTGACTATTCTGTGATTCTGTGGGTGCTCTTTCAGTAGCACACGCACTTGGGTAGCTGCTCCGTCTGCGTGTCCGCAAAGGGAGTATGTAAGTTACTGTTACCATCAGCACAGCTACAGTCAATGTGTCACATAGCACGCATGGTCTTGCATGGGTGGAAGACGCACTTGATGGATGGAAGTCTGTGCCAGAAAGGAAGAAGTTCTTGAAGGATGTCATGGTCTCGGCTGGGATGGGGTTGACTTTCCTGCTAACAGCTGGTATAGTGCTATGTTTTAGATTGGGGATGAGAATAGTGTTGGTAGTGCACTAATGTTTCTGCTTGTTGCTAAGCTCTCAAGGCCTTTTCTGCTCCTCACACCACCCTGCCAGTGAGTACGCTGGGGGTGCACAAGAAGTTGTGAGGAGACACAGCTGGCACAGCTGACCCCACCTGACCAAAGGGATATTCCATAACATATGACGTCATGCTCAGTATATAACGTTGGGGAAGAAGAAGGAAAGGGGGGATCTTTGGAGTGATGGTGTTTGTCTTCCCAAGTCACCGTGACATGTGAGGGCCCCCTGCTTTCCTGATGGCGGAACATCTGCCTGCCAATGGGAAGCAGTGAATGAATTCCTTGTTTCGCTTTGCTTGTGTGCACGGCTTTTGCTCCACCCATTAAACTGTCTTTAGCTCAAACCACGGTTTTTCCTCACTTTTACTCTTCTGATTCTCTCCCCAATCCCAGCTGGGGGGAGTGAGTGAGTGAGCTGCTGCGTGGTCCTAGATGCCAGCTGGGGTTAAACCATGACAAAGGGAAAAAAATCTTCCCCTAGATACTGGTAAGAATTATTTCTAGGCTGTCCATCTTTCCAACTTTTTATTGCTCTTAATATTATCTTAATTGCATGTGGAACGTTTCCCTCATTGTCTCCAGGTTCTGAAGTAAACTTTCATCTATAGTGAACATTTTATGAACTTATCAGTCAGACGTAATTTGTCACAGCAATAATATGGTCCATAGGTCTACGGTTTTCTAGGAAGATTACATGACCTGATAGAAGGGAGTAATCTAAAATTATCTGTTTATGTTTCTGCACGTATAATACATAGAACTGCAGCACTGATAGTGGGCTAGGTCAGCTAGGTCAATACCTTTTCTGCCAGTTTAGCTTTAATCCTTTCCAGATTCTGTAGATTTCCCTGGATTACTGAAGAGAGCTAGAAAAATCGCCACACTTCATGTCCTGATGCGTTATGTTCACTGTTGCTTATCAAAAAGCACAAAACCAAAACATGTTGCAGATCAGGTTACAGAAGATTTGCTTGTGGAAAATCTGGGTTACCTCTGAAGAGGTAATACCTATGTATACAAAATCTTTATAAACAATGTGTATGTATGTTATTTCTACTCATGATGCACAATGCATACCCATACAAGAATGACATGGTATACACTTATTTTAACAATTAACACAGGTAACTTTTTAACAGAGGTTTTCCTTAAGAGGTTTCCCAGACAAGTACTGACCTCGCCAAGGCCTGCTGAATTTATATGGGGAGCTGGACTAGATGATCTTTAAAAGACCTTTCCAAACAAACCCATCCTATGATTGTATAACTCTTTGATTCTGTATTCTGGGATAAAAGGAAAATATAGCGAAGTTCTCTATACCTAGTGTTGTTTAAGCACTAAGCCCCTATACAATTATGCTTCTCATAATTCTGCAGAATCCAGATCACTATGGTTTATGAAACTGATAGTCATTATGTTCTTAGACTTGCTGCTTCTTCCAGATATTTAAAATAATATTAAAAAAAAAAATATTTGGATAGGAATACTAGAATTCAACCACCTTTTCTTGCAGTGTTCACCAGACACTGATCTCCCTGATTTCACTAGTTAGCTGATCTTTGTGGGGTCACAAAAATATGAAACTTGCACACAGTAGGTAAGATTTGGTGTGGAGCCTGTAGGGCAGCAGATAATAAACGCACATCCTGTCCTAGCAGTGCATTTCCCCTGAAACTATAAAGATAACAAAGGAACAAGCTGATGTCTTGGTGTCACAGATGTAAGGTTTAAGGATTTTTAACATAAGTTCATAACTCAGCATGGTACAGTTTTCAAGCATTGCATTTTACAGTTACCACTATTGTTTTGACTTTCATGAATTCCTTACATCTTCCCTTCCCTCTTGAAATAGTAAAGAGACGAGGAGGATTAACAGAACAGCTCTCAGTCAGAGGCACAACCCATATTTATTTTCCTTTAAAATTTTATAAACGGTCATTGACCTTGTTTCACTAGGCACACCTATCAAAGAGGCTCTACAGAAATGTTTTTCTCTTGCGTAACAGCACACATCTGGCTTGCTCTAGGCCTGACAGTAAAGCCCTTTCATGCACAGAGCAAGTCATTGTGCAATGAAGACATGCTGAGTCGTCTGATACAGAGATTTCTTGCAAATGATTGATACCACTGCAGGAACGAGCTGGTGATTCCATAAGACTTGTTTTAATAGAAGAGACCAGAAGAGGCCACATTATAAGTATCTGAATTCTGCACCTCCCTGGGTGAATCATTTGGTCCTGATGCGCGACAATGTGGTGGGAGATCTGGGCGTGTAAACAGTGCACTAAGCAGCTTTCAAGCCCATTTGGTGAGCCAGTCAGAACTCTCCAGCAAGCTGGGTGTAGGTCACAGGCTGCGAGGTGGATAGCCTTGTGCCAGATAAGTTAATGGTCCCTTCTGGCCTTCATTTATAATCTGAATAAACTGCCTTTAGAGAATAGTTACCTACTCAATCCTGCATATTAAGCACGCCTTCTGAATTCTTGGTTTCACATCTGCAGTTTATTAATTCCTTCATTACTTCAGACAAAGGGGGTTTCTTTATTAAAGAAGGGAATGCATGATTCACGGTTTCTGCAACTAGTTCAGTATTCATTTTTGTCTGTTTGCTACTTCACAGCTCTCCCTGGGAGAGGCTACCAACACTCAGTCTGGCTGGCGGTTCTCTGCCTTCTTCAACGCTACCATGAGAAGCCCAGAGGTGGAAGAGAGTATCTACACTTGGGTGTTACACCCAAACTCAGCTGAATGTTCTGTCCAAAAGGCTTATCAGGTTATCTCCATGAGTACAGATTTCTCCAGAGTGTCACTGAGGTGATTCTGGAAAAGGAAAAAAACATAGGGAATTTTTAGCCATACAAATGGATACTATGGGTTGAACTAAAAATATGGAAAAAAATCATTTGGATGTTTGCTTAACATTTTTTTTCTTGTGTAATTAAAATACACTATAAACCAGGTTATTTTGAGACTTACGACTAAATTGTATTGTTTTGTAACATGACTGTCAGAAATCCTAGAGGTAGTGCTGGGAAACACCACACCCATCTCAGAGACAGGAAAAGGAGAACCTGAAAAGTTATGGCTCAATCAGTCTAATTTTATATTTGAAAAGCTATTATGGCAAATTATAAACGGTTCATTTAAAAGCTCCCATCTAACCTGACAGTACATTTAGAAGGGGGAAGACATAGGAAAAAAGTAAAGAAAGAAACACTATGGGAAATGCCACGGGGGGGGGAAAAAGCAAATGGTCAGAAAAAAACATAAATTAATGAAAAATAAGTAAACCACTAACTTTGTCTGGATTGGTGGAAGGTGCTGGAATGGAAATTTTTAATTATTCTGTGGCATTTTTGGTCCTATAGCAATAATTTTAGCAATATTTCAATTTCAATCACAAGTTATTGGAGATTAACTTCTTCAACTGAAAATTAGATCGATAATAATTTTAAACGAACCTCCATACTTTTTAAATGCAGAGGTCATCAACATTCCTAATGTGCTGCCATGTACCAAAAAACAGGAATGGGTGTGGCAGACAACTCCTAGATTGAAAACAATTGTCTGAGCAGACCTACTAACAGGAAAAATAGTATTGTTACATTAGCGAGGCCATCAGACAACAACATAAAGAAATAAAAGGGACATAAATTTTACTTCAAACTTTTTTATATTACATTACAAACTATCACTATCAATACAACTTTCTTCTATTACTCTATTATAAAACACTGCAAGGAGTCTTAAGAGCTGATGTGTTAAAGGGTATACAAAAATTTATTTGAACTTGACTGAATGTCTATTATTTGTTTTATTTGATGTTAAAGGATTTCTGTGCTGAACAGCTGCCTTAACTTCATAGGCATTTACCCTTTTAGTGGAGGATGAACACAGCAAAAATAATCATGGAGATCTGGCACCACGGAAAAGTGGTGGCATTAATAAACAAGTTTATTCACAGAAATTATGTAGCTAAGCTCCTAAGAATTCTAAGAACATCCTAAGAACCCAAGTTTCATGTTGCCAGCACTCGAACAGGATAGCAGAGGGGCTGGTTGCAGCCAGTGCCGCTCACTTGTTGTCTTTTCCTAAGGTGAAACACCCCAGCAGCTGTGTTGGAGCTGTGAGGTGCTGCTCAGCCGTTACCTTCTTCAGCTGTGGGGCCCAGGAGCTGGAGGGGCAGAGCTGGGCACTACGGAAGGGAACAGCTGGGCAGTATTCCATGGCAGCTTTAGACACTGCTTCATGATGCTCATTTTGAGTACCACGCAATTTAAATTATAAAAGGAAAAAAAGCGTGCTGTGTACACCCTGCATCGAAGAGTGGCAGCGTAACGGAGGGTTCAGCAAGCGGAGCTGGAGAGAATCTTGCAAGCATTGTGTCATACCAACAAGGGCTGAGGGCAATCGTGCTCCAGGCCCTGCCACTGCCTGCCTCCCGGAATGTTCTAGCAGAGAGGAGCATAGCCACTCGCCCAAAATACAGCAACGCAACTGCAAAGCACACCCAGACCCAGAAGAGGAGACACGTGCATTTCCCCTCAGCCATTGGCACACACCCATGTGTTTGTTGAGTCTGATCTGGCAGTACAGGCAGCCAAATGCTGCCAGCACTTGGTTATGACGGCCATTTGCACACACTTAGAACGACAGAATCTCAGTTTGGGTTGGAAGGGACCTTAAAGATCATCTAGTTCCAACCCCCCTGCCATGGGCAGGGACACCTCCCACTAGACCAGGTTGCCCAAGGCCCCATCCAAACACCTCCAGGGATGGGGCACCCACAGCTTCTCTGGGCAACCTCTTCCAGTGCTGCACCACCCTCACAGTAAACTTCTCTCTGATACCTATTTTAAATCTGCCCTCTTCCAGTTCGAAGCCATTAGCCCTCGTCCCACAGACTTGCTGGTTCACTTCTGAAGCCAGTAAACGCGCCGACCCGAAGTCTGGAAGAAAAGGCGGTGTTTAATCTCATCGTAATGGTGGATTTAATTGCATTCTCCTTCCACCACCAGCCGTGCCC
>NW_009646931.1:0-4368 GCF_000708025.1 Charadrius vociferus | reverse complement strand
CTGTTACTTGCGAGCAGAAACACGCAGCGAAGGGCAGAAGTTGTTCTCACGTCAGCGGTGCCTGCAAAAAATCGCTGCTATTGCCCACCAAACACCCCTCGGAGTCCCCTTTCCTGAGGGGGTGGTGGTTTGGGCAGTGGTCAGCCTACTCTGGGTCGGCTGAATTGCCCTAACCCTGCTCTGCCGGCCTGCCTTCATGTGTGATCGCTGTAGGCAAGGAAAACAAGTGCTTAGTGCCTAAAATGCAAGGAGGTCCTGCTGTAGTCCAGGAGGGTAGTCATAATAAGATGGTTTAATTGAGGGAGATTTCTAAAAACAGATCGCAGATCGTGTGCATATCACATGAGGTGCATCCATTATTACCAGGTGATAAGGTTAAATCAGTAGTTGACTGCGTCTTCCAATAAAATCAAGGTGAAGAACTGAAGCAGTCCAGTTTCCATCACTCATCTATGAGCCTACTGATAAGCGGCAACCTGGATCACTTCTAATTGCCTTTGTTGGCTTCTTGGTTTTCTTGACTACCTTTCACTTCTTCATCCAACATAGTCATGCTCTTATTGAATATATGCTCTTCTGTTGGACTTTTTTCTGCAATATCACTGTGTCAAAAATTGGCAAGAAGAATTAAACAGTGGAGTAAATGGTTGACAGCTTCCCACGTGAGACTTTACATGGAATACCAGATGACAGAAGAAAGACAGGAGCTGCTGGTCATCTTAGTCCCATCATTCCAGATGAGGTGAAGTGAATGCAGCAGCAGTAGCATCCACTCCCTTCAACCTCACCTTCCCCCTCAACTCTCTTCTGTTGCCTTTAAGACCCTGATAAGTATTTGACTGCTTGGCAAAGCAGTGATAGGAGGTAGAGCTAGACTTCAATAAGCAGATGCTTCTGCTTTTCTTTTTTCATGTTCTTGGCAAAATGACTTCTCCACGGGTTGGTTTTTCTGAGATGCTGTCGTGGTTTAAGCCCAGCTGGCAACCAGGACCATGTAGCTGCTTGCTCACTCTCCCGGTTAAGATGTGGGCGAGAATCAGAAGAGTTAAAGTGAAAGAACTCATCGGTTGAGATAAAGACAGTTTAATAGGTAAAGCAAAAGCTGCGCACACAGGCAAAGCAAAACAAGGAATTAACACACCACTTCCCATCGGCAGGCAGGTGTTCAGCCATCTCCAGGAAAGCAGGGCTCCATCATGTGTAACAGTTAGTTGGGAAGACAAATGCCATAATTCAGAATGTCACCCCTTTCCTTTTTCCCTCAGCTTTATATACTGAGCATAACGTTACATGGCATGGAATATCCCTTTGGTCAAGTGGGGTCCGCTGTTCTGGCTGTGTCTCCTCACAACTTCTTGTGCACTCCTGGCCTACTCGCTGGTGGGTGGTATAAGGAGCAGAAAATGTCTTGAGAACTTAGCAACAACCTAAAACACCAGAGCTCTATCAGAATTGTTTCTGATCCCAAATCCGAAACATAGCACTATACCAGCTGCTAGTAAAAATGTTAACTGTATCACATCTGAAACCACGACGGATGCAAGAAAAGAGTGTGTTTTGTGGTGAAAATAGGAGTTCCACAATTTTCTTTACTCAATGTCTGTTAGTCATAAGAAAGTAACTTTGCTTTTACCATAACTGTATAATTCTCCTCTCTACTTCTGTTGAACCCCAGGTACTTGTATGTGTGTTTGTTATAAGTGAGGTGGAATTTACACAGCCACACAGGGGAGTTAGCAAGCGTGGTGGCATCAGCTCAGATGTGGTTACTACACTTAAAGAACAGTTTTGCGCTCAGGACTTTCCAATTCCAATCGCACACAAAAAGAGTCTGCACCAGAAGTTGGGGAGCACCTGCTTTCTGGTTTCATCTAGCACTCTGAAGAAAACTGCTTCTTTGCCACACCCAAAGTTTCCATCTTTGTGTTCAGTGTTTGGTTTGTTACTAGGTGCTCTCCTGACTTTCTTCCTTTTGTCCATATTAAGTGTAAGAGTACAGTATGTCTCAAATTCTTTTAAGACTCATTCAGGAACCACACATTCTTCAAAGTGAGTTAGACTGTGAAAAGAAACAAAGTTTCTGCATTAATGTGACCTTGAAATGTCTTTGCTTTTTCTGTGGCATTCTCGGTGTGAGAGCCATGTCAATGTGGGAGTTGAAGGTGAGTGCTGCTGCACAGATCTGAAGTCATTTTGCCTGGAGTTAATTTGTGAAATGCTTTCATTGAAGCACTTGGACTCTCCAGAGGTTCTTCTGCATAAGCAGCAGACTAACATCTGCATCTTGTCCACAGGCACAGGGTTCTGCTAAACCTCTTCAGGTTTAAGAAGTGTTGCAATTCCCATCCCCAGTTATGTTTATTGTGTAAGTGAGGGAGGAACGGCCATCATATTACAAGCATATGTGTCCCTTTCAAAAGATTGGCAAAGAATATTTCACCTTGCAGGGGAAGAAGTGTAAGAAGGCTGGGTGAATAAGACACTCTTTGGCCTTGGGTGTGACAGCACGTTAAATCCCTGGAACTCCTATGTACTCAGAAGCTGAAAAGTGACCCTTTATTACATCCTTATTTAAAGGAATTAAACATCTAGTGTTCATTAGGTACAAAATGTGTCTTAAGTATGAAAATATTAAGAATGGTTCTACTAAGTGGATTGGTAGAATTGCAAGAAGTAACTGTATAAAGATTCTGACATTACGCTGCTGTGGTGTTGTTGCGTAGTTGGCTGTGGAGATGTTACATTTCTGCAGTATTTGGTTTGAGGAAGGTGGGTCCCTGCTGAATCTGTACAATAAAGAGATACACTTACCCACTTTGACTGGTTTTTTTTATGTATATAAATAAGGCAATATTCCACCTCATTAACCTTACCATTTCCTACCTGTCAGCTAAAATCAGGTGAACTTATTACCAAGACAGTTTAGTGTTTCTATTGGTTTTGTAGTCTCTGAAAAGTGCTAGTTAGTTCATGTTTGTATACTAAACTGACTGTGCATAGTATTCTTATTCTCATACCACATCTTTTGTAGACTAGTCCTTTTGCCATGGAAGCTGAAGAAACGATGGAATGTATCCAGGAATTCCCTGAACACTATAAGGTTATTTTGGATAGGCTGAATGAACAACGTGAGCAGGACCAGTTTACGGATATCACTCTGATTGTTGATGGTATGTACAGGCCTCAGAACCAGTTGGTATACAGAGAATTCTGAGAGCTGTGCTGGGAAGCTGTTGGATTTGTCACAGGTCAGCTGTCAGACTGGGCTGCTGACAAATTCTTGGTTCCGTACCAGAGTTGCTTGCAGAGTTTCATTTAAAATCTCAGGGTGAACAGAGTCTCCAGCAGTGATTAATAATTGTGCTTCTGTTTTTCCAAACAAGGGGCTAAATATTTTCAGATAGAAGCCCAGTTTGAAACTGCTATGATATATTTAACCCATCATCTAAGGATTTCCAAAACATTGTTAAAATATTTTTCCCTAACGTGAGCTCACTGTTTGCATGCAGAGAACTTGTACAAATATTGTGTTTTTTTAAAAAAAAAAAACTACCACCACCTTAAAATAAGATTTACTTCTTGCTTCTTTACTATCTGCCTACTGTTTAAATACATAGTTAAAATAGGGTAGAAGCATTCACTTCTCTTTTTATATGTGCTCTAAGGATATAAGTATTAGTTTAAAAGGATGATGGAGATATAAGTGCTTATTATCTCCTTAGAAAAGATAGTGTCTGATAGATCATCTAAGATTGCTTCTTATCCCAAACATGTCTTAGAACAGATGAGGACTTCAGGGAAGATAGGCAGGTCCACTAGGACAGACTTAGCTAAAGAAGTACCTCCTGATCTTTAAAAGGATAGCAAGAACACACTTGAAGGAAAAGGCTCCTACACAGCCCAGATTAGAAGAAAGTAAGCAAACGAAGAAAGAATTACTCCTCAGGAATTACTGTGGTTTGACTGACAGCGCTTGCACAAAACTTGTCCTGAATGTTTGTTCCTGCTCTGGTATTAGCAAATCCATGTGTTGAGCTCAAAGCTGGTTTTGTGTGCAGCGGTGTAGTTCTAATCCATGTTGCTTCTCTTATCTCTGTCCCATGGAGCCTTATGAATGCTCATGCCTGCGCCAGGGAGAACGCAACACAGGGACGGGTAATACATAGTTCTTTCTGGAAAACAGGAAGAACAGAGCAGAACCACCTCTGTTCCGCAGCGGTGTTTATGCTGGCGGAAGTGGTGATAAAATAGCTCAGTCTGTAAGAGCAACAAAAACCAAGGAGAAGTGGGATAAAACCTGAGATCTGAGCCCAAGACATACAGGGAAAAGTTTGCGTAGGTATTTCCCATAACTTAAATATCTGAAAA
>NW_009646930.1:17384-19532 GCF_000708025.1 Charadrius vociferus | reverse complement strand
TGCTGTTCTGTTAAACTGCCCTATCTCGGGGGGGAGGGGAGGAAGTTGCTGCTCAGGCGCGGGCTGCAGAGGTCCGGGTCTGGTTGGTGAGCGGCGGTACTGCAATCACATTTGTATATCCCTTTATCAGTGTTATTGTTATTGTTTTCTCTTCCCTTTTGCTGTTCTGTTAAACTGCCCTATCTCAACCCACGAGTTTTGTCTTTTTCTTCTGATTTTTCCCCACGGCTGTGGGGGTTGAGCGAGCGGCTGCGTGGTTCTTTGTTCCCGGCTGGGGCCAAACCACGACAATGCGTTACGTCCATCTGCCAAATTTCTAAAGGACCAGTGCCTCTAGGATTAACTCCATTCGCCAATCCTCCCGAAAACTGTTGACAATCTGTGCACGTGGAAACTAGGCAAAACCACAACAATGACTGTGTTGCTGGCTCAACATATAGCCCTACTACATTGTTTTCCCTATCTAAAAATGAGGGAAGCTTATAGGAATAATGTCAAAATCGCTATTCCTGCAGCTGAATTGCGTAGTATTTGGGTTAGTGTCTCTTGCCAGTTATAAGACGTTCCTAATGTTTAACTCTGCCCTGATCCTTCCTGTGACATTTGTACTATTTGAGCATATCATATCATATAGCCATGATGTGTATGTATCAGAGTCAGGATTTCTGAGATGCCAGTGTCTACATCTGTTGTAAACGTGTGAAATGTTCTTGGGTTCCTACTCTCTTGTTTCTGCACACTTCACTGACTTTACTTTGTACCATACCCCCTCTTCTTTTCTTAAAAGAAAAAAAAAATTAAAGATAAAAAAAAAATCCAGATTAAAAGGGTACTCTACAGAAATTTACATCTGCCAAAGTACATGTCATGGAAATGTGTTCATTTCTATTAGAGAGAAAACCGTAGCGGTCATTCTTAGAGTAAATACAAATTATTATGTAAACAAGGCAACTGCGATTTTATATTCACAAATGCATATTTGGAAATAGCTTCCAAAGAACTTAGTTCCGTAAACAGTACAGTAACTGATATGTTTTGATTAATCAAAAGCCATTGTAATTTTGTTCTTAGTGTGGAGAAGGCTAATACAATTTAAAAGCATTAGCTGTTTATGCTTAATCAAACTATAAGCAGTGGTGGTGAAATCCCTTCTTATTGCCCTGACTTACTGTTATTTTGGCATCAAATAAAAGTCACGAAGTAACTTTCATTAAAGAACTCTTTATTTCAGATAGAGGCTTTTCAAGTTGATAGTGTCTCTAACATGATGCCAACCAAATTTGCCTTTGTGTTCTTTTGTGTTGGCATGGTAATAAAAAAAAGTACGTTTGCTTCAGCTGTATGAAATCTTTTGCTAAAATGATATCGGTGGCTTGTGAACTCTCAGTTGAAGATTTTCTGCTTTGTATAGCTTCAAAAGAGCCTGCCTGGCTCGTCATTATCCACCCCTTATTCCATACCATCTGTGTCATGCCCAGATCTTACAGTTCCCATAGTCTGTGGGCCATCCCTCAAAAATGTCCATTGAACTCACTTAGTCCATGATTGTAGGCTCCATCTGTAAGAACAGTCTCACAGGGCACATGAGATAGTGTGTAGCACTGGACTGGTACGTACTGTATATGAAGCTTGTGGCTGGTGTACCTGATGCAGTCCATGCCCATGGTCCGCGGGTTGAAGATGTCGATCTCGAGGAAGTTGCTGGATGCCACCTGATGAAGTCAATACTTACTACATCGTTACTGCACTTTACTCAGTCTCATTAAAATCCATCTGTCATTGATCTGGGTGATTCTTCTGGAGTACCATTGATAGCAATCATGATAACATACAGTAGCAAAGTTATTTAACATTTAACATCATAAAATTCTATTCATTGGCTATTTTCACCCAAAATCAAATCCCCATGAGGTACGCAGCAGACATCCCCATCTTCTTTCATCACCCACCAAGTGCACTCAGGTCCTTGGAGATCATTGAGTCCAACCCCCCTGCCAGAGCAGGGTCACCGACAGCAGGTTGCACAGAACAGCATCCAGGCAGGTTTCGAATGTCTCCAGAGTAGGAGACTCCACAACCTCTCTGGGCAGCCTGTTTGTTGTGGTTTAGGCCAAATCGGCTACTGGGGACCTGGAGGACCCAGATGGG
>NW_009646930.1:0-12676 GCF_000708025.1 Charadrius vociferus | reverse complement strand
GAGATGGTAACCAAGGTATGGACAAGACAGCAATACTGCACAGACACCCCAACAAAGCCACTTCAATAGTGATGTTAGCATATCATAAGCTGATATTGCACATGACAGCAAAATTATAGCCCTGATCCCTCTCCCTGAGATAACAAACAGCATCACGGGGAGTAGATAGAGCATATAAGAATTTACAAAACACAGCCACGCACACAAACGAAGTAACATTGTAACCGGCAACTATCTAACCAATATGGAAATGTATACAAGAATTCGTTTTAACAGGCTCTGGCTAAATCTGTCATTATTGCAACCCTTCGTGCCCCACGTTGGGCGCCAAAAAGGACTGTCGTGGTTTGGCCTCAGCCAGTAACAAAGAACCACACAGTCGCTCACACAACTCCCACAGCCGTGGAAAAAAGGAATCGTCAGGGCAAAACTCGTGGGTTAAAATAATGCAATTTAACAGAACAGCAAAAGAAAAGATGAAAACGCGATTACAGTATTGCCGTGATTCGCACCGACCGGACCCGCACCGCTGCGAAGCGCACCCCCAAGTGGCGACTCCTCTCCTCGCCCTGGCTAGCTCTTCTTATAGCCCGGGCATGGCTCATGTGGTATGGAATACCTGCCCCCTGCCGGCTCCTGGGGAAATTAACCCCATCTCTGCCGAAACCAGGACAGTGATGAATTTAAATTTTCTTTGGCCTTTAAATGTTGTCTTTCATTTTCAGGTGTCCGTTAACCTTTTAAAATTAGATTTAGGTCAAATTTTATATATTAAAAATTTGTCTTTAAACAAAGCATTGCCTTTTTTGTATAACATCGGAGCGACTACTAAGTTTGGGGGGAGAGGGGGAAAGCTTTTTGTGGACATTTTTGCATCTCAATTATGTGAAATTTAATTTGAATTTACAGTTATTTTCAACTTCTCCCAAACTATATTTTTGAGTGTGACAGGAGAAATGGATTTGGAGTAATAAATAGCAGGAGTATTCTCAGCGAGAGGATTTTTACATATCAGTGAAGTTGGTGTTTCTGGATGAGATTTCTGAAAGATAAGGGGGAAGGAGAGAGCACTGTGAATGGAGAAATGAGAAGCTCCGTGGAAGCAGTCACAGAAAAGAAGACACGCCAAGATTTCAGGAGTGCAGTCAGAAGAGTAAGTGAAGGAGACTGATGGTGGAATCCGTATTCTGAGTTTTGTTCAAAAACAGATCTTGAGAAACCTTGAGGTGTAAAAGATCTGTACTTCATAGTCTGCAACCCAAACTGGAGAATGAGACCTCCAGCTAGTGAAAGCACTATGTTTGATGAGTCTGAGGTGAAAATTGTGGAAAGACGCATGATAGCTCTGGGCTGAGGAGGCAGAGGGTTTTTTTAAGATATTTAAGATGAGAAATACTGAGCACAGGAGAGACAGAAGACAGTGAAAGGTTAGAGGAAAGCCTGAAGGAGAGGAAGAGAGTAATAGGACAAAGAGCAAGAGGAAGCTAAAGGAGATATAGACGAGAAAAAATAATTGCCATACGCTTAATACTTGAGAGCAATCTTCAGATTGTTTCAGCATTAATCCACTCCTTTCTTCCTTTCTCAAAAATAAAAGAAAGCAGAGGGGAAAAGTCTTACAAGAATTCTTCTGGCTGGTGAACTCATGGCTGCTTTCAGACAGTCTGGAGAAGCTGTTAGGCAACTCCCTAGTTTCTTTATCTATGCTGCTTGGAGTTCTCTTGGTAAGCAGAAGATTGATGTGGCCTGTAATTATCTTCTCTTTCCTGGGCTCTGCCTTAGAATAGCTTGAATGTTTGGCCATAAAAGTGAACAAGTTCATTCAGTACTCTGTGTGCTCTGCCAAAGCAAAGCCCCCAAAAGCACTTTTGGGATACCCGGAAAAGAAGCTGGGCCTCTTAGGGGCTGGCCTGGCAAAGGAGGTGTCCTTATTTTTTGGCAGAGCAGCACCACCCATTATGTCTGAATGACGCTATCCTTGAGTCATTGCTCCCATGGGGAGAGCCGACCTGTGGGTAGGCCCAGAGGCAGGCCGTTGATTGGTACAGACTGCGCTGCTGTTCTGCTTTGGATCATTCTTGGTTATTTTGAATTTTTTTGCCTCAGACTATCTGTTGGTCGTGGTGAATGAGATGTAGAAGTTTTTGGTACGTGACATCCAGCCTTCTCACCGTCATTTCTACCCTACCAGGCTTTTCTTATATTCCCTCTCACCCTGCCTGTGCAGTCATCTTAGTCCCTTTGAGCTAAATGTACATAGTGACTAATGTTCTATTAATCTCTTAATTTCTCTCTACATGTTTCATTCCAGCCTCTTCCTGGGCTGTTTTAGGCCTCCACTTTTAATTTTTCTAAAGCATAGGGAGCATCATTTGAGCTCGCTCTTGCACAGTCACAACTGAATCCATCTGTGCTCATTCAAGTATGTCCTTATTCATACACTACTTTCTTATCGACAGGTGTAGTTCTTGGAAATGTGATAGGTCATATTCATCCAGCGGCTGAAAGATGATTAGGGGCTGTTCATCAAGAGTATGAACTCCTTTTGAAAGGTAGGTCTGAGGAGTATGACATTTAATTGTACCTGCCAATCATGACATATTGTATAAGCATTGTGGCAGCTAGAACATATTGAAGGAGGGTGTCTGTGGTATGCTTAGGAAAAAAGACCATGCTGTTAGCATGGTGCTTGAAAATTGCTTGCTGTCGTGGTTTAACCCCAGCCGGCAACTAAGCACCACACAGCCGCTCATTCACTCCCCACCCCCTGGTGTCATGGGGGAGAGAATCAGAAGGGTAAAATTGAGAAAGAAACTCGTGGGTTGAGATAAAAACAGTTTGATAATTTAACCTCCCCCCTAGTTTTATTGCTGAGCATGATGTCACGTGGTATGGGATATCCCTTTGGTCAGTTGGGGTCAGCTGTCCCAACTGTGTCCCCTCCCAACTTTTTGTGCACCTCCAACCTACTTCACTGGTGGGGCAGTGTGAGGAGCAGAAAAGGCCTCCACTCTATGTAAGCACTGCTCAGCAATAACTAAAAAATCCCTGTATTATCAACACTGTTTCCAGCACAAATCCAAAACATAGTCCCATACTAGCTACTATGAAGAAAATTAACTCTATCCCAGCCAAAACCAGCACATTTGCCTATGTAAATTATCAAATTAATTCAATTCTGTGTTGGGGTGAAACTCTTTTGATTTCTCCTGATGGTCCTCATTTAAGCCATGATTACAGGAATGGCTTTCTTCTGGCAGGGAAAACTAGCACAGGAAAAATCTCATTCTGCTTCAGTATTCTATGAATTGGCTTTCACAGGTGGATAGGTATAGCTGATTCAATTTCTCTACTGGGCTCTGTATAACAGGCTAATTTTCAGAAACAGCAGATTCATGACACAGTAACTACAGCTTGCTTTGGTATTTGAGTCTGACTTTATGTGATAATTTTCATACAAAATTCATGAGCTGTTTGGAGAAAAGCACTCACTGCAGTGAGAAGCACTCTCAGCTTCTCACATCACTATTACAACCCAAGTTGTTGGTAATAGTTTCTTTCTTAGTTTAGATTACTCATCAGCTACCAAAGAAATAAATATTGACCATAAAAGGGTCAAATCATTGGTCACTTGGAGAAGATCAAAAGTTACAAGTCATAAAATTATCAAAGCGTTCTGATGGTCTGAGGACTTAGTGTTACTTGGGTTTAGAAGGAAACAAAGCACTATGCAGATTGCCTAAATCTTAGTTTATCTGCACATTTTTTTCAGATTTGTGACCAAATGCTGAAATAATACTTTTATCTATATAACCATTGTTGTTAGTTTTCAGTCTGACAGTATTCTATTGTATAATTTGTGCTGCCCTGGCAATCTAACTGCTGTCCACTGTTCTGATTCATTATTTTTGCAAGGCAAGGTAGCATACACCAAAGTTATGGAGAACAAGTTGAATTGAAATTTGTTTGAAATATGCTTTTTTTTTTTTAAGAAATGTTTCTTTTCAATATTACTTATTTTTGGTTTTCTGTATAGATCACTTGTGTTATTCTGAGTTTGGTATTTTATTTTTAAAAATCATGTTCAGGTTTTATTTCCAGAAAATTTACTTTATTTTTCTTTATGCCCGGTACAGAACTGCTTACAGAAATAGCTACTTGTCAGTAATCTTTTCAAAGACTCAAAGTATAACAAAATGAAACCCTTGGTCCCTTAGTCTAGATTCTTAAACACTAATATAAATTAGAGCTTCATTAAATTAATGATTTGATACTTAAAAAGGAGGATTCAGAGGAAAGGCTTAGAAAAATGTGTGAAGTATGAATGAACTCTGCATTAATGTTACCAATAAGCGGAAGAACAATGAATCATGAATTGCATCTGTAGAAATGCACATGCTTTCTGTGCAGAGACAGTAATTATTATGCCTAGGAGCATTCTCTGTAACATCTCCTACTCAGTTACTGTCAGCATCAATTATTCCATTTTGATGAAAACTTCTGAAATGATCTGAGGTTAAAGAGAAATGAAAAATCCAAGTCTCTTTGCTTTAGGTTTTTCCCTGTTGTAAATAGTTTGGAGGCATTGATAACTTGCAGCTCTCTTTTATACAGAGGCAATTAAATTTACAAACATATTGATAAACATACCTTAGAAATGCAAGAAATCGCAAGTCCCTTCATTTTTTAATGATGTCATTTACCATCAAGTTATAAGTGTTTCATAAGGAAGTTATCAGAGATTATCTGATTTGGCATATAGTGATGTCTTCAGGGATCCCTTGTGATATCTGCATACTGAAATGGGAAGAGGAAGCACTCTCCATTTCTTTTCATTGAAAGTGTTAAGTGAGTTTATCTGATTCTCTTTTGCAATTACTCATCATTTCTGTCATCTACCGTATAACCAAACATGAGAGAATTGCTGAGAAATACTTAAATGTTATATTACATAAGTGTATATATGTAAATACATAAGTACATTTCTGTTCCTAATATAGTCTCATATAGGCTGCAGGCTGGAAGCTGTCTGAATCCTGCCATCAGTGGTGCTCTTGCCAGCCCCTGAAAACAGGCCTCTTTTTGAATTCTTGAGTTTGATTTAAGATTGTTGATTTAGTATTTTTACAAGAGAAAACAAGCCTAAATCAGTGAAGAAATAATTGGCTGAACACATGAATTGCACAAGATACATGTTCACGCTTGGTGCCTCAGGGAAAACATGCTCTGGAGATCTCCACCCCACTCCTGTGTTAATTTTGACACCCCCACCCACCCCAAAACAAAATTCCTGCCACAGATACTTTCTGTTCTCTAGTTAGCCACATGTAAAGAAACCTTTATTTTTTATACTGATGCTTTTATAATTGGACTCTGCTTTGCATCAGCTGGGCAGCACATTGTCTTGCACCTTTCCTGAGATGTACCAAAAAGACTTCAAGCTAAAAGAGGCAGTGCGAAGCTTTTGCTGGAGGATCTGGTGACTCCACAGTGAGTCTTCACAAGTGAGCTAGACTGTCTCAGCTGTGTTTTTGCTTTTTTGTGTTTTTAACTAAACTACCCAAATTCTTAGAGATGGAGAAAATGGCACAGTATCATAAAGCCATAGAACTTCAATGGTCAGAGCCTATTTTGTTCACTCAGGTAGTTTCTGTGATCTGCTCTGGGTTGGTTCACTAATGCGGTGTGCTACTTTGTTTTATGAGATGACCTCCCTGTGCCTTAGCAGTTGGATCATCTATTAAAACTGAATAATGCAGAATATACATGAAAATCAGATGTAGGACTTCTGGTAAATTTTTTAGCCATGACAAGAATGCAGGACATGAAACAGATGTATGATACAAACTCATATCATATGCATAAATCATATAATTTCAATAAGTACATATATACAAACCCATACAGTCTCACAGAAGATGGATGTGGGGGCGTATGGATTAAATACTCAGATTCCCTGGATGCCTCACTGTGATCAACATTGCAATAATTTGTGTCTCCCTGACAATTGTTGCTTAGCTTAGTGCTGCTAAGAAAATGCTCCGGTTATTGTTATGTCAAAGAGGCAAAGACTGCCAAATCTGTAAGAAGAGAAATGTGGTTCGGTAAAGTGTTTAAAACACGAAGGGCAAGATTTATTGGTCAACTCCTAAGGATATGAAGGGAAAAAAAGAATCCGATCTGGAACAAAAATGTGATCCCTCATCCATGGTATGCTGGCGAGGCAAGTGGAAGGGTTAAAGGAGGAAAACAGGTTAAAAGCCTTGGCTATCTGAATAGAGGAAAAGATGATGGAAGGTTCTGATGGGTTTTTTTAGTGTTTCCTTGAAAGAATTTAGGGAATTCCTGTGCAGAGAAAAAAGGTGATGAGTTGATGAGTTGAGTTCCTGGAGTGTGTGGAAGACAACTTCCTCACACAGCTGGTGAACGAACCAACCAGGGGAAGTGCCCTACTGGACCTACTGTTTGTTAACAGAGAAGGTCTTGTGGGGGATGTGAAGGTTGGAGGTCATCTTGGGCTCAGTGATCATGAAATGGTAGAATTTTCAATTCTTGGTAAAGCAAGGGGGGGAGCCAGCAGAACTGCCACCTTGGACTTCCAAAGGGCAGACTTTAGCCTGTTTAGGAGCATGGTTGAGAGTGTCCCTTGGGAGGCAGTTTTGAAGGGCAAAGGTGCCCAGGAAGGCTGGTCATACTTCAAGCAGGTAGTCTTTGAAGCACAGGAGAAGGCCATCCCCATGGCACGAAAAACGAGCCGATGGAGAAGAAGACCAGCCTGGCTAAATAGAGAGCTTTGGCTGGACCTCAAGAACAAAAGGAAAGCCTACATTCTCTGGAAAAGGGGGTTGGCATCTTATGAGGATTATCATGATATAACAAAGCTATGTAGGGTAACCTGTTCTTTCAGCACCTTAGCCTTGGGGGCAAGGTGGTGGCATCTGGGTTCCAGTAATACAACTTGGTTACACGTCTGTATTCTTGCTGGCATTTGACATTTTTCGCAAGCCAAAACAAATCACCAGATGCTGGATGGGTAATGTCCATACTGGGGACGAGTTCTGTCAAGCCATCAGTAAGATCTTTCCAGGTAATGACTGCTCCAAAAGATCTTTGTGCAGTTTCCTTTTTGAAATGTATCTTGCTTTATCTGGGGGGTTTACATCTGAAAAACGTACAGTGGTAGTTCCGTATCAAAGTTCCCAGCCTTTAAAATGTCACCAGGTAGGTCAAAAGAATAATTTTGAAGTGTGAAAGTTCACAAGAACCTCTTTTAGGTTAAATACATATTTTGTTCCCATCGATATATTTTTTTGGTACGCCGCAATTTAAGTATGTTTGGGGAACCTGATGTGTATTTAGTATTCACTTAGAAGTTTTTATGAGTAGACCTTCATTTATCACCACGCAGGTTCTCTTGATTAGCAGCGTGGTTACCACTGAGCCTCAGTTACACCAAATACCCATTTACCTTGAGATTTATTTCTCATCTCTAATGCAGTTTTGACAGAATAACAGTACAGAATGTACCTGCTCTTTTGCTTTTATCAGTTTCTTTGGAGCATAGCATGAGCACAGACTGAAACAAATACAAGTGGCAGAGCAGCCCTTGGAATTTTAATTCATTTTTCCTCCTATATAAAGCAGGCCTTACCAGCCACACATACTTTAGGAGAAGTATTTATTGTAGAGAGGGACTCTTCAAAGGACCTCAGAAGAGTTGGAAGGCAAAGATCTATGGTAACACTTCAGAACAGGTGGCCTGGGTAAATAAAGGAGCTTTGTGATTTGATCCAGAACAGAGTGGGAGAGGCGAAACCACTGCCTTTTTTCAGTCTTTTACTTCCTGGCAATGATTCAAAGAATAAGGCCATGGAAATACTAAGTGCGAACTTTCTCAAATTCTCTCTCTCTTCCAAAAAGGCCAATGGAATCCTGGGCTGCATAGGGAAGAGTGTGTCCAGTAGGTCGAGGGAGGTCATTCTCCCCCTCTACTCGGCACTGGTGAGGCCACAACTGGAATACTGTGTCCAGTTTTGGGCTCCCCAGTTCAAGAGGGACAGGGAACTGCTGGAGAGAGTCCAGCGAAGGGGAACCAAGATGATTGAGGGATTGGAGCATCTCCCTTATGAAGAAAGGCTGAGAGAGCTGGGACTCTTTAGCCTGGAGAAGAGAAGGCTGAGGGGAGACCTTATTACTACTTACAAATATCTAAAGGGTGGGTTGAAGGAGGATGGAGCCACACTCTTCTCGGTGGTTCCCAGTGACAGGACGAGGGGCAATGGGTGCAAGTTGGAACATAGGAAGTTCCGTTCCAACACACGGAAAAACTTCTTTACAGTTAGGGTGACAGAGCACTGGAACAGGTTGCCCAGGGAGGTTGTGGAGTCTCCTTCTCTGGAGATTTTCAAAACCCTCCTGGATGCAGTCCTGAGTAATGTGCTCTAGGCAATCCTGCTTTAGCAGGGGAGTTGGACTAGATGATCTCTATAGGTCCCTTCCAACTCTGAAAATTCTGTGTGATTCTGTGTGTGTGTGTGAGAGTATTTAAGGAGCAAGTTCAAAGTTGCAAAAAGGTATTTCAGCTGAGGCTGTGAAACCTCATATTCAAGAGGTAGAGTAAGAAGTTTGGAAGGATGGAATTACTTGATTGGAGAAATCTTAAATATACATGTGAAGAGCCCAGTTTTCCTTCTGTTTAAGACAAATATTTTCAAAATAGGTTCAGGAGAAAGTAGTTTGGGCCTCTAAGCAAGTGCCATGCATTACAGCTGATGCAAACTGGAGAGACGAATAAAGCACATATCAGATACAATCAGAATAAAACTCAAGCAAAGTATGTTTTGTCTTCCTTTGAGCTTAGTTGTAGAAGAGTTATTTAACTGGAAATGGAAAGAAGTAAATACAGGAGGAATACAATAAAGAGAAAATTGGGATTCCTTAGGCCAAATATTTCAAGCACAAACGCTCTGGAAATAGTTTATCACAGATGCCAGAGATTCTCTTATGCATCTGTTGGTAGCCCAGCATGATGGAGGGGTGGGACTTTTGAACGATCTGTTAGGACTTGTGAATCCAAGTCATTTGTCTGCTTGGAAATAATCCATCCTTCCTTGATGACCGATGCAATCATAGGGTGTCCATAGTTTACCATCTTTCTTCCAAAGCATGTCATTGATATCCTTTTTTTTTTTTTTTTTTTTTTTTGGTCTGCTGCCAGCAATTTTTCAATTCTATATATAAATATACAGAAACATGGAATCACAGGATCATTGAGGTTGGAAGGGACCCCTGGAGATCATCTAGTCCAACCTTCCTGCTCAGAGTGGGGTTTCATTAATGCAGTTGCCCTGGGCCGTGTCCAATTGGGTTTTGAATATCTCCAGAAATGGAGACTCCACAACCTCTCTGAGCAACCTGTTCCACTGTTTGATCATCTCTACAATGATAAAGGTTATTAATGAAGATATTAAACAGCATTGACCACAGCATCGACCCTTGGGCTACTCCACTAGTGACTGACTCTCAGGTGGACTTTGTACCACTGATTACAACCCTTTGAGCCTGGCATTTCAGCCAGTTTTCAGTCCACTTCACTGTCCACTTATCTAGTCTGTGCTTCATCAGTTTGTCAATGAAGATTTTACAGGAGACTGTGTTGAAAGCCTTGCTAAAATCAAGATAAACAACATTCATTGTTTTCCCCTTAACCACCAAGCTAATCATTTCATTGTAGAAGGCTACCAGGTTGGCCAGGTATGATTTCCCTTTCACAAATCCATGCTGACTGCTCCAAATCACCTTCTCGTCCTTTGTATGTTTCAAAATGGTTTCCAGGATTATTTGCTCCATCACCTTCCCAGGAATCAAGGTGAGGCTGACTGGCCCTCAGTTCTCAGTGTTCTCCATCTTGCTCTTCTTGAAGATAAGAAGCATTATTTGCTTCCTTCCAGTCCTCAGGAGCCTCCCCAAGTTGCCGTGACCTTTCAAAGATCACAGAGAGTGGCCTTGCAGTGACACTGACCAGCTCCCTCAGCACCCCTATGTGCATCCCATCAGCTCATATGGACATATATACGTGTGGCTTCTTACAAGTATTCAGTTGTAAATTCTGTGATTCTGTGATTCTATATTTTGAGGGCTTTCCTACTCTGTAAGGGTACAGCTGTTGGGTACCTCCTTACCAGCTGAGCTATTCAGGAGAAACCTGGCTGACCCACAGCATGTGCTTTTTTTGTGAGTTTTATATGTCTACCATAGAGCATGTCTGAGACTGGAAGGTAGCCTGCTCTCCTAGGGAGATAAAAACTCAATTCCAGGCCAGCCAAAACCAGACCCTTCTTAGCCAAGAAAGTAATTTATAGACCACCGAGCAATCCTGCAATTAATTGTTCTTTGCAACCCATAGAACAGCTGACATTTGGATTCATCTAAGCTACAGACTTTGAGGGGCTTTTTTTTTTTTTTTACGTGTGGTTAAAGCACCCTGTATTGATTTATATTCAGAGCTAATTGAGAGTATGGCTGGAAAGCTGTTGAAAATCTTTTAGAATCTCTGAAAGCAGCAACAGACAAATATCTTCCTTGAATGAACTATACTGAGTCATTATTCTTTTTAGTGTATGAGTCCAGTCACCTGTTATCAAGTCTGATTGCTAAAGAAAAACTTGTATGCAATAAGTGAACTAAAAAACAGGACTAATTTATATACATCAGGGCAATTTGAAACTCAAAGCTCCGTCTGCTGTGATATTTTGCAGTTTTAGTAATATTGGGAAAATGATAATCTATGCAGAAGTGATTTATCTAATGCTGCAGTACACTTTGTAGTAGAACCTAAGAGCAGTCATTCTCGTCATTCTTATTGTGAACGTGGTTGCTTACACAGGATTCAAGTGTGATTGGTAAGTGTCATATAAATTTTAGTAGCAGATGATATCATTAACCATTTCATTAAAAAAAAAAGATTTTTTTTATATGGTAAGGTTTTTCTAAAAATGGAAGCCTTTTATCTCTCCAAAAATGAAGTTCCCTGTGATATTAAAGTTATTCAGTGTAAGAACCACAAAAAGGAACAGTCATACTCTTTCACTTCTTCTTCTATGCTGACAGTTTCCACACATGGTCACATAGGTGAGACTGAAAAGACTGCAGTTCAGTTCACAGGGCTCAGCGTTGAATGGGATGATTACTGATACACTGATTAAAGGGAGAGCCAGTTGCTAAGACTTTTGCTGACAAGCTCATGTGAAAGCAGCTTTGCTCCCTATTTCAGTATAAAAATGGGTACTGATGCCAGACTGCTGGTCAGGTTTCAGAGGAGTTTGGTATCGTGCTAGACCAGGAGGGCCCCTGGCAGGGTTTTGTAAAACCCTCTGTGGCTACAGTGCAATGTCCTCCCTTTTAGTCTGCTCAGTTTTATTGTACTGTGTGTCTAATATAAGTCCTGAGATCTAGATTGGTATGGGATTTATTTTTGTGAATAGCCCTCACAAAATTGGTATGAGTCTGAGCAATACTTGTGATAGTGGTGAGTGAAGGCTCAGGCTCTCAGCTGCTCCTCAGGGCAGATATCTTGTGAATTTTGTCTGTAAAGATCTGTTGTGGTTTAACCCCAGCCGGCAAGTAAGCACCACACAGCCGCTCTCTCACTCCCCTCAAGGCAGGATGGGGGAGAGAATTGGAAGAGTAAAAGTGAGAAAACTCATGGGTTGAGATAAAGACAGTTTAATACATAAAGCAAAAGCCACGCACGCAAGCAAAGCAAAACAAGGAATTCATTCACTGCTTCCCATCGGCAGGCAGATGTTCAGCCATCTCCAGGAAAGCAGGGCTCCGTCACGCGTAATGGTTACTTGGGAAGACAAACACCATAACTCCGATCGTCCCCCCCTCCTTCTTCTTTCCCCAGCTTTTTATTGCTGAGCATGACGTCATATTGTAGGGAATATCCCTTTGGTCAGTTGGGGTCAGCTGTCCCAGCTACATCCCCTTCCAACTTCCTGTGCACCCCCACAGACTACTCGCTGGTGATGTGATGTAGTTTCTGCAGGGGAGGGAGTCCTAACATCAGTGGAAGTAGATGCACTCTCTACAGCCAGCCAGCTGGCCTCGCACTCATCAGCTCTGATGTTTGGAGTGCACATTGCAGAGTATCCCTTTTGAAGTTGATCAGTTCAGAGTTCATGTGTTTTATCTGTGATATCTAAACCCAAAGGTTACAATGTAGAACTGTGATTGTATTAGTCTCTGACATTTTAGGAGTGGTAAATGTGGAGGGAGAGGTTTACATGTACCACATTCTCTTATAGTTACCATACCTAAAGAGCATAGTTCATTCCTATTGTTTGTAAAATAGAGCTATGCACTTATTAAGAAAGTTTTGCTAGTTGCTTGAGAGTTTCAGATGAGCTGGTTTTTTTTTCTTAATTACAATTCTTTCTCTCTTAATGTGAATTATTAGTTTGTTGCTTGGGTTTTGTGGGGACAAAGTTTGAGCCTGCCCTGTCCTGGGGCAACAGGGCTGCTGGTATTTCCCTTCAATCTGACAACTTGCAAGTCCTAAGGTGAAGAAGAAAACACAGTAATTGTCCTGGTTTGAGGTAAAACAGAACCAATTTTGGTCAGTAACTTCGATTCTTATCTGGGCCTTTCTAACAACTGAAATAAACAGCATATT
>NW_009646929.1:72763-82244 GCF_000708025.1 Charadrius vociferus | reverse complement strand
TCGGACCAGCCGAGGTCTCCCACACATGTCCATCAACTCTCAGCCCACTTCTGAATGTAGATGATTGTTGAGACATTCCTGAATGAAAAAGGGCATAACTTAATTCCGATGAGCAACCCAGGGTTTGAACTAAGCACGGAGGCCTATGTGCAACGTCCTTGCCCCTCCCCCCCCCCTTGGCTGCCCAAAAAGGGAGGAAGAAAAGTGCTAAGCAGAATGGAATTCGGGACAAAATAAGCCGGGAGAAGAGTAAAACAAGAGGCGCGTGGACAGAGTGACTTAGCCAATCTAGTTGCAGGACGTTGCGCGTGAACAAGGGAGCTGGACCAATTATAATGTTATTGCCTATGCATGCTTTTGCTGTAAACCTATATATACTCTGCTAAAATATTCAATAAAGGAGAACGACCATACTCATATTGAGATTTCATTGTTATTTCTAGTCACAAATTCCTCATGCAGACAGACAGAATACTCTCACCCCTGGTGGGGGCTTTCTGATTGATAACCTCTGGTCACAAAATCTGCAAGGCACCCATAGCAGGTGGCACCCAGTCTGCCAGTGGCCAACAGCTTGTGCACCTCAGCTACTGTCACAGCAGAAACGCTTTCTGAATTAATTTTCTTTTTCACAGTACTGTGAAATAAATTTCTTCCACTTCAGTATCCATCACAGATGGCATTTTCCATTTGATTTTTACACATATTTTTTTAAAACACTCTCACATGGCACAAGCTTCATTTATAAGACACAGATTGGAGGGGTATTTATAAAAAGCTACTGGAAAGCTAGCACACTGGTGTAGGTCTGTCTTATGCATCTCACACAGATGAGAGTGAAGATTTGCTTCCCCTCCTCCCCACCAACTTCACCACCATATTCTCTCATCATTATTCCTTCCCTGTCAGCCACTATTACTGAAGGGCCAGAAGAAGGACTCATACCCTCCTCCTCCCCCCACTTTCAAAATGGATAGCTATTACATTTATACCTAGGCTCTGCCCCAGTGTCCTCTCAAACTATCTTCATGTCTCTGTGTGCTTGGCTTCCCAATGGAGCTGGAGAATCTGTACACCCTTACAAATACCACACAAGCTGAAGCTACGTTTTATTTCAGTATGTGCATGTGTAGATTCTGTACATACTGCAAATGCAAAAAACCTGAAGTCAAAGCTTCAGTGAGTAGATTTATAATTGAAATTTTGACTTTATTATGTTTAAAACACTTTTTTAATTCATGAAATATATGGTGAAACAGCATCATACCAGAAGTGTTTTCTCTGTTCACTCTTGATCATACCCTTTAAGTCATACATAAAGGATGAAAGCTGGAAGCTGCTAGAAATACCTAATATGATGTCAGACTGTTACACTAAAGTGACATTACTTGACTTAGTATGAAGTGTCTGTTGCACAGAAAATCTGACCACAGCATGTGGATCTTCTGATTGTAACCTACAATTGGTACCTGGTACTCCTTCAAAGCAGTACAAAAGTCTGAAAGCTAATTTTTGGAACAAAAAAATAATAATCAAACCTATCCTTTCCCATTCTTTTTAATATAAATTGGTTGATAGTAATCTTCTACTCCTAAAGCAGCATTAAACAAAAGCACAAGGACCCTACCTTAACAACTCAAAATTTACAGACATGAAAGGAGACTAAAAAAAAGACAGCACCTTCTAAAAAAAATAATAATTCTGTTCTTAAACCTCAATGCATCAGAAAAAAAAAATTGCATTTTTATGAATAAACTCTCCAAATCTAAATAAAGGAATTTTGCAGTATGGGGAAGGCAGAGGGAAAATCTACTGTTCTTGACTTAGAAGATCACATGGAAGAGAAAACAACTTTTGATATAAAGACCTTCTACTATAGTCCCTATTTTTAATTTATGAAATGCATTGGCTATGGAACATAACAAGATACAACAGTCATATTCCCCAGTCAATGGGAGTCATGAACTTGAAAGTCCAGTCCAATATTCATAAGGTTATTTAAGTTGGACACTTGCTCCCCTTTATGATTTGTTTGTAGTAGTAAAAGGGCACAGTTACAGAATAGCCCTGGATAGTCTTTAGTTTGGCAGCTTAATTTTGGAATTTTGACAGCAATAAAGCATTAAAAGCTGAAGCTCCTTATATTGAACACAGTCTGGAAGATCAGTTTTTTACAGTGGCTATTGAAAACTTGGCTCCAAAATAGTGTATGCTCTTCTTCAGAAGTAACTTGAGTCAAAAAGAAATATGCATGTTTTAATAGAGAACAAGCTGTTGTCATATAGAGCACCCAAACAATCAAGTTCTCCCTGAATGACACAGAAAAACCTTTGAGAGCTGTAAGAGAGAGGGGAAAAAATATAATTCTGACCCAACTATTCCAGATTTACTTACATTTATAATGCAGGCAGAAGAGTCTCCTTCCAGTGTTTCATATAATTTTCTTTTATGAAGTCAAAAATCATCAGACAGAAAAACCCCAGTAAGCAATTTTTGCCTTTGCCAAACAAAGAATTTACATAAACATTTGTAACTAAAAAAAACCCACAAAAAAAAGCACTGACTTCAACCTCTACATCTGATGCACAGTGTTGTTTTATGTTTAATTTTAGGTGTTTTCACTGCTACAAGATGAGACCTCATATACCAGAGGGACCAGAATATACTACCTTACTGTCATATAATTTAGGCTCAGTCATATCTCAGACAATATTTTTACAAGATAAAGAATGCTTTTCATAGTTCACTAAATCCAGCAGCATGAACCAAGTTAACACAGAGTTGAGGCGTAAAGCCTGATTAGCCATTCAGTCACAGGCATTTCTTTTCACAAGGTGTGTCATGAACAGTAGCAATATAACCTCTGGCTGCAAATTGCAAGAATATGCATACGCTAAGCCTCAAGTCCTTTAAACTGTCTGGATGAATGTGTGAAAGTGAATCAAAAGCCAGCTCTGGCTCTAAACAGATGGTATGATGGAGGTAAGCACTACCAAGCTTTCTCAATCTTTTTATGTCAGCAAGGGTACAGAGCTCCTTTTTAAAAGGGAGCACACCAGGTTTTCCTGAGGTAGGGAAATGCCAGGGCAGTGGAGAGACACTACAGAAGCTGGCAGCTCTTGCTGGAGACGATGACGAGGCCATCCCCCCCTGCCTATAAAAAGCAGCCTAGGGAACACTAGTGATCAACAGTGTGGTGAGGTAGTTTGTGTGGAAGGTCATGCTGGAAAGGTGTAGTCACCCTACTACCTCAAGAGGTGAGTTCAATTAATGGTTGTCACCCTCTCAAGAAGGAGCACAGCTATGGTATCCACCCGGTAGAAAGCCATGTCCTCTGCACTTGGTAGAAAGGATATGGCACCCCAGACAGAGCTCCCACAAAAACATGCAGCTATCCAGGTCTCAGGCTGCCGGGAGTGCCAGAGCCTTTTGCTGGTAATGGATGGCTGTGTGAGGTGTGACCAGATGGATGATCTGCACAGCCTGGTGGCAGAGCTACAAGAGGAAGTAGAAAGGGAACATCAGGGAGTCTGAGATGGCCCTCAGACTATTACCCATTATTGCTCTTCCATGTCGGTGGTGATGAAGCTGCAATGCATAGTCCAAGGGCAATCAAAAGACATTTCAGGGCTTTGGGATAGCTGATAAGGGAATCTGGAGCACAGGTAAATTTTTCTTTTCTCCTCCCAGTTGCGAGCAGCAACATTGGGCTCATCTGTTTCTTCCAATCTATTAATACGTGGCTCTGTGGCTGGCATTACCACCACAGTTTGGGTTTTTTCAATAATGGGATGGCCAACATAGCACCAGGCTTGCTGGCATCAGATGGGGTTCACCTTTCTCAAAGGGGCAAGAGGGTCTTGGCTCATGAACTATCAGGGCTCGCTGACAGAGCACTCAACTAGGCTTGAGGAGGGAGGGGGGCAATATCAGGCTTGCCCGTGACAAGCTGTGGGATGACAGGCAATGGTTAGAGGGACAGGGTGCTAGCGAGGGCTCTCAACCTGCTGTTCTGAGATGTGTTGCAGCACACTTGAAGTCTTAAAGAGATGAGCCAGGGCTCCTGAGGTAATAGGAGCCAAGAGGGAAACACCAGTGAAATACTTCAAAGGAATTAAGGGGTGTTCCTCTAAGAAGGTGACACGGCCAACAGCCCAGCTCAAGTGCCTCTACACCAATGCATGCAGCATGGGCAACAAACAGGAGGAGTTGGAAGCCACCGGGCAAATAGAAAGCTATGACCTAGTTGCCATTACTGAAACCTGGTGGGATGAATCCCATGGTGGTAGATGCCCCATCCCTGGAAAAATTCTTCAGGTTGGATGGGGATCTGAGCAGCCTGATCTAGTTGAAGATGTCCCTGCTTATTGCTGGGGAGGTTGCACTAGGGGACCTTTTAAGGTCCCTTCCAACCCAAACTATTCTATGAAAAAAGGGAATCTGTAGAGGCTTCTTCCTTGTGTTGACATGGTGAATTGTGTCATCTAAACACAGTAATGAAAACAATTTCATTTTCTAAATGTCCTCATATGAATGGATATAAATCCTCTTATGAAGGAAAAATGTGAAAAGGCAAGGAATTGAAGTGTCAGAACAACTGTTCTCATCTGTCATTTGATAACTGATCTGCCATGTCTGCACAAAGGAAGTGAAACTCCTCCAGCAATTGTTTTTAGACTGTTCTCCACATGGTTCTTTATACTTTAGTCAGGTGTACTCCCACTCAGAGGAAGCCCACATGCTACAGAGGAGGAAGATAAGGGAGATGCTAAGTGTGTGAAATATTTAGTGGTTACTGTGAATATAGAATGGCATTTCACAGTTGTGAAAGCCAATTGGACTTAGGGTAAGATAATAGGATGTTCTCTAAGAAGACCCCCAGTCTCGCATGTGAAAACAGAAACTGTCAGCGGTCAGGCTGAGGGTGTCTTTATCTTCTGAAATATTGGACGTATAATCAGGATGCATCTTCTATTCCAATTGTTGTGATTAAGTAGGTCCAAATGTATCTGTCCTGTGCATTCTTTGCTATCATCTAGCCCTTGATTCTGGCACCTTGATTTTTCTCTGCATATCAGTGAGACTTTAGATAGCTTGATTTGGCTATCTTCTCAGAATCAAAGAACATATTTTTATGAATGGGGCCTGGTAGTTCATTAAACAGAATTCAAGAAAAACAATATATAATTTATTGAAAATGTTGTTGAACTGGGAAGCAATTGCCTTTTCTTGTTCCTACTGTTTAGAGGAGTAGTATTCCCATATACTGCTCTAATTCCGGAAATTAGTAGAGCAATCTGTTACAAGGTACAAGTAAAAAAGAGTGACAGTTTTTTCCTGGGAGATATTGGTAATAGAATGTGGTTACTTATTGGTATCAATGCAGTCCTTAATGCTCTGGTGTTGATGTTTTTTGTAAGACTGTCCCATCACATGATCAAAATCTTGACCATTCTTAAATCAGACACTTCTTGAACAGAGCCACTGCTTTCCTCAGACCCAATAAGATATCATCCGACTAAATGAACACTTTTGCATTTCTTCATAAACTCTTTTTCAGTGGGTATTACCTAATCAGAACAGATATGGCTATTATAGGAGTAGTTTGTGCCTTAGGTCTCCAAACTTCTGTTCTCAGGACAATAAGAAACTGCTGGTCAAACAATGGTCAGGGATGCAGCCCCTAGAAAAGGCGCACACTAGACTCATGTTTCTGAAATGAGAAGATTTTAACATGACAAGCAAGGCTGAAACCCTCCAGAGTAGGATCCACAGTACAGAACCTTTTTTTCAGGTCTAAAGAGAAAGATTAAAATTTTACCTTTTCATAATTGAATGAAAGCAGTCCTGCATCAGGGTTGAATCGGAGTGAGACTGTCTTGAATGGAAACACTCGCATGACACTTCAAACACAGTGCTAATATCTCCTCTGCCTGCTTGCACATCACTTCTGCTTTGATGCTGTGCATTGGAAGAAAAAAAAAAAAAGAAATTGTTTTCTTGTTAGAGCAAACCATGAGGTATAAGAAATAAAAAGCAGTACTTTATACACTGGTTGCACTAAAACAGTTGCTACTCTTTTTCCTAATATGATATTATTGTTACTTACTTGATATTAGAAGTTATTGTTACCTAGTAGCTAAGTGGAACTATGGTTGGTTTGGGGTGGGTTTTGGCCAAAAACCGTCTTGGAGGAAGACCAAACAGAAAAGCGTATTTTAAACCTTCCGTCTTATTGCATGGATTTCATAAATGTGTTTGGGTTTTTTTTTTCCTCTTTACAAGTGTTTTTCCGTAGCACCCATGCCAAACTTACTTATAGGCTGTAGGGAGGCGTAAGACAGATAGGGACAATGCTATTTGGAAGTAAGTTGAACTGCTTTCAGAGTAATGCAGCTGTGGTCTCTTGCTACATTGGTCCATTGCTCACAATCAAAAATTAAATGAAGTGCTTGAAGACAGCACTTTGTTCCCCTGGCATCCAAAGAGAACATATCCCTGCTCAGTACTTGGGCCCTGGTTGTTTTTTACATCCAGGCAGATGTGGAAGTCTTGAGTATTGAGTAATGACCCAGTATTACCAGGAGATCAGCTCTCAAGCTCAGGACTTTAGTTTTAGACTAGTTAGACACCTTAACATTCAGATAAAATGCATTCTGAAGTACTTTGGAGTTTCAAAACTGACAAAGTCTTGAAAACTGTAAACATTAAACTACAGTTTTTAACTTTGAGAAAGACTATCATTATGCATTTTCATGGTGTTTAGAGGTTGTTTTCTGAATTCCCATTCAACAGAATTCTGGGAAGACTTTTATGGAGCAAATGTTAGACACAAAATGGATTGAATGCAAATACCATTAGAATAGATTAAGATCGATTTGTTTTGTTCATGAACTGTCTGAAAAGGTATCATCAAACAGCAAGCTTGGAGATAGCTGAAGAAACAGTTTCTGGGTAGATTACAGAAAGATTTTTCTCCTCTCCACAATCAGCATATTATGACAAGATCACAGTTAGTACTCAGCATTGCACAATAATTAATTTTGAAATGTATGGCATTGTTGTGGTTTGGGCTGGGCTAGCCACTAAAATGACAGATACTCTCTAACTTCTCTCCCAAGTGAGAGAAGAATGAGAGAAAGAGAGACTTATGAGTTGAAAAGATACTAAACTACTTTAATGGAATATTAATAATGGAATAATAGAAAGATAATAGCATTAATAAGAAAATAATGAAATATATACAAAACCAATATCAAGCTCCCAGGATGATGATCACATCACCAGCAGACACTGGGAAAGTCCCAGACTGGACTAAGTGATGAATGGGAGCCGAACTCGGGAACTGAATAAAGGAATGCACAGATTGGGATCAAAGGCAGATGAACAGAGTCCTCCTCAGATGCCGTCCATTGACGAAAGAGGCTAACCACTTTGATCCCTCAGCTTTTATACTGAGCATGATGCAGATGGGATGGAATTCCCTGTTGGTCAGTTTTGAGTCACCTGTCCTGTCCGTTCCTCCCCACAGGTGTGACCCCTTTATGCTCTTCCACTCCTAACCCTCCAATGGGGCACATGAAGTTAGCTGACCTTGGTTGTTATAGCAATAAGTATAAGCAGGATCCTCCCTGCATGCCATTCCTTGGTATTAATTATAAACATTAGGCCTTATCTCTGCTAGAAGCCGACACTGTCTGAAAAATATGCTGTTAATTTTAGAGAGTTCAGTTAGTTAGAAGAGGCTTAGCTGCAAAGTAAAATTACTGAAAAGAAAATTGGTTGGTTTACCTCAAAACAGGACAGACATATGAATGTTTTCTCTCTGAAGAGAAATAAAAGCATGTTTAATAAAAAAAAAGTTTAAAAAGCAAATCATACAGAAAAATCTCAAGGGTTCACACAGTGTCCTCATGTCAATCAACCTTCCAGCTATATTTGTGCTAAAAAAAAGATGTTGCTTCTGTAGAAAAGAGTCATTCTCTCTCCAATTTATTAGAAACTGTTGAATGGAAAGACAGCTCCCCTCCAAGGAGTCACTGCAGCAAAAATTTAATTACTAGCTTTTAAACATAATTATTGCACGAAATAAAAAAATTATCATATGAAATAAGTCTTATTTTTTAAAAATAATTTTCAGCATACTCTCAATTATGAAGTCATTACTAGATTTCTTTATAGAATAAAAGGTCTATTTAGAGTTATATATAGAACTCAGAAGCAAGAAAAAGAACCTCTCTTTCCTTCCACTTTTCTTGAGTTTCTTTAAAATCCCTCAGTCTTCCTTATTTTCAAATAGGATTCTTCTATCCTTTCTCTTTGCAAAGCCACATGCTTGTCTTCTCTTGCCACAGTTAAATATAGCAGCCTGACTCCACCTGACTTCTGTGATTCCTCTGTACAGCCTTGTCTTGGTTCCGGCGGGGATGGGGTTAATTTCCCCCAGGACTCGGCAGGGGGCGGGTATTCCATACCACGTGAGCCATTCCCGGGGCTATAAGAGGCACAAGCTAGGGAGAAGAGAGTAGTTGCCACTTGTGGGTGGGCTGTGGTAGTGTGGGTCTGGTCGGTGTGCTTTGCGGCGGTACTGTAATCCCGTTTTCATCTTTCCTTTTGCTGTTCTGTTGAATTGCATTATTTTAACCCATAAGTTTTGCCCTGTCGATTTCTTTTTCCACGGCTGTGGGAGTTGCATGAGTGACTGAGTGGTTCTTTGTTGCTGGCTGAGGCTAAACCACAACAGTCCTTTTTGGTGCCCAACGTGGGGCTGGAAGGGTTGCAATAACGACAGATCTGACCAGAGCTTGTTAAAATGAATTACTTGTATCCATTTCCCATATTGGTTAGATAGTTGCCGGTTACAATGTTGCTCTGTTTGTTTGTGTGGCTGTGTTTTGTAAATTCTTATATGCTCTATCTACTCCCCGTGATGCTGTTTGTTATCTCAGTGAGAGGGATCAGGGCTATAATTTTGCTGTTGTGTGCAATATCAGCTTATGATATGATAACATCACTATTGAAGTGGCTTTGTTGGGGTGTCTATGCAGTATTGCTGTCTTGTCCATACCTTGGTTATCATCTTTCAGAAGTTATTAATAATATCACCCAATCTATGGGAGAAACAGGGGGAGATACTTTCCCCAGCTCTTTTGCCTCCCTTTTCTCCTTTGGGCCAGATATGACACCTCTTGAGAACTTTGAATATCCTTGGGATGCTCAAACCAGCATGTTTCTATTGCTATGCCTGCTGAATGTTTTTCAGATCTTGTTTAGGGTTAAGCAACTGTTTAAGTCTACCACCCAGAGATCTGCCCCAAGGCTGGATAGTCAGGGGTGGCATGGCATGTGGGAGAACATGGGCAGGTATCTAGAGAATTTCTCACCTCCAATGGTTTGGGACTTCACCCTCGAACAACTCCAGGACCCTGATAAAGTAATAGAATATTTAAAAGAAAAATGCTGTGGCTACTCCAGAGAGGCA
>NW_009646929.1:67343-68477 GCF_000708025.1 Charadrius vociferus | reverse complement strand
CCTGAAAATCCTTTTTCTACATGCTACTTTACAAAATAGAGCTGCAATAGATTTTTGCTATTAGCCCAGGAACATGGTTGTAAGGACTTTGAAGGAATATGTTGTACAAACTTGTCTGATCACTCGGAATCAATACATAAAAGTATCCAGCCTCTGAAAGACGGAGTGAAGAAGTTACAAGTGGATGATGGATGGGACTGGTTAAGCAACTTGTATAAAGGTTGGGGACTGCCGGGGTGGTTGCTGTCCTTGATGAAAACGGGATTGTTGGTTTGTTCATTATTGTAGTTGTGTTATTAATGTTGCCTTGTCTCGTGTCTCTGCTGCAAAGGGGGGCCCTGCAGCGGACGGCACAGGCAATTTTTGTAGCACAAATACAAAAAGGGGGAATTGTGGGAGACCTCGGCTGGTCCGAGGGATCAAAATACAAGTTTAACACTGACCCTGAACAGATACCCGTGTACCCTTGAGGAGACAGAAGAATCCTGAGAAGATCCGAGCAAACAAGATAAGGGGAGGCAAACATCCTGGCTTTTCCCAGAGCATGAACAGCGCGTGATCAACAATTGTATTGGCTGAATGGTGTGTGATGTGAGAGTGGATTGGGCAAAAGTAGAATGTTAGAATATATGCACAGATAAGCAACCAGCTAAGAGGATATAAAAGAGCGCTGCTTGTAAAATAAAGGGACGATTGCTGTAACTGGATATTGAGTGTCGTGTCCGTCTCTACGACAGACATGAGCACACATTCACTGGGGCCTTCTAGGTCCGAGGTGCTGCCTGAGAAGGAAAGTAAATTAGCTGTTGAGTTGAGCCTGGGTAATGTGGCTGCTGGAAGAGGCGGCCGCAGGAGCAGTGACAGCGCTGAGGTAAGGCAGTTCCTCCTACCCAGACTGAATGATGTCACGCTTATGCTGAGTAGCAGGGAGCAGCAGGTATCCAGAGGCTGCACTTCAGGGTAGTGATGGATATTTGTCACCAGTGCTCCCAGTCCTCCTCAAAGAACTTCAGTGTCATCACTTTCCAATGTACATGCTGGCTATACAATGCGATTAGCCTCTTGTGTTTAATTGGCAACATTTAGTCCCGGTTGGTCTAACACTCTGCACCAGGATAAGAAACATCAAGAGAC
>NW_009646929.1:59038-67286 GCF_000708025.1 Charadrius vociferus | reverse complement strand
ACTGTATGCTCAGCTCATGTTTTGTTACAGTGAAAGATGTAAGCAAATATCTACATCTTTTACTGAGACTACACATGTAGATGTTCCCTCATCTTCTAATGGCCCAAGTCTGTCATCATTTAAGTAACCAGACCAACAAGTCTGCCAGAATGAGGCAGAGTATGGAGCTATTCATTCTGTCTGAGGCTAGCTTTTATGTTGCCAAAACATAACTGCCTCTTCTGCAAATTTCAGGTCCTCTAGACAAAAGCAGACAACATTGGTGTGTAGTTATTTTAACCCTTAGAGTTCAGTCACCCTTTTACTGGGAAAGGGAACAGCCTCTTCTCAAACCTGCTCATGCTGCAAGCCAGCAGCTCAGGGAAAGCTATGTGATGTGACATTGCAGACTACACCCCTAACAGCCAAGGCATAGTGGCTGTTAGGCAGAAATAAACCACCTTCAGTTGTACTTCAGGGTTGGGCTTTTTTAGCTCCAAAGCAGAAAGGGCACATTGTACTAGCTATTGGCTTCACCAACAGGATTCATGTGGCAAGCCTTTAAGCTGTTCTTGAGGATCTTGCTGTTACCAGATGTGGCCTAGTATGACCTTATCTACTTGAAATCCCGCCAGTCTGGAAACAAAAATTTCAAGTTTACCAACAGAACGCTCTGTGTATGGATGTAAGACTCCCCCCCCCCCTTTTAATTTAGGAAAGTTAAATTCCCTCCTCCCGTTACATTGAAGGCAGACATAACTGGAAGGACTATTTGTCTCACAGACTATTTGTTGACACTTGTGTTGACACTGTGTTAGCAGCAAAGCTAATGTATTGAAATTTCAGTTTAGCTGCCACTAAAAATAGGTAGCACTGACCTCTGTGCTCTAACTCAGTCATAGTTTGGACTTGCACCGTTTTTAGCTTACTGAAATGAGTAATCAAAAAAGCAGGTGGTGGTGGTGGGGAAGCGGAGCATACTCTGCAATATCAGTGACTTTTTCTCAGAAATTATTTACGTACCAGCAGTGTGGTGTGCATCTTCAAGCTGGGTGATCTGTGCCAATAAGTAGCATCTTTTAGGAATGAAAATATGACAAGAAAGTGTCAAAACACTGGGTTTGTATTAGTAGTGAATAGACAAATGTTCCTAGCTATATTTTACAACTATGTAGAAATTATGCCCACATGTTTAAACAGCTGATTAGCACTTGTAACAATCACTTGTAATTATTAAAAACTGTTTATAGGCTCTATGTTTCTGGGAAATAAATATTATGGAATATTTTTATCACATAGAATTCTAACTAAAAACTGCTTGAATTAATTGATTTGTACCATTTCTCATTGATACTACCTCATGGCAAATTCTGCCTGCACAAGTCTCTGTGCCAAGCCCCTGTGACTTAGGGATGATTTTGGACACAACTAGTCCAAATATCATCACAAAGCATCCAGGGCCTGGCACTTCTAGTTGTCCTCATCAAGGTAAAGTGGATTTTTCCATTCATAATCACAATAAAATTGAAATTTTTTAATCCAAATATCCTTACCCTTACTTATGGGTTTGATACAGAGCAAAATGCAAACTGCCAGGGAAGTCGGTCCCAGCTCTCATTTAAAAAAACCTACATCCTAAAACCAAGCCCCACTTCCTTTCCAAAAGGCTTTTCTCTTTTGTATCCAGATAGCCAGCCTTAGTGCAAACCACTTGCCAGCTTACTACTGGGAACCTGGGTTTACTGCAGTACATGTCCATTACACCTGAAGTGATATTCATTAGACATGGAAGGACTGCTGCTTGGGGTAAGCATCCTTCCACTGTGGCAAGTCCTTGTACTCTCCTAGCACAAAGCATAACAGCATAGTACTTAAAATTAGCTTAAACAGGCAACACATTTGGTTTCAACTGTATCATTAATGACATAAAATGTATTATCTCTGGAAAAAATGTTTACTGATTTTCAATACACACTTCATTTATCAAGAAAATGTCAGCATAGAGTTACTCTCTCATTCTTGTGACTCTATCACAGTCCTGTGTATGCAAAGTCCAGCTTTTCAGACCTCTTCTTACTGAGCAGAGCCCTAAACCCTGAGTTAAGCTTTTCTCTCCATGCTTGTCTAGTGCTGAAGGATGCTGGCAAAATTTCAGCTAAAAGGGATGTTAGTCAACTTGCCCATTCATTGACTCATGCATCCTACTTTAGCTTACAGGAAAATTAGAACAGTTTTCTATTACAGGGGCAATAGCTGTCTCCTGGAATTGATGCTCATGTTTCTTTCTAGATCTAGCCCTCACTTTCACAATGCTGACCTCCTCTGCCAACACACGTGTACTCACACACACACAAACACACGCATATTCTCTCTTCCTCCTTCCCATATCCATCAGAATGAAGATTTGATTCGCTCATTTCCTATAATGACTGTTTTAAAACTTTCTCCACAAAGCAATGAATAGAGATAACTTCTCATGTGACATTAGATGTTCTTGATTTTATCAATAGAAGCCTGACAGAATGATTAAAAAACTTTGACTCACTAGTTTGTGAATGGTTGTGTTAAAAAACGTAACCCCTCTTAACTTCTTTACACCATGGTACAGTATAATTCACTCAGCCTAAGAGGAGGATAATGACAGCTTTATGCAGGATCTCAAGTTACACCCAAGTTTTCTTCTTATCTCAATGGTTGCACAGTGCATTAAAGCAATAGTCTGCATTAATCTAAGCTCTGACATTTGTGCCATATTAACCCACCAATGCAGACCGTATCAAGAAATTTGGCAGTGGCAGCTTGATAAGGACACCGTACCTTACTGAACTTGTTCTAAAAACAGCATCAGCAAAACATTCCTCTGGTCACACTTTTTAATGACCTTGCTCACTTGTGTCCCTCTTCTTTAGCTATTGCCGATATGGGTAGGCCATGCTTCTACGGCACCAGAAATGCAGTAAAGGAGTACTTAAAATTCCCATTTTCTGTAAAAATATTAGCACCTGGTGGGGGAGAGTGGGGAAATATGTGGACTGACTATAATCTGGAACTTGAGAAGCTGTTCATTTTAGATGGTAAAATAATTGCTAAAAACAGGATTATGTTATTAATGAGACTGATCACATTTTTTCATTTCTGGACTAATTAACAAACCAACCTTAATTACCAGCTACTTTACAGTGAAAATTCTACCAGAGGGATGTCCTAGCATTGCAACAGTTTAAGCAACTGTTACAGTACATTCAGATTCTCTTTTTGTTAATGTGGTACAGTTAGTGAAATAACACTCCACAAATTATGTATTATCCCAGCTTACCAAGATGGGATCTGTATTGGAATATGCATTTCAAAAAAAGGAGAAAATAACTAAATTCTCAACTTAAACTTTGTTTCAAGAAAGCTGGGACCATTCTAAGGAATTCTACAAGTGCGTCATCTTAATTCTGTGACAGAGTACTTCAGGCAGGCAGCGGTTACTGCTGTAACGTTTTGATGCCTAATCAAAAAATAATAAAAATAATTAAAATTATACTTTCAGAAAATCTCATCAATCTGCAGCTGGGGTTTCTATCTTCTAAATTCCCCCTTAGACAAATTCTCATTCATTATGTTGAAAACTTTTTGATTACCATATATTGATTAAACAGTGATGGTGACTATTGTAATTACACTACAGACAAAAGTCAAGTCAGCTGTTTTATTGAAGACATAATTCTAAGAAACTTTAGAGAGCTTGGGTAATTAATGCACTGAGAGCACTTGACTGCACAACTGTCCTGGTTCTGGTGGGGATAAGGTTAATTTTCCCAAGGATCTGGCACAGGACACAGGTATTTCATACCATGTGACGCCATGCCCAGTCTATAGGGGGGAGCTGGCCGAGCCTAGCAGGCTGGGGCTTCCCGGGTCTGGTCAGTGAGCGGTGGTACCATAAACGTGTTATTGTTGTTGTTTTCTTCCTTCCTTTGCTGTTTTGTTAAACTGCCTTTATCTCAACCCATGAGTTTTGCCTTTTTCTTCTGATTCTCACCCACAGCTGTGGGGGGTTGAGCGAGTGGCTGCGTGGTTCTTCATTGCCGGCTGAAGCCAAACCACAACAGTCCTTTCTGGCACCCAACGTGGGGCTCGAAGGGTTGAGATAACAACAGATCCAACCAGAGCTTGTTAAAATGAATTTGTTATATGCATTTATTGTATTAGTTAAACAGTCACTGGTCACAATGCTACTTTGTTTGTTCTCATGGCTGTGTTATGTAAATTCTTATATGTTCTATGTACTCCCTGTGATGCTGTTTATAACCTCTGGGAGAGGGATCAGGATTATAATTTTGCTGTCCTGTGTAATATCAATTTATGATATGATAACATCACTGTTCAGGTGGTTATGTTGAGGTGTTTATGCAGTATTGCTGTCCTGCCCATACCTTGGTTACCATCTCTTGGAATTTATTAATAATCACACCCAATCTAGGGGGGGAACAGGGGGAGATACTTTCCCCAACACTTTCGTCTCCCTTTTCTCCTTCGGGACAGGTATGAAAGCTTTTGAGAATTCTGAATATCCTTGGGATGCTCAAACCAGCATGCTCTTATCGCTATGTCTCCTGAATGAGTTTCAGGTCTTGTTTAGAGTCAACTGTTTAAGACTACCACCCAGAAATCTGCCCCGAGGCTGGATAGTCAGGGGTGGCATGGCATGTGGGAGAATATGGGCAGGTATCTAGAGAACTTCTCACCTCCAATTGTCTGGACTTCACCCCCAAGCAACTACAGGACCCTGATAAACTAATAATAGAATATTTGAAAGGAAATGCAGTGGCTATTCCAGAGAGGCACAACTTACCACACTGTGCTGGGCCTTGGCCAGTATCTACCAAACACTGCTCGATATTATGCAGCACCCTCAGGGGAAAGAGGGGGAAACCAGACTGGCAGGCACTGTGGCCACTCAAACCCCGATGACGGGCAATGTGGCTAATCCAACCCCAGTGGCAGGCACTGCAGCTGAACCAGACAACCAACCCGTGCCAGTATCCGTTGCCCCTATACAGAAGAAGAAATACACCAAGAAATCAGTTCGCTTAGTAAGGGATGATGACGAACCAGGGCCATCAAAAGAACAGGAGGAAGAGGAAGAACCAGAGATAATCACCCAACCCCTATCCCTGAGTGAGCTGCGAGATATGCGAAAAGATTTCAGCTGACTTTGGCAAGAACATTGTCACCCGGCTGCTTTGATGCTGGGATAACAGGGCCAGTAGCTTGGAAGTAGAGGGCAGGGAAGCCAGGCAACTGGGATCCCTGTCTAGGGAAGGGGGCATTGACAAGGCAATTGGGAAAAAGACACAAGCCCTCAGCCTCTGGAGGCGACTCCTGTCAAGTGTGAGGGAAAGGTATCCTTTCAGTGAAGATGGTGTATGTCGTCCAAGCAAGTGAACCACCATGGAAAGAGGTATCTAGTACCTGAGGGAATTAGCCATGTGGGAGAGGATTTACTATGACTCAGACAACGCACAGTTACCCACAGATCCTGATGAACTCCAGTGCACAAGGCCCATATGGTGGAAGTTTGTACGGAGCACATCATCGTCGTATGCCAACTCCTTGGCAGTGATGGAATGGAAAGGCGAAGAGGGTTGAATGGTGGATGAGATGGCTGGCTGACTCCGGTGATACGAAGAAAGTCTCTCTTCCCCCCTCATCTTGGATGTGGAGAAACTGCCCCAGAAGGTCCAGCAACTTGAAGAGAGTATGTCCTACTCCCCACCTGTACAGACCAGCATCTCAGCTATTAGGAGCAGGCGTTTCCCTACTCAAGAGGGAGAGTACAGGGGGTACACACCACGAGGCACCCTGTGGTTTTACCTGCGTGACCACGGAGAGGACATGAGGAGGTGGGATGGACAACCTACTTCGGCCCTACGGGCACGGGTACACGAGTTACGAAGAAGAACAATCACAAAAGGGGATCCCTCCAGGAAAAGTGCTGCTCCTGTGTCCAGCAGGCAGCTCCCCAGACAGAGTGGAAGGCTTGATCTCACCTCCGATCCTCTTGAAGGGACTTCCAAGTCATTTTCGCAACAAGTGAATAACGGATACTATGATCAGGATTAGAGGGGCCCTTCCCCCAGCCAGGTGGGGGAAAGGGACAACCGGGTCTATTGGACCGTGTGGATTCGATGGCCTGGCACATCAGACCCACAGGAGTATAAGGCTCTAGTGGACACTGGTGCGCAATGTACCTTAATACCATCAAATTACAGAGGGGCAGAACCCATTTGTATTTCTGGAGTGACAGGGGGATCCCAAGAGTTGACTGTACTGGAAGCTGAAGTAAGCCTAACTGGGAATGAGTGGCAAAAGCATCCCATTGTGACTGGCCCAGAGGCTCCATGCATCCTTGGCATAGACTGTCTCAGGAGAGGATACTTCAAGGACCCAAAAGGATACCAGTGGGCTTTGGGCATAACTGCCTTGGAGATGGAAGAAATTGAACAGTTATCCACCTTGCCTGGTCTCTCGGAGGACCCCTCTGTGATAGGGCTGTTGAGGGTCAAAGAACAACAGGTGCCGATTGCTACCACAACGGTGCATTGACGGCAATATCGCACAAACCAAGACTCTCTGATTCCCATCCATAAGTTGATTTGTCAATTAGAGACTCAAGGAGTGATCAGCAAGACTCGTTCACCCTTTAATAGTCCCATATGGCCAGTGCGAAAATCTAATGGAGAGTGGAGGCTAACAGTGGAGTGCCGGACATGCTAGAGCTTCAATATGAACTGGAGTCGAAGGCAGACAAGTGTTACGCAACAATTGATATCGCCAATGCATTCTTCTCAATCCCGTTGGCGGCAGAGTGCAGACCACAGTTTGCTTTCACTTGGAAGGGTATCCAGTACACCTGTAATCGATTACCCCGGGGGTGGAAACACAGCCTGGAAATATTTAGCATGGACTGATCCAGACCACACTGGAACAGGGTGAAGCTCCGGAACACCTATAATACATTGACGACATCATCGTATGGGGCGACACAGCAGAAGAAGTTTCTGAGAAAGGGAATAAAATATTTAGAATGCTTCTGAAAGCTGGCTTTGCCATAAAACGAAGTAAGGTCAAGGGACCTGCACAGGAGATCCAATTTTTAGGAATAAAATGGCAAGATGGACACCGTCAGATCCCAATGGATGTGATCAGCAAAATAGCAGCTATGTCTCCACCGACCAGTAAAAAGGACACACAAGCTTTCTTAGGTGTTGTGGGTTTTTGGAGGATGCCCATTCCAAATTACAGTCTGATTGTGAGCCCTCTATATCAAGTCACCCGGAAAAAGAATGATTTCCAGTGGGGTCCTGAGCAATGACAAGCTTTCGAACAAATTAAGCAGGAAATAGTTCATGCAGTAGCCCTGGGGCCAGTCCGGGGAAGAACAGATGTTAAAAATGTGCTCTACACTGCAGCCGGGGAGAATGGCCCTACCTGGAGCCTCTGGCAGAAAGCACCAGGGGAGACTCGAGGTCGACCCCTGGGGTTCTGGAGTCGGGGATACAGAGGATCCGAAGCCCGCTATACCCCAACTGAAAAAGAGATTTGGGCAGCATAGGATTGGGTTGGAGCTGCCTCAGAAGTGGTTGGTATTGAAGCACAGCTCCTCTTACCACCTTGACTGCCGGAGCTAGGCTGGATGTTCAAAGAAAGGGTCCCTGCCACACATCATGCAATTGACGATACATGGAGTAAGTGGATTGCACTGATCGCACAGCGAACTCGAATGGGAAACCCCAATCACCCTGGAATACTGGAAGTGATCATGGACTGGCCAGAAGGCAAAGATTTCGGAACATCACCAGAGGAGGAGGTGATGTATGAGGAAGAGGACCCACCGTATAATAAACTTCCAGAAAATGAGAAGAAACATGCCCTGTTCACTGATGGGTCCTGCTGGATTGTGGGAAAGCATCGGAAGTGGAAGGCTGCTGTGTAGAGTCCTATACAACAAGTTGCAGAAGCCACTGAAGGACAAGGTGAGTCGGGCCAGTTTGCAGAAGTGAAAGCCATCCAGCTGGCTTCAGACATTGCCGAACATGAAAAGTGGCCAGTACTTTATCTCTATAGTGGTGGCAAATGCTCTGTGGTGGTGATTACAGCAGTGGAAGCAGAGCAACTGGCAGCGCAGAGGTAAGCCCATCTGGGCTGCTGAACTGTGGCAAGATATTGCTGCCCGGATAGAGAATCTGGTTGTGAAAGTATGTCATGTAGATGCCCA
>NW_009646929.1:47616-58768 GCF_000708025.1 Charadrius vociferus | reverse complement strand
CCAAGCGGTTAAAGCCTCTTTGGTATGGAGGACGATGGCTAAAATATAAATATGGGGAGGCCTGGCAGATTGATTATATCACACTCCCACAGACCCGCCAAGGCAAGCGCCACGTGCTCACAATGGTGGAAGCAACCACTGGGTGGCTGGAAACATACCCTGTGCCCCATGCCACCGCCCAGAACACTGGCTTGGGCCTTGAAAAGCAAGTCTTATGGCGACATGGCACCCCAGAGAGAATTGAGTCAGACAACGGGACTCATTTCCAAAACAGCCTCATAGACACCTGGGCCAAAGAGCATGGCATTGAGTGGGTATAACACATCCCATATCACACATCAGCCTCTGGGAAGATATAGTGATACAATGGACTGCTAAAGACTACACTGAGAGCCATGGGTGGTGGGACCTTCAAACATTGGGATGTACATTTAGCAAAAGCCGCCTGGTTAGTCAACACCAGGGGATCTGCCAATAAAGCTGGCCCTGCCCAATCAAAACTTCCACATACTGTAGAAGGGGATAAAGTCCCTGCAGTGCACATGAAGAATATGTTAGGGAAGACAGTCTGGGTTAGTCCTGCCTCAGGCAATAGCAAACCCATCCGTGGGATTGCTTTTGCACAAGGACCTGGGTGCACTTGGTGGGTGATGCGGAAGGATGGGAAGGTCCGATGCGTACCTCATGTGGATCTGATTTGGGGTGAGAATAGCCAATGAATCAAATTCTATGATGTTAATTGCTAAATAACCCTGCCACTGTATGTCATCATTACTATAATTGCTATCAAATGTGCTACAGTAAGAATCACCCAAACTAATTACAGATGGACTTTGATGAAACTGAGTAAAATGCAGCAGTGATGGGATCAGAATTGACCTCAGCAGCTGGCACCCAGCAACTTCCTCAAGATCGACATCTTTAACCCGCAAACCACGGGCATGGGCTGCACTGGGTAAACCAGCCACAAGCTCTGAATACAGCATGCAACAGTCCAGCACCACACACTGTGTCTCCTGCCCTGAGAGATTGTTCTCACAGATGGAGCCCAAAGTCATGGATTAAATGAACTCAATGGACATTTTAGACGAATGGCCCATAGCCTAAGGGAATTATATCTGTATGTGTATATATGTAGAGATATATATATGAGACAGGGAACAGTTGGTGGTAATTAATTGGAAACTGTAAGATCTGGGCATGACGTAGATGGTATAGAATAAGGGGTGGATAATGTCCTGGTTCTGTCAGGTATAAGGTTAATTTTCCCAAGGATTTGCCACAGGACACAGATATTCCATACCATGTGATGCCGTGCCCAGTCTATAGGGGGGAGTTGGCTGGGGGAGGCGGCAGAATGTCGTGGCTTGGGGAGCTGGGGCTTCCTGGGTCCGGTTGGTGAGTGGTGGTCCAGTAATCGTGTTAGTACATTCCTCTATCAGTGGCTGAAGCCAAACCACGACAACAACTTAAGTAACAATGGATAGCTCTACTTCAAAACCACATGATGAGTTCTTGAGAGATTCCTTTTCATACTTGTCCAGTGATATTTTTAGGAACTACAGCTTACAAAAGAGCCAGTGCTTTATTGCAGTCACCATTCACAGCAGCTCTAGCTAGATTTACATTCTTTTTATCTCCTTTTCTTTTTTTCTCTCATTATCTTCTTGCTTTTTTCTCTTCTCTTAGTTACAGGATTCCATGGATCATAGATCTTAAAAGTGTCTTTGTCCTGCATGCTTGCATTTTTCACCTTTCTGCTCTGTCTTCAAATTGAAGCACATGTGACAACCTACATAACAAATAACCATAGCTCAAACTCAGTGAAAGAATGTGTCCTGGTTTGAGGTAAAACAGAACCAATTTTGGTTCAGTAACTTTGCTTCTTAGCTGGGCCTCTCTAACTACTGAAATTAACAGCATATTGTGCAGATCATGTTCACTCTCTCAGAGGGATAAGACCTATGTTTATAGTTGATGCCCAGGCATGGTATGCAGAGAGGACCTTGCTTATACTTATTGCTATAACAACCAAGGCCAACCAACTTTGTTATTTGCCCCATTGGAGGGTCAGAAGCGGAAAAGCATAGTGGGGTCCCACCTGCGGGGAGGAGCGGACAGGACAGGTGACCCCAAACTGACCAACGAGGGTATTCCATCCCATCTGCCTCATGCTCACTATAAAGGCTGAGGGATCAAAGGGTCAGCTCTCTCTCTTCCTGCAATGGCCGACGTCTGAGGAGGACCCTGTTCGTCTGCCTGCGATCCCAATCCTGAATGCAGATCCGGAATCCAGTTCCCGTCCATCACTGAGTCCAGCCTGGGACTGCCCCAGTGCCAGCCGGTGTTGTGATTGTCATCTCGGGAGCTTGATATGGTTTTGTATATATTTCATTTTTTCTTTTTTTTTTTATTTTATTATTAATATTTCATTCAAGTAGTTTAGTTCCTTCTAAACTCGTAAGTCTCTTTTTCCTTCTCTGCCCCTCTCTTTGAAGAGGGGTAGAGGAGAGCATCTGTCGGTCCCATCTGGGGTCCCCCAGGTCCCCAGTAGCTGATTTGGCCTAAACCACGACAGAATGGAAAGCTATGATTTGTAATTAAGATATGCAGGGCAAGATGTTAGCACCATGATTTGTTTTTGTGTAGAGCAAGAAAGTGCAGTTGTGCACTTCACTCGTAAGAGAGAAACAGCAATATACTTATTGATATAAACCAGGGATTTAACAAAGTTTGATAGTAAATGCGACAGTGGTTTAACAAGATTTGATGGCAAGGTACACTTGGTTATTTACTGCATAGGGGACAGGGTCAGACAAAAATGTCTGCGAGTCCCATTGAGTCGAGGTTCAGAAAGGACCCCCTTGCTTTCTAAACTCCTTCTCAGAGAAGAGTCTAGGTGCAGCTGGATCCAATCCTAGTCCCAGACTTGGTCAATGGTTTATGTCTAAAGGATTATATGTGCACAATCAATCTAAGACAATCTTAGCAAAGCTTCAAAGTTTAGTAAGCCACTGTAAGTAAGCCACAGTAAGTCACTGAGGATCTGCTGTGGCAAGGAATCTCTCAACCTCAAGGAGTAACCTTGAGAGGCACCCCTACCCAAGGGGAGATCCTGGTGTGCAGCCCGCTGCCGTGCAGGAGAGCTCAAAGGTCTCTTGGGCTGTTCACTATTTAGGGGGGGGTGGGGGGTGGGGTGTGTGTCGATGATTGACTTATAGTCATATTTGCATACCAACCATAGATATTAGTTTCTTCCAAATTTGGCTTGAGTACCAGTACTGTGGTTAGCTGGGCACATTGATCAAGTTAGCCCTTGCCTATTGTGTTGTTATTTGTCTCCCCCGAATCCACTTATGACCGCCACTGGTAGTTATTACTTGAGCAGGTTTACGGGAGATAAAGGTCAGGTGGGGGGAGAGAGCACACCATCACAGCATGAACCCAAAAAATGGGAGAGTGGGACAGCTCTCCCAAAGAAGAATGCTTGCATTTGACCCTCTGTTCCCAATCCTGGATAGTTCTTGCAATCCCCACAATCTTTGTAGAAGCAGCAGAGTTCCTAGGTATAACGCTCAGCACAGGCTTTCTCCCTCAGGGAGATAGATCATCAGTTGACGCAAGCTCCTTGGAGTGGTCTGCAAGATGACTCTCTGAAGAAAACATGGAAGCCTGCCTTGGAGGAGGGGCCTGTGAGTTCCTGCAGTAACCCATACTGAACAGACCTAATTGGAAGAGAGGCCATCCTACCACCACCACCGAGTAATCTTAACATGCAACTAGATCACCAGCCTGGCTAAGAGGTGGCAGCAAGTCTCACCATCATCCATTCTGGAGTCAGCTTAAGGGTGGAGGCATGGATGTTCACTTTGAACTGCTTTTCCTCCCTTCCCCAGCGGGGACAAGGGATTTTTCTCACCCCATAAGGATGGTGTTTTTCAGAGTCACAGGGTGAGCAGTGACTTTCTTCCAGCCCCCTGATGACATCTCAAGTCTAGGGGAAGGGCAATAAGAGGTTACTGTTCTCTATCTTGGAGAGACTGTTCTTCAGCAGTTCATTTTAGACTTTTTTCCAATAAAGTGGTACTGAGTCAGGGATAGTAGTAGTGAAATAACTTAAAAGGCAGGCCTGATAAAACCCACGGGTAAATGTTACTGAGAACTAGACGAAGCAAGGAGTCTCGTAACATTGCCAAGGACAGCTCCTGATAATGGACAAGAACATGTCTCCAAAAGCAGTTGAAACCAACCCTGCGGTCTGGACAAAGACCAGAGAAGAACTGAGTCTGCGCAAAGACAAAAGGTTACTTGCAGTGATGAAGAGGAATCGTCAGCCGTCATCCTCACAACCCTCAACGACCACCACCAGGAGGCACTGCGCAAGCGCAGTTGGGAGGAGTTTATGAAAATGATTTCTTAGAGCTAATTTTAATACGAAGCGGGGACAGGTCATGTATATGTATAGGCATATTGGGAAATCTCATGATTATGTAATCAAATAATATATATATATTTGAGCAAGCCGCTGCATTAGGCACGCACGATTGTGGTGGGGTGGCCCCCCGTGCTGCCCAGGGCTGAATAAACATACCTACTTTACAACTTTCTAAGTTGTGGAGTCTGCTTTCCGGACGTCAGTCTCCTATCCCAGCTGGGCCCTCTGGGTGGTGGTTGTGTGGCCTTCCTGAAATTGTATATGTGAGAAAGTAACAGAAGATTGGCGAGGAGGATTGTAAACACGCTCAAGTGACTTGCACCTGGGGTGCTGGACAACACACATATCACACTAATTGTTGTTCAGCCTTATGTGCTCGCAAGTAGAACATCCGCACTTAGATAACGTAAGTCTGTGATGGACTCAGGGACACCTTAACTAGCATGCATGAGATTGCTGCCTTGTCGTTGAAGAAGATCAAAGCACAGTGGAAAACTACACCTGCATGAACCCTTGAAAAGCAGGCAAGAACAGCAAGTCGGAGCTCACACACTCCTGCTAACACGGACTTTCTCCCGCTCTGCAGTGCCTGCATGCCCTACTTGTGTCCCTCTGCCTGGGTGTTGCTTCGGAGATTCCCTGATTCACGAGATATTGAGATTAAATTTGTTCTTTGTCATTTATCTGTGGTTTTGTGGTTGTTCCTGCGTCCTGCCCAAGTCGACTCACACAGTATACTTGCTCTGTATGGAGCCATGCTGTGCCACCAAGCAGTAAGTGCATTAACACAATAGGACAGGCACTTCAATACCATATTAATCAACAAGAGGCCTCTGTATTATGCCTGTGCTACTGACTTTGAAGATGCTTGTTATGAAGTGCTGGCAACACAACATGTGAGTGTGCTGGTGCAACCAACCACACGTGCTGTACATCGGTGAATATGGGGAGCTCTCCATGAAGGTTGCACAAACTGCATGTGGGTAGACTCAGTAAGGACAGCCTGGTTGCCAAGGCTTCATCCTTGCTCCATGCAAGCATAAAGGTGCTCTCAGTGTCCTAAAGTTGGGACAGGATAGATAGACAGGAAGATTAAATCTCTGGGAGGCCATGTCAGTGGTCTCACAGGACAGGTCACCCATGGTCAAATTTAGGACTCTCTTTGGAAAGAAAATAGGGATTTTAGGATGTTAGTTCAAAAAGGAGTAAGATTACAAAAAAAAAAAAAAAATGCAACAGAGACTGGAAAAGCAAACTTTGAAAGGGTGCAGAATATATGAAAGGGGATGTTACTGAAAATAAAATAATTTTAGAATAGAATAGAATAGAACAGAACAGAATAGAATAATTTCAGTTGGAAGGCACCTACAATGATCATCCAGTCCAAGACAGGTGTCCTGGTGACAGATATCAGATCAAATACAGAAATACTATACACTGAATATGAGACTCCAGAGACGTGTGAAAGCAATGAGAAAGAGGAGAAGCATTCACTTCTCAGGGAAGAGAAGTCCTGTACCAGTGTGTCCTGGTTTGAGCGACACAGGACTAATTTCTCTTCTAATACTTGAGAAGACTGCACTTTTAGAAGACTCCAGTGTCTGAATTGGTGAAAATATTTACTTTACAGCCAGCTATGGTGTGTGGGTTTCAAGGTCTTGGTGTTTTCGAGCTAGCCAGGTGCAGGGATGAGGAGGAGTGAGACCCAGGCACTTGATCCAAGCTGGCCAACAGGATTATTTCATACCATCAACGTCACATTCACTATAAATTAGAAAGTTTGCTGCAAAGTTCTCTCTCTCCCTTGATGGCTGCCACCCTGAGAACTTTGTGCCCTGGTGCCAGACTCCTGAGGCCTTCCCTTCCTCCCGAAGCTATAGCGCTCGCAGTGTCCGACATTTGCTGTCCACTGCTGGGAGAGCACAGCTTCCTACTGATATAATTGGCTGAGTATAATCTTTGCATATTCTGTATTAGTGTCAGGATCAATGTTGGTTCTTTAGTGCTGTTAATGTTAATTATCTAATCTTATTCTATTAAATCTGTTTAGACTTCAGCTCCCAGGTTTCCTTGTTTTTCCTGATTCCCTTTCCCAGGTGGGGAGGGGTCATCGGGTGATAGAATGATTGTCTAAATGACAATAAATTGTCATGGGTCTCTCAAACCATAACACAGTGTGTGGATTGTGAGGAATAAAAGAGAGCATCCTGGAAATGGACTGCAAACTTTTCAAACACACATCGTGTGTGTGACGCTCTGACCCTGTCTCTGATCAGTATTCAAAGATGTTAGAAGGCAGTGACCCTATTAAGTGCATTGCACTTCGTAAAAGCATAGCTGACCTCTGAACAAATGTGGCAATAAGAACTTAAAATGCACTTTCAACTTAAGTTTGTCTCCTGAATTTCCAGTTAACTCTAGTGTTCATGTCTTTCCAGAGATATAACCGGAAGACATTCACACGTGCAGAACTGTTACCTCAACTTATTTGCACACAAAGCGTTACTCAGTACCAATCTATTTTCAGGGGAGGGAGATCTTGCATCCTACACAGAAGACTGATCTTCATTACCAAAGATAAATCATATTGCGAGATGGGTTTTCAAATAATATGAACGATAGTTTTGTTATTTTATAACATTACAAGAGTGTACATAACATTACACAGTTATAATGACCTTGATGTCAAGGGGGGCGGGGGGGGGGGGGGGGGGAGTAAAATAAAACACTGATTTTGATGTGCTTTTAGCATTTAAGAAATCAAGTTTTCAAAAGCTGTGGCTTATCTCTTACCAGCAAGGCCAAATCTGATCCCTCTGGGTGGTCATAGCTCTCTCTAGCTTCCAAAACACTTCCTTTTCTATCTCAAGCTGTGATCCGATGAATTCATTCCAAACAGGATTACTAAAGAAGTGAGATTATTCATCTAGTGATCTTGCTAGATCTTCTCTGAACAGGTCTTCCTACTTACAGATATAGCATCTTCCCACTCTCAATGTAGAAATACATACTTATCCTTTCCAGGTCAGATTTCAGTAATTTTCTGACTGGCAGCTATATGACTTCCGATGAGCATAAACTATGTGTCCCATAGCCTATCCAGCTCAATGAAAATGTCAGTCCTGTGCAGAAATATAAAGAAAATAAATGACGTGTGGTGCTTAGGTGATATGCCATTTTAAGGGACACAGTATCCTTAAATGCACAGTGTACCGTATTCTTAGTGGCTCAGTTTCCTAAACTGGTCATGAAGTCCCCCTTTAGCTGGGCCAAATATACTTGTGAAGCTACCAAGTTGCTAGTGCTGTAGCGAACCTTGTTATGTGGCTGACTGAGCCCTTATAAATCTGTTTCGGATTCCATCCTGATTACTGCATGCAAATGCTCTTACACCATTCTGTCTAGGACAAAGATTGGAGGGACCACACAGAAGCAATGATCCATTCCTTCCACCTAATTGTTGTTTGTGGTGAAGGGAAAATGACCAGATAGAGCGTCACTTCTCACAGAATGACAGCCTCAGCTTAGTAATGGCCTTCTCTTAAGACTCTTAGATTGATGATTGACTGACTCCAAATGAGACCCATGGGACTCATCCAAAGTCTATTGCTGTAAACGTCCACAGAAGAGTCCTGGATCTTAGTTCCTAGTAATAAAAATAATAATAATAATAATAATAAAAACATCAGCAAAATAACCAAGGCCTGTTCAGCATTCTACAGAGGATACTTAAAAGTCCTTCTTGTAGATCAGAGAGCTTCAGAGAGAACAGGGAGTTTACTAATGAAGGAACAATTGCAGGGTATAGCAAGGGAAATCAGAGAAAGGATAAGCGGTACCTCAGGTAAAAATGTGTCCATTTCCTCAAGAAATAAACTGAAACAGTATAACAGAGAATTATAATAGCAGGGTTGGCTCCAGAAGGAAGTTCAGGTGCAACAAAAGTGCATTTTAAGAAGACTGAAGGGAGTTTTATGTGCCAGGAATTCTACAGTCAGCATGGGTGATGTTAGGCATAAAGTAGCAGGAATAGGAAAAGAGTGGGAAACAAAACAGCATCTGTTTCAGTGCATGCAGTTTGTCGTTATAATCCAAAACACAGTTGCTCCAGGAGGAAAGAATAATACTCAAAACTGAACAATAGTGGGAAACCTATCAGGTAATAATTTGTAATGTGAATGTATGGGAGGAAAAACAACAGAGTTTTGGAATGACAGAGAAAACCGTTAATAGACTGTAATTTGCAAAGACTATTCCATCTGTAACTTCTGATCCTGTAGGGCAATAAAACTTTGTGACAGAGCACAGGTGGAAATATCACTACCTTTAAAACAGGTTATTTTTTTTTGAATCCTAATAGTACAAAGAAGAAAAATGAATAACCAAAATTATAAAATGCCTTATCAAAACATTTAAGGTTCTCTGTGCTTTCTTTAACATCTTACGCATAGTACTAGATCTATTATTTTCATTAAACTAGATTTTAACAGCTATTCTAGAGAAACAAGAAATATTTCATAGGACTTGATCAGATGTTTCAATACAGGATATTTTTCCTGTACCAGGTAAGAATCACAGAATGGTCAGGGTTGGAAGGGACCTCTGGAGATCATCTAGTCCAAACCCCCTGCCAGAGCAGGGTCACCTACAGCAGGTTGTACAGCACGGCGTCCAGGCAGGTTTTGAATGTCTCCAGAGTCAGACACTCCACAACCTCTCTGGGCAGCTTGTTCCAGTGCTCTGCCACCCTCAAAGTAAAGAAGTTTCTCCTCATGTTTAGATGGAACTTCCTATGTTCAAGTTTGTGCCCGTTACCTCTTGTCCTATCACCGGGCACCACTGAAAAAAGACTGTTCCCATCTCTCTGGCACCCTCCCTTTAAGTATTTATAAGTATTGATAAGATCCCCCCTCAGTCTTCTTTTTTCTAGACTAAAAAGACCCAAGTCCCTCAGCCTTTCCTCATAAGAAAGATGCTCCAGTCCCCTAATCATCTTCGTAGCCCTTTGCTGGACCCTCTCCAGCAGTTCCCTGTCCTGCTTGAACTGGGGAGCCCAGAACTGGACACAACACTCCAGATGCGGCCTCACCAGGGCAGAGTAGAGGGGGAAGATGACCTCCCTCGACCTGCTGGCCACACTCTTCTTGATGCACCCCAGGATGCCTTTGGCCTTCTTGGCCACAAGGGCACATTGCTGGCTCGTGGTCATCCTGTTGTCCTTCCCCTTGGTGAATCCATGTTGACTACTTGTGATAACCTCCTTTTCCCCCAGGTGCTTTGAGATGACGCCCAGAACAAGCTGTTCCATCACCTTTCTAGGGATGGAAGCAAGGCTGACTGGCCAGTAGTTTCCCAGGTGTCGTGGTTTGGCCTCAGCCAGCAACAAATAACCACGAGGCCACTCGCTCAACTCCCACAGCCGTGGGAAAAATCGGCAGAAAAAGGCAAAACTCGTGGGTTGAGATAGTGCAGTTTAACAGAACAGCAAAATAGAAGAGAAAAAAACAGGCCTGCTGGTAGCAGATGGGAAAAGCCTGTCTCACAGGGGGAAAAGGTTTCTAGGACTAGATTTAGCAGGGCTCATTGAGAGAGCTTTAAACTAGACTGGAAGGGTGGTCATGTAACTGGAATTGCTAGAGAGATGCCTGGCCGTAGTAGCTCAGCACTTATGGGGCAGAGTGCTAGTATTTTTGAGAATCGGATGGCCCACCACCCCTCAAGGGCAAAAACTACACACTCATTGGCCTCTCTGAAATGCCTATACATTAATGTGCACAGCATGGGGAACAAACAAGAAGAATTAGAGATCTGTGTGCGGTCACAGGGCCATGTTCTCATTGCAATTACTGAGACATGGTGGGATAGCTCACATGACTGGAACGCTGTCATGGAGGGCTATGTTCTCTTTAGGAAAGATAGGCCAGCGAGGTGAGGTAGTGTAGTTGCTCTTTATGTGAGAGAGCAACTGGAATGTATAGAGCTCTCCCTGGGAGCAGATGAAGAGTGAGTTGAGAGCTTATGGGTAAAGGTCAAGGGGCAGGATGACACGAGAGAGACTCTTGTGGGTGTTTATTACAGGCCACCTGATCAGGATGGGGAAGTTGATGAGGCCTTCTACAGACAGGTGAGAATCACCTCATAAACACAGGCCTTGATTCTCATGGGGGACTTCAACTACCCTGATATCTGCTGGGAAGGCTACACAGCTGGGCATGTCTAGTCCAGGAGGTTCCTCCAGTGCATTGATGATAACTTTTTGACTCAGGTCCTGGTTCTGGCAGGGATGGGGTTAATTTCCCCAAGGAGCTGGCAGGAGACGAAGGTGTTCCATACCACATGACCCATGCCCAAGCTATAAGATGGAGCAGCCGGGAGAAGGGAAGGCTGTTTCTGCTAGGGGGTGGGCTGTGGCAGTCCTGGTCCAGTCGGTGAGCGGCGGTACTGTAATTGCGTCTGTATATCCCTTTATCAGTGTTATTGTTTTATCTTCCCTTTTGTTGTTCTGTTAAACTGCCCATATCTCAACCCACAAGTTTTGCCTTTTTCTTCCGATTCATCCTCTTGGCTGTGGGGGTTGAATGAGTGGCTGCGTGGTTCTTCGTTGCTAGCTGAGGCCAAAGCAGGACACCCCCTCATCCACCCATCCAGTCACTTCATCATAGAAGGCTATCAGATTAGTCAAACATGACTTCCCCTTGGTGAATTCATGTTGACTAC
>NW_009646929.1:38912-47552 GCF_000708025.1 Charadrius vociferus | reverse complement strand
AACTTTTTGACTCAGGTGGTGGAGGAGCCCACAAGGAGACGTGTACTACTGGACCTAGTACTGACAAACAAAGAGGGACTGGTGGAGGACATTAAGGTTGGGGGCAGACTGGACTGCAGCGATCATGAGAAGATAGAGTTCAGGACTAAGTGCAGTATACACGAAATGACAAGTAGGGTTGAAACCTTGAACTTCAGGAGGGCTAACTTTGATCGCTTCAAGGAATTGCTTGGAGAAATCCCATGGGAGAGGGCTCTAGAGGGTAAGGGGGATCAAGAGAGCTGGCTGATATTTAAGCGTCACTTCCTCCAAGCTCAGGATCAGTGCATCCCAAAGCGACAGAAATCAGGCAAGGTAAGCAGGAGACCTGCATGGCTGAGCAGGGAGCTTCTGAAAAAGCTCAGGTGGAAGAAGGGAGTTTACAATAGGTGGAAGAAGGGACTGACCACTTGGGACAAGTATAAGAATGCTGTCAGGGTATGCAGTGATGAAATGAGGAAAGCCAAGGCAGCCTTGGAATTGAACCTGGCAAGGGATGTCAAGGACAATAGGAAGGGTTTCTTTAAGTACATAGAATCATAGAATCATCAAATGGTTTAGGTTGGAAAGGACCTCAGCTTAGTAGTAAGTAAAGTAGTTTAGTTCCTTCTAAACTCTTAAGTCTCTTTTTCCTCCTCTGCCCCTCTCTTTGAAGAGGGGTAGAGGAGAGCATCTGTTGGTCCCATCTGGGGTCCCCCAGGTCCCCAGTAGCTGATTTGGCCTAAACCACGACAGAATGGAAAGCTATGATTTGTAATTAAGATATGCAGGGCAAGATGTTAGCACCATGATTTGTTTTTGTGTAGAGCAAGAAAGATCCGAGTTTTGCTGTTTTGTTTGGGTTTTTGTTTGTTGGTTGTTTCTTTCTTTCTCAGTGGAGCATGACACAGTTATAGGGTAATCACTTTTGTGAAGACCCATTTTGAAAAATATGTCTACAGTTTGCTCTTCTGGATTTTAGTTCAAGCACTGAACTCTTCTGTCTCGTCTACTTAACACATCTTCCCAAATGTACTGAATAATTTTCTCAGGAACAGGGAGTGTTTCTAAAATTTTCCTGTTTAGTCACTTTGGACTTCCTTTCACTGTTAGGGTTTTGAAAAAGAGAGGAAGAACTTGCATGGAAAATGCCTAAAGTAGGTACACAGAAGATCAAAAAGGGAATGCTTCAAGTCGTACTGCTCCACCTTAAATAGATTTGGATCATGGTTTTTAATTATTTGAATACCAGACTAAACAAATGCTTTATTCAGTCCAACGTTTTTTTCTGCTTTTGATCAGAAATCTTCCCCATTAGATATTTCCCCATTTCAGCAAATTCCCAGTAGCCTGAAAACATCACCATAACCTGGAGTCAAAAGTTGCTTGTTAGCTGTAGTCAGTGGCAGGAAAGCCTGGAGCTGATCAACTATGGCCTTATTAGTAGGTGTCACTGAGGTGGGAACTAATATGGAAACTGTCAGAAAACTATGAGTTTTAGCTTTGACAAACAAAATCTTAAACAAAAAGATAAATTATTTGCTCTACTTAAAGGAAAAGAGAGGTGAGAGGAAAAGAGAAGAAAACCAAACCACAGATGCTTGCAAGTTGACTGACTGTAAACCTATTGATCTTTACTGACAAGTTAGCTACTGTCCTGGTTTGAGGTAAAACAGAACCATTTATCTTTTCAGTATTTTTACTTTTCAGCTAAGCCTCTTCTAACTAACTAACTAACTCTTTGAAATTAACGATATTTTTCAGACAGTGTTAGCTTCTAGCAGATAACATCTTATGATTATAGTTGATACCAAGGAACGGTATGCAGAGAGGCTCCTGCTTATACTTATTGCTAAAACAATCAAGGTCAGCTAACTTTGTTATGTATAAACTTTGTACATAACAAGGTCAGCTAACTTTGTTATGTGAGTTGGAGGGCCGGAAGTGGAAGAGCACAGAGGGGTCACACCTGTGGGTAGAAGCGGACAGGACAGGTGACCCAAAACTGACCAACAGGATATTCCATCCCATCTGCCTCATGCTCAGTATAAAAGCTGACTTTCACAGTGCCTGCCAGTGACGTGATCGTCATCCTGAGAGCTCGATACTGGTTTTGTATATATTTCATTATTTTCTTATTGATATTATTATATTGTCTTTTTGTTATTTTATTATTATTTCATTAAAGTAGTTTAGTTTCTTTTTCAACCCATAAGTTCTCTCTTTCTCTCATTCTCTCTCCTCTTCTCTGAAGGGAGATGCTCTTCCTTCTCTGAGGGGAGAGAGGTTAGAGAGAGAATCTGCTGTTTGTTTTAGCGGCCAGCCCAGCCCAAACCACGACAGATTTATTGGCACCCAACGCGGGGCTTGACCAGGACTCTGACAGGTTGCCTGAATAGTTCGAATTCCGGCTTGCTCAGTTGAGAGAGTATCGGATTTTTTCCTACAAGAGTCTTGAGGGGTTGGAAATTAAAACAGACATCTCACATCATGTTGTTCTTAAGCGAAATGTTGTATTGTGCCTTTATAGAGTTTTGTTTAAAGTTAGTTGATAGAACACTGCTTGACCTGCTGTATGTTTTGTATAATTTATTTGCTCTTTGTGTTTGTATGCAGTGGGTGAAATGTGCTATTCTGCTGTGGTGTTTAATACTGATCGATACTGTGATAAGCTTGATAATGACTTTACCTGCATACCTTGGGCATCACGTAATGGATTCTGTTACTAATTATACTTTCAATTTTACCTTGGGAAAGTTTACTTCGCCGTTTTATGACACCACCAGAGGTAGGGGATGGATGCTTTTTTGATTTCGGAAATGATAGTTACTTTTTTAAAATCATGATTTTATTATCCTGAATGTGTTGCAGGGGTGGTTTTATATTAAACTCTGGTGCAGGAGTAGGTGTTATAAAATATGCACTGCCACTACTCCAGCTGCTTCGACAATGAGCACCACCACTACTTCAGCTACTGAAAAGGACCACTGCCACTATTTCAGCCTTGACAATGAGCACCATCACTACTCCAGCTGCTCTGACAACTACTCCAGCTGCTACTCCAACTCCACCAGTAACGGTACAAGTCGCCCCAGTGACCAGGTCAGTTTGTTCCCCTGCCCCTTATTCACAGAATTCACAGAATTGTTAGGGTTGGAAGGGACCTCTGGAGATCATCTAGTCCAACCCTCCTGCCAGAGCAGGGTCACCTACAGCACGTTACACAGGACAGCGTCCAGGCGGGTTTTGAATGTCTCCAGAGTGGGAGACTCCACCACCTCTCTGGGCAGCCTGTTCCAGTGCTCCACTACCCTCAAAGTAAAGAAGTTCCTTCTCATGTTAAGATGGAACTTCCTATGTTCAAGTTTATGCCCATTACCCCTCGTCCTATCACTGGGTGCCACTGAAAAAAGACTACTCCCATCCCCCTGGCATCCTCCCATTAAGTATTTGTATGTATTAATAAGATCCCCCCTCAATCTTCTTTTCTCTAGACTAAAGAGACCCAAGTCCCTCAGCCTTTCCTCATAAGAAAGGTGCTCCAGTCCCCTAATCATCTTTGTTGCCCTTTGCTGGACCCTCTCCAGCAGTTCCCTGTCTTTCTTGAACTGGGGAGCCCAGAACTGGACACAGTACTCCAGATGCGGTCTCACCAGGGCAGAGTAGAGGGGGAGGATGACCTCCCTCGACCTGCTGGCCACACTCTTCTTGATGCACCCCAGGATGCCATTCGCCTTCTTGGCCGCCAGGGCACATTGCTGGCTCATGGTCATCCTGTTGTCCACCAGGACTCCCAGGTCCCTCTCCACAGAGCTGCTCTCCAGGAGGTCAGCCCCCAACCTGTACTGGTGCATGGGGTTATTCCTCCCCAGGTGCAGTACCCTACACTTACCCTTGTTGAACTTCATAAGGTTTCTTTCTGCCCAACTCTCCAGCCTGGCGAGGTCACGCTGTAAGGCAGCACAGCCTTCTGGCGTGTCAGCCACTCCTCCCAGTTTTGTGTCATCAGCAAACTTGCTGATGGTACACTCTATCCCTTCATCCAGATCATTGATGAATATGTTGAACAAAACTGGGCCCAGTACTGACCCCTGAGGGACACCACTTGTTACTAACCTCCAACTAGACTCTGCGCCACTAACCACAACCCTCTGAGCTCTATCTGTGAGCCAGTTCTCAATCCACCTCACCGTCCATTCATCTAAGCCACACTTCCTAAGCTTTCCTGTGAGGATGATGTGGGAGACAGTGTCGAAAGCCTTGCCAAAGTCAAGGTAGACAACATCCACTGCCCTCCCCTCATCCACCCATCTAGTTACTTTGTCATAGAAGGCTATCAGATTAGTCAGACATGACTTCCCCTTGGTGAATCCATGTTGACTACTTCTGATAATCTTCTTTTCATCCAGGTGCATCCTTATGACGATGACCAGATAAAGCCAGATAGCACAGAAAAGAATTCTCTGGGTTCCTACCCAGAACTCCAAACATCCCCCCTTCCTTCTTCTTCCCCCACCTTTATATACTGAGCATGATGTCATATGGCATGGAATATACCTTTGGTCAGTTGAGGTCAGCTGTCCTGGCTGTATCCCCTCCAACTACTTGTGCATTCCCAGCCTATTTGCTGGTGCGGCAGTATGAGGAGCAGTAAAGGCCTTGACTGCTTAGCAACAACCAAAGCCACCAGTGTGCTGTCAACAGTATTTCCCATCCCAAATACAAAATATAGCACTATACCAGCTGCTAGTAAGAAAGTTAACTCTATCTCTGCTGAAACCATGACAACTTGGTACTTAAACCTTCCACTGTATCACACACTCTTCCTTTTTCAGGCCTAGTTTGCCAAACCAGGTTAAAGTTTATAATGCCTCCTAGTAACAATCTGTAGTCATAGGATAATGCTGTGATTGTTACTGCTAAGATATTTCACTCTTTCTTGTTTCATTGCTTGTTCCTTTGTTCCTCTTTCCCCGTCTCCTTTCCTAAAAATCGGACCACTTGTCCCTTCAACTTTTTGTGCTTTTATAAAACCTTCTGGTTTCAAATTTATTAACTTGCTATTTGAAAAGAGAAATAAGATTTGCTATTAAAGTCTAGCCAAATTAAAATCATTAGTTATTCCATAGAAGCTACTAATATAAAAAAAAGGGTTTTCACTATTGCTATAAAAATCATTTATAACCCCCATCTCAAGCACTCTCCTGAGGTTAATTTCATTTCTGCAAGACCCAAAACTGGTATTTTCTAGCTTTTGGATGAATGGAGTACTATTAGCCTACAATATTTCAGCATTTGGATGTTAACAATGAAGGTAACATATTATTGCTGCTATTGCACAGAGCAAAAACCTCCTCAATTCTGAGCAAGCAAAACTGATAAAAATATACTTTAAAAATATTCTACAAAGTCAGACTGTACTCTTCTGTTAACTTTGACTAGCCTTTTGAAATTGTATTACAAGTACTGGAAGATGAAAAAATTGGCTTCACCTCTTCAGAATAACCAGCAAGTTGTGGGTCCTCCATAGGCCAAAGAATGAATCATTTATATTTTTTTCTTGGTGTAGGCCTACAGCATAAAATAATCAGAACAGAACTTTTGCAGCTCCTTCTAACATAATACTTTCTTGATATATTATATTTAAAAGGTATAGACTCATTTTTACCTCCCAAAATTCACTGCAAAAATAATAAGGAATAGTTTCACTAAGTATGGGGTTATCAAGGTTAAAAAGCCCACAAGATACTTCAGTATTTGCAAAACTAACAACAAAGTAAACTATTCTTATTAAAGACTAATGTAATATAATATCCTTCCATTATTAGAGATATTGCTAAGCATTTTTTTTCACTTGAAAGATGATTTAATTGTAAGTAATCTTCTAAGGGAAAGGGAAAATCAACTTAACTACAAAAAAGCTCATCCAATTCATAAGATAATTAAAGCACTGGGGGAAAATGTGATTGGCTTTCTCATAGTATTAGAATTAGAAATACGTAAAACCATGATGACTTAAATATTTTTCTATTAAAAAAAATATTTTTTATATTGCATCTGTTCAGTAAAAAATCATATATAGTATATTTGCAGTATATCCTTATACCCTTCACAAAAATGTTAAGTAGTTTGATGAAAGAACCCGGGTGCTTTAAATAGAAAACTGCTCCTGGTAAATTAGATTGGTATGGAAGACTGTAATGCAAATTCCAGATGTTGTTGCAGACAGTGTACCAGTGTAGGAAAACTTTACACGGCATTTATTATAAGGACATGGGAACCGCCATACCAGAACAGACCAATGATCAATCCAGTCTAGCATCCTGTCTCTGGCAATAGCTTGTACAATATCTGATACTCTAGAAGTCAGCAAATTGCCTCCCCAAGTTAACAGAGTCAGGCAGTATTCTATCACCAGAGCACAGAGTGGGAATGAGGGGAAGGAGAGGAGAGCATTTCTAGCACAAAAATACTCCTGTTTTCATAACATTCAACATTTTCTGGACACCCTCCCTTCTCTTTTGTCCTTCTCTCTCCCCATTCTGAGTATGTCATTGAATGAGATGAAGTTGGGATGCTTAAAAAGGTTTGTGAATATGCAGGAGGTTTAAGCTAGGCTATTAAAGATTTAGAAGACTATTTCTTCATTCTTCACTAGGTTTGCTGGCAATAAATAAAATGTAAGTTTTCCAGACAGTAAATGTAATACTAGATATCCTTTGAGTAAAGCATGGATCATATCTGAATTTAAGTCAAACAGGAGTCGATTCCTGGCCCAGATGCCTAGTCCAAATAAAATTAGACATGAAGGAATTGACTAAAAATAAACAAACAAAAACCCCACCCCAAACGCCCTGAGTTTCTCAGGCATGCAGAAGAGCTAGAAGCAACTTCAGCATAACAATTTGTTAATTCAAAATTACTGATTGAAGCAGTGAGCTAGCAGCTAGCATTTACATATCAAGGTTTGACCACATTCTAGCAGTAGAGACATGAAGTTGGAGAGAAAATTTGACAAAAAAGAAAAGATTTATAGCAGAAGGTTTTTCCTTTCTTCCTTTAAATGTTAGTGGCAATACAGAAGCCCAAACAAACACTTATTTTTGCCAAACAGAAAAAAAACCCTCTTTCCAATGTGTTTCTAATACAGACTTCTGGCATTCATTTATCCTTTTTAACAATCAAGTAAGTATTTTGTCAACTTTTAAAAAATGCGGTTGAGTAAATCAATAGCCTTAGCAGGAGAGACGTAATATAGAGCCAGGTTTTTTTCAGACTAGTGGCGGAACATTGGCTCAAGTTTCAATGGAAGGAGGGGAGCAAACATGGCTTTAATCCATCTTTGTGCCTCACTGACATAAATTATAGCAGCAATTTTTCTTTTATTCCCCAAGCTAGCATGTGAAAAAAGACTGCTGCTTAGTTTTCAGGAGTTTACTGTGCTAGTCACAGTTAAGCTTCTGCAACTGAATCTGCAGAGACTGGTACTAATCTTGAGGAAGCCATATTTCATAATCTTCAGTCTAAGGCACTATAGCAAAGAAAGAGACTGTATTTTAGAAAGCATGTATAAAGATAGGGTTATGAAATAAATAAACCCAATATTTTTAGGTGTTTATACAGAAGAATTTCACAATGCAAAGTTTAATAGTAGATGCTGTATTAAATAAGAAATCCTGGAAATGAAGCATGGAAGACATTACCAAATTTATGTGGAAGAGATATTAACAGTGTGCATCACTGATTTAGTTCTTACTATAAATAAAATCTTGCAATATAAAACCAGTCTGGCTAACATTAAGATTTCTGTGATTCTGAAATTGCTCTTTCAATGAAAAAAAAAACCAAACCAAAACAGTTCTAGCCTACTTTCTACAGCAGATATTGGAAAGGTAGTGCCTTGCTACCTTTTATTAGACCCAAATGTCTCTCAGCCACAAAACCTTTTACTGGGAGAATATGAAATAAATCAAATACTGTGTGCTCCCACTCCTAACTGCACCAGATTTCTCATTTAAACTAAAGCTAAATATTCGGAAAGAAATTTTCCTTGTATTATTAACAAAAACATGTTTTTAAAGAAGGTAACGAACGTAACTATTGATACTGGATCTGAATGTACAGATTTATTTCTCGTTTGTTCTGGAGTAAAATATAACCATCTCTACAAACCAGGTAAAAAATTGCAAGTCAAATTGCAATGAATGTACAGGAAAAAAGGACTTAGCATTACAGAATCACAGAATGGACAGGGTTGGAAGGGACCTCTGGAGATCATCTAGTCCAACCCCCCCGCCAGAGCAGGGTCACCTACAGCAGGTTGCACAGGACGGCGTCCAGGGGGGTTTTGAATGTCTCCAGAGTGGGAGACTCCACAACCTTTCTGGGCAGCCTGTTCAAGTGCTCCACTACCCTCAAAGTAAAGAAGTCCCTCCTCATGTTAAGATGGAACTTCCTATGTTCAAGCTTATGCCCATTACCTCTTGTCCTATCATTGCGTACCACTGAAAAAAGACTGTTCCCATCCCCCTGGCACCCTCCCTTTAAGTATTTGTAAGCATTAATAAGATCCCCCTCAATCTTCTTTTCTCTAAAGAGACCCAAGTCCCTCAGCCTTTCCTC
>NW_009646929.1:36104-37346 GCF_000708025.1 Charadrius vociferus | reverse complement strand
GCTTAAATAGCAGCCAGCTCTCTTGAGCCCCCTTACCCTCTAGAGCTCTCTCCCATGGGATTTCTCCAAGCAGTTTCTTAAAGAGATCAAAGTTAGCCCTCCTGAAGTCCAAGGTTTCAACCCTACTTGTCATTTTGTCTATACTGCACTTAATCCTGAACTCTATCTTCTCATGATCACTGCAGCCCAGTCTGTCTGCTCAGCCATGCAGGTCTCCTTCTTCCCTTGCCTGATTTCTTGCTCTTCAGGATGCACCAATCCTGAGCTTGGAGGAAGTGATGCTTAAATACCAGCCAGCTGTCTTGAGCACCCCTACCCTCTATAGCCCTCACCCATGGGATTTCTTCAAGCAGTTCCTTGAAGAGATCAAAGTTACCCCTGCAGACTTTGGTGTCTGGAGTTGTTTCTCTCTCATATTCTCACTCCTCTCTCCTGGCTGTTGTTGCACAGCAGTTTTTTCCCCTTCTTAAATCTGTTATCAAAGAAGTGCTACTACCATTGGTGATTGGCTCGGCTTTGGCCAGTGGTGGGTCCATCTTGGAGTCGGCTGGCATTGACTCCGTCTGACATGGGGGAAGCTTCTGGCATCTTCTCACAGAAGCCACCCTTGTGGCCCCCCTTCTACCAAAACCTTGCCACGTAAACCTAATACATAAGGTTAGGAGTTCAAATGTTTGGTATTGGAAGGAGACACATACCTTTCCCCCTCTTCTTTAAGTCTTGTACTGAAGATGGAAAATGACGTTGTGCTGTAGGACCAGTTAGTAGAGATGCAAGGCTAGAAGAGGCTCTCCACAAGTAAAATGGATTCCAAATAACTTGATTAGTTATTGTTTAATAATTTCTAACAGGGCTACATTAAAAAAAATAAATCTACTAATATATATATATTCCTGTCATCTCATCTTGTTTTCCTATGATGTCCAGGATAGGGCTGATATAAATTCACTAGAAGTGGTTTTACGTTCCTTGATCCACATTGCCAACACAGCTTTACTCTTTGATTCAAAGCTTTTGAATGTTCAAAGTTTCCATAAATTTCTTAGTTTAGAGCTAAATCAGCTTGCCACATGTATAAAGGTTTGACAACTGATGCTTTGAAGTCATAAAGCAATTTTCCAATATCTTCTTGCTTCAAGAGTTGAATATGAACATAGAACCATAGAATCAGAATCATAGAATCATAGAATGGCTTAGGTTGGAAGGGACCTTGAATATCATCTAGTTCCAACCCCCCTGCCA
>NW_009646929.1:32259-35201 GCF_000708025.1 Charadrius vociferus | reverse complement strand
GTCCCAGTCCCGCCCCCCGAGGAACACCACTCGTCACTAGTCTCCACTTGGACATCATGCCGTTGACCGCAACTCTTTGCGTGCAACCGTCCAGCCAGTTCTTTATCTACCGAGTGGTCCATCTGTCGAATCCATGTCTCTTCAATTTAGAGACCAGGATATTGTGTGGGACGGTGTCAAACGCTTTGCACAAGTCCACGTAGATGATGTCAGTTGCTCTCCCCTCATCCACTACCGCTATAACCCCCTCGTAAAAAGCCACCAAATTTGTTAGGCATGACTTGCTCTTGGTGAAGCCATGCTGGCTGCTACCAATCGCCTCCTTGTTTTCCATGTGCCTTAGCAGAGTTTCCAGGAGGATCTGCTCCATGATCTTGCCAGGCACAGAGGTGAGACTGACCAGTTCCCTCAGGACCCACGGATGTATCTCATCAGGTCCTATGGACTTGTGCACCTTCAGGTTCCTCAGGTGGTCTTGTACTTGATCTTCACCTACAGTGGGCAGTTCTTCATTTTCCCTGTCCTTGCCTTTGCCTTCTGCATCATGGGTAGTGTGGCTGCAGTCTTTGCCAGTGAAGGCTGAGGCAAAAACGTCATTGAGTACCTCTTTGAGTACATCTTTGTAGCTGAATTGACATGCACTTATAAATCGATGCGTCTGAGGGACTGCACAGATTTTAGGTTAATGGTATTAAAAAACAATTACAATTAACCAATTAAACCATGAAAAATGTATTAAAAACCAACTTGGATAGATGTCTTGTATGCAAGCTTCTATCCTAATGTCATCTTATGGCAAATTGCAAAGCCAAGGAAATCACTGTATAGAAATGTGAACTCTTGTAAATGTAGACAAGGATACCTCTGTGTGGGTATCGTTTCCTTTTGAAGATTTTAGTGACTAAACTGGTAGCACTTTCAAATACACATAGAAACTTAACTTACCTGTCTACCTGGGTAATCAAAATAAGGAATCAAAGTACATATTTATTTATTTATTTTTACAAATAATAAGATTCTTTTAATGGAAAATGAAACATATGGGATTTTTAAACTTTATTTTTACACAAATGAAGAGATAAACATATTCAGGTGTATTTGTTTTGGGTTTTTTTTTCCCTTTTTTTGGGCCTTTATTTGGCTGCTGCTTCCGCTTTTCTTCATATTTTCTCGTCTCCTGAAGGTATTCTTCAATAATAGTATTTGGAGCAGGTTCCTCCTTTGAACAAGGAAACATATTTGGTTAAACAAATTATATTTGGTTTTATGTTTTAGTATCGTTTTGGAGATCATTTGTAACTTATGAAATACTAAGCAAAACACTTCCATAAGATGCTTTGATGTATTGCTTTCTCAGCAAATAGAATGATTTGCTAATTGCTGAAATGAAAAACACAACACTGTATTGGGCAGACAGCAAGTCCAAAAATGTTTGTTTCAATTTTATTTTACTATGGAGCCAGGAAAAACAGGGTAACAGAAATAAAAACTTTGCTGTTAAGATGAGAAATGAAAACTGTTGAAATTCCTTTAACAAGTTTACCATAATTTCTGAAGACCTTTCTTGGAGCAGCCAAAATGGTATGCTGTATGGCCCTGGGCAGGTGAACAGACTGGGCAAACAGGGCGCAGCAGGTCACATGGAAGGGTGCTGAAAATCTACCAGCTCAGTCAAGTAGCTATGATATCTACTTGGCAGAAGACCATGGCCCCTATGAGCTCTGCACACACTAGCTCTGATGCTGCTTCGTAGACAGAGCTCTCGTGCAAACACACTGCCACCCAGGCATTGGGCTGCAGGGTGTGCCCTGCTCTTACGCCAGTGTCGGAAGGCAGCGGTGAGCATGGCTGTGGCAGGTGTGCCCAGGTAGAGGAGCTCCTCCGCTTAGTGATGGAGCTCAGGGAAGAGGTAAGCAGGTTGAGGGTTATCAGGGAATGCGAGAGGGAGATAGATGCCTGGAGTCGTACCCTGCCTCCCATGACAGAAACCCAGCAGGCAGACAGATCCCCTGCTACAGAGAACTCCCTCTCCTCTCCCCGACTGACTGAACAGGGTAGCTTGGAGGACAGGGGACAATGGCGAGATGTTTCCGCCTGACGCAACAGGCACTGCAGGTGCATTTGCCCACCGACTACCCCATCTTCCCAGGTGCCATTACAGAACAGGTACAGTGCTCTGCAAGTGGAACTGGACAACAGTGAGGATGATAATCCTCCTGGCTTTGAGGTGTTGTTGAGGTCTAGTTGGACCGCTCCCCGAATCAAAACTTCCTCAGTTAAAAATAAAAGACAGGATATTGTCATAAGTGACTCACTTCTGAAGGGAATGGAAGGCACAATATGTAGACCGGACCCGCCATACAGGAAAGTTTGCTGCCTCCCTGGGGCCCGGGTTAATGATATTAAGAAGAAGCTTCCTTCCCTGGTATGGCCCTCAGATTATTATCCCCTTTTGGTCTTTCAGGTAGGCAGTGATGAAGTAGTGAGAAGAAGCCTAAGGGCAATGAAGGGAGATTTTGGGGCCTTGGAACAACTGCTCAAGGGATCAGGAGCACAAGTCTTGTTTTCTTCTATCCCTCTTGTTGCAGGGAATGATGAGGGGGTTAACAGGAAGAGCCAGCAGATCAATGATTGCCTCTGAACCTGGTGCCACAGACAGGGTTTTGGGTTCTTTGATTATGGCTTGATTTACAGGACACCAGGCCTGCTGGTAGCAGATGGGAAAAGAGTATCTTGCAGGGGGGAAATGGTTCTAGGACTAGTTAGCAGGGCTCATTGGGAGAGCTTTAAACTAGACTGGAAGGGGGATGGGCATGTAACTGGGCTCACTAGAGAGGCGCCTGGCTGTAGTAGCTCAGCACTTGCGGGGCATAGTGCTAGTATTTTTGAGAATCAGAAGGCCCACCACCCCTCTAGGGCCAAAACTACACACTCATTGGCCT
>NW_009646929.1:26107-29912 GCF_000708025.1 Charadrius vociferus | reverse complement strand
ATGAGGAAAGGCTGAAGGACTTGGGTCTCTTTAGTCTAGAGAAAAGAAGACTGAGGGGGGATCTTATTAATGCTTACAAATACTTAAAGGGAGGGTGCCAGGGGGATGGGAACAGTCTTTTTTCAGTGGTGCCCAGTGATAGGACAAGAGGTAATGGGCACAAGCTTGAGCATAGGAAGTTCCATCTTAACGTGAGGAGGAACTTCTTTACTTTGCGGGTAGTGGAGCACTGGAACAGGCTGCCCAGAGAGGATGTAGAGTCTCCCACTATGGAGATATTCCAAACCCGCCTGGACGCCATCCTGTGCAACCTGCTGTAGGTGACTCTGCTCTGGTGGGGGGGTTGGACTAGATGATGTCCAGAGGTCCCTTCCAACCCTGACCATTCTGTGTGATTCTGTGATTGTAAACTAAATCAATAGTCACTCCTCATTCAAGCTATGTGAACCAAAATTTTATCCTAAACGTATTTTATGTCTGTAATATCCATGCATTTTCCCAAAACACCAAATTAATCTCATTCTTCTTAAAAAGAATGCCAGATAGTAAATGGAAGCATAAAGCTGTATGCTCAAGAATTCACATTCTAAAGAGTTAAATACAGACAAGGAAAGTGGATAAGACTAAATTGAAGGATGGCTGTTATTTAACTTGTAGAAAATAAATTCATGGATTTAAGAAATACTTCAGAGTTAATAGACTATTGAGAAGAATGGAAATTTATTCTTGAAGGTAACAAGTAATTATCAGATGGTATTGTTGGGGATTTTTGTGGTTTGGTTTGTTGGGTTTTTGTTTTTTTTTTTTAAGAAAAAGTTAAAACATATGTGGCAGAGGGCCTTAGCAGGCTGCAAAACGATAGCAGGGGATTCAGCAAATATTTTAGTAACGGAATTTTCTTTTCAGCTTTGCAGTTCACCTTTAAAATAAAAGCTTAGATTCTAATGAAAACAGAAAAATTTGAGGAAAATCCATAAGGAGGCTGCAAATTCTTGGGATTTATTGATTTTCTGTTTGAACAGATTTTTATTGTTCCTGTTGATTGTGCTAACACTCACTTTTGGGCACCAGGCAGCTTGAGTTACGTCATCTGTGGGCATTTAAACAGTACTAGCAGGTAGCTTAACTTTCCAAACTAATTTTTTCATAGAAGGTAGAATACCAAATAGCTGTTTGGAGAGACATGAAAATGTAAAGACAATGATCTTATAAATTTTGTTAATTTAACTTGGTTTAATCATTGCCACTGACTTGTTAGATATATTAAGTTATAAAAATATTTTTATATTGACTGACGCCTCTATTTTCATTCTTTTTGTTATTGCCTGGTCACATACTATAGGAAAATGGCTATGTCTGGGATAAATGCCCAGAACATTTGAAGCATCTCATGCTGAAAAAATAGCGGTCTTTGTTGGACACCATCTGCTAGCAGAATTATTTATTATTTAAGAAAGAAAGAAAGAAAGTCCTTGTGCGTCTGATAACATAGATGCATTGCACTTCCACAAACTGAATTACATTTATGCTCGTACTTAATACAATTCATATAAAAAGTGTTTAATTTCACATTTTGACTAAGCTGGAGTTATACTGATGAAACACACATGAGACAAGCTTGTTCCATGTGGACAGATGACTTTAGAAATATTTGATTTTGCTCTTGGTTTTGACACAGTCTGCCATTGTCCTGGTTTGAGTGACACAGGACTAATTTCTCTTCTAATACTTGGGAAAACTGCACTTTTAGAAGACTCCAGTGTCTGAATTTGTGAAAATAGTTACTTTACAGCCAGCTACGGTGTGTGGGTCTCAAGGTCTCAGTGTTTTCAAGCTTGCCAGGTGCAGGGATGAGGAGAAGAGACGCCTGGGCACTTGACCCAAGCTGGCCAACAGGATTATTTCATACCATCAACGTCACATTCACTATAAATTAGAAAGTTTGCTGCGAAGTTTGCTTTCTCCCTTGATGGCTGCCACCCTGAGAACTTGGTGCCCTGGTGCCAGACTCCTGAGGCCTTCCCTTCCTCCCGAAGCCGTAGCGCTCGCAGTGTCTGACATCTGCTGTCCACTGCTGGGAGTGCACAGCTTCCTACTGATATAATTGGCTGAGTATAATCTTTGCATATTCTGTATTGGTGTTGGGATCAATATTGGTTCTTTAGTACTTTTAAGGTTAATTATCTAATCTTATTCTATTAAATCTGTTTAGATTTCAGCTCCCAGGTTTTCTTGTTTTGTCCCAATTCCCCTTCCTGGGTGGGGAGGGGTCATCAGGTGATAGAATGATTGTCTAAATGACAATAAATTGTCATGGGTTTCTCAAACCATAACAGCCATGCCTTTAGTACCACAAATCTTACCTTTCAGTGATCATCCATGTTTTGAATTTGTTATTATTGCTCATCACTCTATGTTTCTTCACGAGGTATTAGAGATGGGTGAACTGACTTGGCTAATTTATGAATCAGACAATAAACAGCCCATTAATAAAATCTGCAGACAATAAATAATTATCTCCAGTAAGAAAATAGAAATGTGTTAGCATACTTATAAAAATTAAAATATGGACAGAAATGAACTCTCTCTTGAAAAACGCAAGCAAAAACATCTGGGAAAAATAGTTAAGAGTACAGATAGTCAATGGGAAGAACCAAATAGTGACATGAAACCCACAGACAATGCAAACAAACCACATTAAAGCCAGCAATGTGGCTATATTTACAGTTCCCTTAAAAAAAAAATTGTGGAATTAATATTCTGTTCACAACAATCCTGGCTGAAATTCCACTGTGAAGAATGACATAAAAAATTTTAAACTGACTTTTGGAACAGCTACTTCAAAATTTGGAGCAAACAATTTTTAAAACTGGAGGAAGAAAACAGAAAAGATCTACTAGATTAGTTGGTTTATCTGCTTCCCCATTTCTACAAGACACGTACTTGAACTAAGAGTACCAAAAAGTGGTATCTGGAATAATCATTTCCTTATGTTTCATAATTTGGAAAATATTTCTGATATCAGTTCAAATATTCTGATTTTCCTCTCCTTTTAGCATCCTGAATCTTTTCTGTTCTTCTTCTTTAAAAACTCCCATACCTAACATTGAACCACAGAATCATTTAGGTTGGAAAAGACCCTTAAGATCATTGAGTCCAACTGTTAACCTAACACTACCGAGTTCACCACTAAACCATGTACCTAAGCACCACATCTACACGTCCTTTAAATCCCTCCAGGGATGGTGAACCAACCACTTCCCGGGCCAGCCTGTTCCAATGTTTGACAACACTTTCAGTGAATAAATATTTCCTAATATCCATCCCAAACCTCCCCTGGTGCAACTTGAGGCCATTTCCTCTCATCCTATCACTTGTTACTTGGGAAAAGAGACCCAACACCCACCTTGCTACAACCTCATTTCAGGTAGTTGTAGAGGGCAAAAAGGTCTCCCCTCAGCCTCCTTTTCTCCAGCCTAAACAACCCCAGTTTCCTCAGCCTCTCCTCATAAGACTTGTGCTCTAGACCCCTCACCAGCTTTGTTGCCCTTCTCTGCACATGCTCCAGCACCTCAATGTCTTTCTTGTAGTGAGGGGCCCAAAACTAAACACAGTATTTGAGGTGCGGCCTCACCAGTACTGAGAACAGTGGGATAATCGCTTCCCTAGTCCTGCTGGCCACACTATTCCTGATAAAAGCCAGGATGCTATTAGCCCTCTTGGCCACCTGGGCATACTGCCAGCTCATATTTAGGCAGCTATTGACCAATGCCCCCAGGTCCTTTTCTGGCAGGCAGCTTTTAGG
>NW_009646929.1:21103-26093 GCF_000708025.1 Charadrius vociferus | reverse complement strand
CCCCAAGCCTGTAGTGCTGCATGACGTTGTGACCCAAGTGCAGGACCCGGCACGTGGCCTTGTTGAACCTCATACCATTGGCTTCGGCCCATCGATCCAGCCTGTCCAGATCCCTCTGCAGAGCCATCCTACCCTCAAGCAGATCAACACTCCCACCCAACTTGGTGTCATCTGCAAACTTACTGAGGGTGCTCTTGATCCCCTCGTCCGCTCCTCATAGGACGTGTGCTCTAGACCCTCCATCTGTCCAGATGGAGATCGGTGATAAGTGGTGTCCCTCAGGGGTCCATATTGGGACCAGTACTGTTTAATATCTTCATCAACGACATAGACAGTGGGATATCTATGAGAAGTTTGCAGATGACACCAAACTGAGTGGTGCAGTTGATGTACCTGAGGGTTGGAATGCCATCCAGAGGTACCTGGACAAGCTTGAGAAGTGGACACATGTGAACGTCATGAGGTTCAAGAAGGCCAAGTGCAAGGTCCTGCAATGGGGTCAGGGCAATCCCAACCAGAAATACAGGCTGAGCAATGAAGGGATTGAGAGCAGCCCTGAGGAGAAGGACTTGGGGGTACTGGTAAATGAAAAGCTGTACAGGAGCCGGCAATGTGCGCTTGCAGCCCAGAAGTCCAAACATATCCTGGGCTGCAGTAAAATAAGTGTGGCCAGCAGGTCAAGGGATGTGATTCTGCCACTCTACTCTGCTCTCATGAGACCCCACCTGGAGTACTGTGTCCAGCTGTGTTGTCCTCAGCACACGAAAGACATGGATCTGTTGGAGTGAGTCAGAGGAGGACCACAAAAATGATCAAAGGGATGGAACACCTCTCCATGCTGAAAGAGTTGGGGGTGTTCAGAAGAGAAGGCTCTGGGGAGACCTTATATCAGCCTTCCAGTACTTAATGGGGGCTTATAAGAAAGATGGGGACAGACTTTTTAGCAGGGCCTGTTGCAATAGGACAAGGGGTAATGGCTTTAAACTAAAAGAGGGTAAATTTAGACTAGATATAAGGAAGAAATTTTTTACGAGGGTGGTGAAACACTGGAACAAGTTGCCCAGAAAGGTGGTAGATGCCCCCTCCCTGGAAGTGTTCAAGGCCAGGTTGGATGGGGCTTTGAACAACCTGGTCTAGTGGCAGGTGTCCTTGCCCATGGCAGGGGAGGTTTGACTAGATGACCTTTAAAGGTGCCTTCCAACCCAAACTATTCTATGATTCTATGGCATCAAGGCTTGCTGATAAATGATAGGTCACTAGGTTTCCCCCTGCATCCAATAGAGAATGGAGATTCTCCTTAGCCCTACTTTTGTTGTTAATATATTTATAGAAACATTTTTAATTGTCTTTTACGGCAGTAGCCAGATTAAGTTCTAGGTGGGCTTTGGCCCTTCTAATTTTCTCCCTGCATAACCTCACGACATCATTTTAGTCTTCCTGAGTTTCCTGCTCCTTCTTCCATAGGTCATAAACTCTCTTTTTTTCCCCTGAATTTCAGACAAAGCTCTCTCTTCAGCCAGGATGGTCTTCTTCCCCGCCAGCTCATTGTCATGGTTTGGGCCAGACTGGCCACTGGAATGAACGACAGATGCTCTCCCCCACCTCTCTCTCCAAGGAGAGAAGGGAGAGAGAGAAAGACACTTATGTGTTTAAAAAAAAAAAAGCGAAACTATTTTAATGAAAATATAAATAAAATAATAAAAAATAAAATAATGAAATATATACAAGATATACAAAACCATATCTAGCTCCCAGGATGATGATTACATCACCAGCAGGCACAGGGAAAGTCCCAGATTGGACTCAGTGATGGACGGGAAATGGATTCCAGATCTGGATTCAGGAATGTATGGATTGGGTTCAAAGGCAAACGAACAGACAGAGTCCTCCTTGGACCCCGGCCACTGAAGAAAGAGAGTGACCCCTTTGATCCCTCAGCTTTTATACTGAGCATGGGGCAGATGGGATGGAATACCCTGTTGGTCAGTTTTGGGTCACCTGTCCTGTCTGCTCCTCCCCACAGGTGCGACCCCTTTACACTTTTCTGCTTCTGACCCTCTAACAGGGCATATAACACAGTTAGCTGACCTTGGTTGTTGTAGCAATAAGTATAAGCAAGACATACCATTCCTTGGCATCAACTATAAACATAGGTCTTATCACTCTGAGAGTGAACAGTGTCTGAATAATATGCTGTTAATTTCAGAGCGTTCACTTAGTTAGAAGAGGCTTAACTGCAAAGAAAAATATCTGAACAGAAAATTGGTTCTGTTTTACATCAAACCAGGATACTCATCTTTCAGTACATGGGGATGACCTGCACCTTTAAGATTTCCTTCTTGAAGAATGTCCATCCTTCCTGGACTCCTTTTCCCTTCTGTCAACCAGACTCCTAAACAGGCCAAAGTCTGCTCTCCGGAACTCCAAGGTCGCAGTTCTGCTAACCCCTCTCCTTACTTCTCCAAGAAACAAAACCTATCGTTTTCTGCTTGCTATGCCCAAGACTGCCTCCAGCCATCACATCCCCCATAAGTCCTTCTCTGTTTGCAAACAACAGGTCCAGTGGGGCACCTTCCCTAGTTGGCTCACTCACCAGCTGTGTCAGGAAGTTATCATCTTCCACACCCTCCAGGAACCTCCGGGACTGTTTCCTCTCTGCTGTATTGTATTTCCAGCAGACATATTCATTCCATTCTTAACATTTTTTGTAAGTCAAGCCATATAAAATGTGTTTGGTTAAAATTATATGTAATTTTATTTCTAAACTGAGTTGAATCCAGAGATACCAAAAGATGCACAGGCACTTTCCAAACAGATTTTTTGACAGACTAGTACTCAAAATGCGTTAAAAAATTCTAATGGTGTCTGGGTCCTTTTGAGTTTTCCTCATCCCTTATTAGGTATTGTAGTTTTTAAAGAAGAAAAAATAAATACAAAATGCCCAGTTTGTATAGAAAAGATAGCTAGATATTTTCATCAGTTCATAAAGTAATTAATATTTCTAAGTGAAAAGGTTCACATTTTCAAAGAAAGTCTTAAATAAACTAAAAGCATTCATAGTAATTTCATATGACTCCAGTTTAAGAAAAGAGAAGTTTCATGATCTACAGTGGTGGGTGGTTGTGGCCATTGGAAGACAAAAACAGTATTAAATATCTATATGTCTAGTACTTTGCAAGTAGCTGATTAATATTCTGTATAAATGTCTCCCAAAACATACTGAGTTTATTTGAGATTTCTATTTACACTGTCACATCCTTAAAATTCTGACTTCCAAGGCAAGGCTGGTGTTCATATTTCATATAATTTAGGTGAGGAAAACAGTGTTCATGGTATTCTGTAGTAATGTATTAATAAACAAACTACAGCCCTATAATTGTTTCACCAGTAAAATAATATACATATTTTCTAGATATCCTGTATAAAAGAATAATCTCACTTGCATATCTGTTCTCAGAAATGACCACAGTCATGAATCTTAGCACATTTTGTTTAAAATAAGTCTTACAAGAGCAAAACATAGAAAGGAAAGATGAATAATGATTTATATTACTGACATTTATGTTGCAGGAAATTTCACAGTAAAACCAGAGTCTGTTAAACAAAATTTCAATGACAAAGAAAGCAATACATGCAGAAACTTTCTTGTAACTCATTACTTTCCAAATAATTTCCCTACTTCACCATTTTGCTCAACAAGGGATTTGTATAACAGCCAATACTGCTTGCGAGTGATACAGTAAAGTGTTTGCTATAATACAAAACACTTATAATAGGAAAATTCCAAGTTAAAACCTGGCAAGTTTTTTTTTTTTTTTTAACTGTATATAATACAAGCCCTTAAAACCAAGCAATAGTTTACTGGATTTTGGTATGCATAACATGATAATAACATATTCAGAGCATTTTTAAAGTACACTCCATTTTAAAAGTGTATATGGAAACCAAAGAAAAATTCAACTGCACACTTTTATGGAAGCTGCTGTGCTGACATGTTTATGACCCACAGCTGCATAAATCCATCTTTTATGCAGGTTGGCTCCATCTGCTCTTGGGGTTTGGTTTTTTGTTTTGGTTTTAAACTTTGTTCACAAGTTATTTTGCAGGCTTTCTTTCCTCAAAAATGTATTTTTTCCTGAAAATGAACCCTGCACTAGGCTGGCTGCTAGCCAACTACTTTCATGTACTCTTTCTGTAGGTACTTAACATCAGCTTTTTGTGGTTTGAATGCAGAAAAAGAACTATTCTGTTTTCCTCACAAGAGTCACAGTGATTTTCTTCTCTTTAACAGTCTGTCTTCTGCATCATTGCAACTGTAAAAATCTGCCCAACTTCTCTGTCTCACTGTGTTACAAGATAAGAAAAACATCAACAAGACCATCTTTGACATAAATATTTAAGAGCCTAAAAAAAAACATGAAAAAAAATTGACTCACCATTTATTTTAGGTACAAAAGTGCTTGATACTTACTTGGCTATTCATCACAGTCAAGCACTAATGTGTTTGACAACAGCTTTGGCTTGTGGCTTGTTAGTTCTTCAGTAGTTGCTCTTGCAACAGTTTTTCCTGCCTTTCTATAAGTTATTTTTCTTTTCAGACTGTTCCACTATCTACTTTTTTTTTAACAATTCACCCTTACGCAAGCTATTGCCAAACACTTTCTTTTGTATATTTGCCTTATCTTTCTTGCAAGAAGATTAAGCACTTACTAAAAATAATGGTGCAATCCAACAGTCGCCAAGGAGACCAGCTCCAGTGCAGGTAAGGCCCCACTGGGGAAGGGGATCAAGGCGGAAAGGGCCGGCAAGGGGCACTTTTGGGGGCTTTCGAAGCCGGGAAAAGCGGCTAGCTCATGCTGGGACCGACAGCTCGGGGGCGGGTTGCTAATGCGGCAGGGGCGGAGCCAACACCACACGTGGCAGTTCTAAACGGGCTGTCCTGGAGTGCACCAGCCGGCTGCTGTGCACCCAGCACGGGGGCCGCCCGAGG
>NW_009646929.1:20310-20849 GCF_000708025.1 Charadrius vociferus | reverse complement strand
GTGAGCCGGCCTGTGGGAGGTGTGCCCAGGTAGAGGACCTCCTTTGCCTACTGATGGAGCTCCGTGAGGAGGTGAGTCAATTGGCAAGTATAAGGGAGTGTGAGCAAGAGATAGATGACTGGAATTGCACCCTGCCTTCCCTGAAAGAAGCACATCAGGCAGACAGAGCTCCACATACAGAGCACTCCCCACCAGCATGGCTGAACATAGAGATTCAGAGGACAGGGGCTGGTGGCAACAAGTCCCTGCCCAGTGTGGCAGGCGTGCCTCCCAAGTAACCTCCACACCATCCCAGGTGCCCTTGCGAAACAGATATGATGTTCTGCAAAGGGAACCGGAGGATGACAAGGACAACAGCTCGCTGGACTTTGAGTTGTCACCAAGGCCAAGACGGATTACGCCTTGTATAGCAACATCCTCATTAATGAAAGAAAGACAGGTCCTTGTCGTAGGGAACTCGATTCTGAAGGCAGTGGAGGGTCCCATATGTAGACCAGACCCAATCCGTAGGGAAGTCTGCTGTCTCCCTGGGGCCAGAG
>NW_009646929.1:13815-17484 GCF_000708025.1 Charadrius vociferus | reverse complement strand
CCCCAGGGCTCAGTGCTGGGGCCAGTTCTCTTTAATATCTTCATCAATGATCTGGATGAGGGGATCGAATGCACCCTCAGTACGTTCGCAGATGATGCTAAGCTAGGCAGGCGTGTTGATCTGCTTGAGGGTAGGATGGCTCTACAGAGGGATCTGGACAGGCTGGACTGATGGGCCAAGGCCTCACCTCGATTATTGTGTTCAGTTTTGGGCCCCTCACTACAAGAAGCACATTGAGGTGTTGGAGCGTGTCCAGAGAAGGGCTGCAAAGCTGGTGAGGGGTCTCGAGGACAAGTCTTATGAAGAACGACTGAGGGAACTGGGATTGTTTAGCCTGGAGAAGAGGAGGCTGAGGGGAGACCTTATCACCTTCTACAACTACCTGAAAGGAGGTTGTAGAGAGGTGGGGGCTGACCTCTTCTCCCTGGTTACAAGTGATAGGATGAGAAGAAAAGGGTTCAAGTTATATTAGGAAAAAAAAAATTTTCACTGAAAGGGTTATTAAACATTGGAATAGGCTGCCCAGGGAGGTGGTGGATTTGCCATCCCTGGAGGTGTTTAAAAAAAGGATAGATGTGGTACTTTGGGACGTGGTTTAGAAGTGGTTTTGTCAGGTTAGGTTAATGGTTGGACTTGATGATCTTAAAGGTCCCTTCCAACCTCAACAATTCTATGATTCTATGATTCGAATTTGATTTTTTTTTTTAATAACCTAAGTTTCAGGGATGCTTTCTTAAAACAGAAAATTTATTACAATTGTATTTTTGAAGTAGCAGAATTTACTGCTTCTGAAGAGGACAGATGCCTTGAAGTTAGAGAGATATAGAGAAATTAGATTTGAAAGAAGTAAAACAATTGCAAAATAAAGTTTACACTGTTAAAATCTTGTCTTCTTTGCATTAAAAAGCACAACATATGAAATGAGAAAACAATGCCAGTTCTTACTGTTCTTCCCAAGGATGTGCTAACTGGTATTACAGAAACATAGAGATTGCCTTGGATTTGGTGATACAAACTACCAGTTCAAAATGCTGCCCTGGCAGTTTTTCAGTGCTCAAATTGAATATAGCAACAGCACACATTGACTTTTGATTACATTTGTACAATGGGATATCAATCCTACACAACTGCAGTGTTTTGACTCCAATCAGCCCATATGAGCACCGAGAAGATGAAAATTTGGGTTTACTACAGACAAGTAAAATGACTTCAGGCAATTGCCTTTCATGTACCTACTGTGGCATAAAATTATATAATTAACCCCTTTCTCACAGACTTCCCATTATATATCAGCTTCCCATTATATATCAGCTCCTCCCCTAAATATTATTTTGCTTTCTTTTTTACTGCCTCTTTTGTCTGGGTTGAAATTCCCTGATAAAATCCAGACAGAGACTAACACTTCTTCCTAGATTCTGAGAGTAGTTTTATAGTTTCCCAGAAAATCATGTCCAGGTAAAATTCTGACGTGATGAAAAAAAATGATATCCAGATAGAACAGTGAAAATATATAAACGTGGTAGTACCTGCCTAAATTAAGCAAAAACCCAAAACAGTCTTTCTCAAAATAAACCTTGATAAATTCATGAAAGGGATTGTATAATTTGGTACCTGCAACAGCAGGGGTCTGTTCAGAGTGCACTTGAAGGTCCCTTTTATACCTCTGTTCATAGATTCCTAAATGCTCCCCTGCAAGCAGAATAAAATAGGCCTTTGTTTACCCAATATTTTTCTGGCAGTAAGCATATATTTATTAAAATCACTTTCCACGTGACAAAAGAATAAGCACAAACTTTGCTAGCTTAAGAAGATAACATTTGTCTGTGATCTATTTTTATTACTCATTAACAAACAAATGTTCCCCCTTTCCCTGCACATGCTATACAGTCTATGGTGAAAAGTGTAAGGTTTGCAGTTCTAACATGGTCATGGCATTAGCAATTCTTAATTAAGACAGTAATGATAAACAAATATCATACTACACAAACAAGGACAAGAAAGTTTTTTATCCCACTTATATACAATTTGTTGGAGTTCTTTTCTTTCCTTTACAGAATCAGTGATTGAAAAAGAAGGGGCACAAAGTACCAGAGGGCCTATGTCACTCTTCTCAGGTACTATAAAAAACCCCATTTTTGTCAAATCTTGAGATAAAGACTCAAAATGTCTAACTGGGTATCATAAGGGAATTTCTCCACAAGTCCAACTGACATGAAATTTTGGCAGTTTTCCTTCTTGCTACAGATTGCCCACCAAATTGGGCAAATCTTAATATTTTCTCTAGTACACTATGTGCTTGAGTACTGGTGATATATCCTTCACTAGAACCTTCTAGCCATGGCATATAACAATTTTGGGATGTAACAATTTACTAACAAAAAATGCTTAATGACTAAAAAAGGAAATTAGTTTCAGTATGGGGTAACTGTGAAAGTAAATGAGTGGTATGAAAGAAGTCAGATTACATAATCTAATAATGCTTTCCGGCCTTCAAAACGTAAGAAACTAAGAACAAAAGCATTCATTCATGTCCCTTTAAAAAAAGTGACTAGTATCTGAAGATTTCCCATTTTTCTGACACTAACACAATACAATCCTATATGTTATCTATATATGATATACTGTTAGAAAGTTGCAAAATTCCCCATGAATTTAATACAATGAACAGAAAAAAATGGACTTCCAAAATTAAAATTCAAAACCAGTGGTCTTCTCTGAATAGACATGGTGCTTCAAAGATACCGGGTCTATTCATAGAATCATAGAGTCATAGAATTGTTTAGGTTGGAAAGGACCTTGAAGATCAACGAGTTCCAACCCCCCCGCCATAGACAGGGGATACCAAAGGACCACCGGTCCCCACCCCCCCCGCCATAGACAGGGGATACCTAGACCAGGTTTCCCAAGGCCACGTCCAGCCTGGCCTTGAACACCTCCAGGGATGGGGCCTCAACAACCTCTCTGGGCAACCTGTTCCAGTGCCTTACCACCCTTAAAGTGAAAAACTTCTTCCTAATGTTTAACCTAAACCTGCCCTCTTCCAGTTTAAAGCCATTCCCCCTCGTCCTATCACTACAAGTCCTTCCCCAGCTTTCCTATAGGCCCCCTTTAGGTACTGGAAGGCCACAATAAGGTCTCCCTGGAGCCTTCTCTTCTCCAGGCTGAACAGCCCCAACTCTCTCAGCCTGTCCTCATAGGAGAGGGGCTCCAGCCCTCGGATCATCCTTGTGGCTCTCCTCTGGACCCACTTGAACAGGTCCATGTCTTTCTTATGTTGGAGACTCCAGAGCTGGATGCAGTACTCCAGGTGGGGTCTCACGAGAGTGGAGTAGAGGGGCAGGATCACCTCCCTTGACCTGCTGGCCACACTTCTTTTGATGCAGCCCAGGATCCGGTTGGCCTTCTGGGCTGCGATTGCACATTGCTGGCTCATGCTGAGCCAATCATGCTGGTCAATCAGCATGCCCAGGTCCTTCTCCTCAGGGCTGCTCTCCCGCCATTCCCCGCCGAGCCTGTATTTGTGTTTGGGATTGCCCCGACCCAGATGTAGGACCTTGCACTTGGCCTTGTTGAACTGCATGAAGTTGGCTTGTGCCCCCCTCTCCAGCCTGTCCAGGTCCCTCTGGGTGGCATCCCTCCCCTCCAGCGTGTCTACCTCACCAAACAGCT
>NW_009646929.1:0-11658 GCF_000708025.1 Charadrius vociferus | reverse complement strand
GATGAAACTTCCAGGGACAGAGTGCAGCTGGTGTGCAAAGGACACATTTCACAAAGGCTTCCCAGGCAACCTTAGATGTTAATGACATTGGGGGAGCCCGGTGCGCTAACTCTAAGAAGAAAAACAGTGCGGAGGATGGAGCGGAGTGGAGACACCACAGCCAAACTCTGTGATAAAATGGGAACTTGAGGGTCAAAGGGAACCCTTGAAGGTCTTATGGAACTGATAAGCTGCCTACTTGTTACCCTGAGCCAACGATCTGTCATTTTTGATAAAATGCTATCCTTTGGGTGAACTTTGCTCATTATAATGTCATTATAATACCAAAGCACACCTCCATCCCAAAAGCTACCCGTCTCCAAGGTGCAACCACTCCTCACGGAGTCTGCGCCCTGAATTTTTCTGTAGTCTATACCTTTAAAAGCAAAGTGAGAGAATTTTACACCAATCATAACAAAAGTATGTATGACTAGAGTCCTTCAAACTCTACTTGAAAGGTAAAAAATAGTATAAAAATAGCTTAAGAGAGGAAGGATGCCAGGCAAGATACCAACACGATGAGGGAAATACCATCTGCAGCAAACAAAAGACAGAAGCAAGAGTGATAGCTGCTTTGGCTTTGCGATCATCAGCATAAAACAAAAAAGGGGGAAATGTAGCAGCACTTTGGAATGCAAGGCAGTTAGCATCACAGATGGGCCTGAGAAGCAGTTAACGAGCCTGAGAAACAGTTAACGAAGACATAATAAGAAGTAGAACTGGAGTACATAACAGGAGCTCAAAAGTACACAGCTCTGTGTGTGTATGGGAAAAGAGCATGACCAGAACACTGGTTGTGCAGGATTGGATGTTGTGAGGAATGAAGAGTGCGAAGGACGTAAACAACCTGTTTGGCTGCATAGTTGAGATCCGTATCTCTAACTATATAATAGCTACACATGCTAATAAACTTTGTCTTGGTTCACAACACTGAGTCTGTGTATTCAACCCACCGCAGTGGACAATATGTATTGTCGAGTTTGCAAAGCTTAAGATGATTGACCCTGCCCTTGCAGAGGATGCTTCATAAAAAAAAATCTCAGCTGGTATGCAAAGGTTTTTACAACCATCCTGTCCTCTGGCAATGCAAGAACCTGTGGTTTTGAGGTCAGAGTTCCCATAACTGCACTTTTTGAGAGTTTCTCTTGGCAGATGGAATGAACGTCTTCTACTCCTTGGGCAAAGACGGAATGGGTGATTTCCCATTCCATGTAAGCATGCATTACTTTAAGGCTGAAATATCAGTCTCTGAGAATTCCAGCCTTCACTACATACTAAAACGTTTCAAGAAACCCACAGAACATTTTATTGCCAGAGGTATTTATGAACAAGCATTTTAAAAACACTATATTAATCACGAACAATACTTAAGTGTTTTAATTTCTTTAAATCAAGCTGACTATCTTTTTGAGTATTTTAGCAGAGCTTGAACGAAACAATAATGGCACCAAAACTTATCTACAGTTAGTGTGAATGTAAGAATTATATTACTCAGAGATTTGGAGTCTTGAGAAAGAGAGGAACTTATTATTTAGCCTTTTGGCATACAAGTTTGAGTACGAGTACTGGAAATATACTTATTTAATAATCATTATGTAACTCCTTGCACTGTAAGGATTAGATGATGCCTTAAACATACTGGCATCAAAAAATAACATATGAAAGCACAGACACAGACATAAAATCCCATGATTCATAATTGTTTCAAGACCTGGACAGGCTGGAGAGTTGGGCAGAGAGGAACCTTATGAAATTCAACAAGGGCAGGTGTAGGGTCCTGCATCTGGGGAGGAATAACCCCATGCAACTGATGTACAGGTTGGGGGCTGACCTGCTGGAGAGCAGCTCTGTGGAAAGGGACCTGGGAGTCCTGGTGGACAACAGGATGACCATGAGCCAGCAATGTGCCCTGGTGGCCAAGAAGGCCAATGGCATTCTGGGGTGCATCAAGAAGAGTGTGGCCAGCAGGTCGAGGAAGGTCATCCTGCCCCTCTACTCTGCCCTGGTGAGGCTGCATCTGGAGTATTGTGTCCAGTTCTGGGCTCCCCGGTTTAAGAAGGACAGGGAACTGCTGGAGAGAGTCCAGCAACGGGCTACAAAGATGATTAGGGGATTAGAACATCTCTCTTATGAGGAAAGGCTGAGGGACTTGAGTCTCTTTAGTCTAGAGAAAAGAAGACTGAGGGGGGATCTTATTAATGCTTACAAATACTTAAAGGGAGGGTGCGAGGTGGGTGGGAGCAGTCTTTTTTCAGTGGTGCCCAGTGATAGGACAAGAGGCAATCGGCACAAACTTGAACATAGGAAGGTCCATCTTAATATGAGGAGGAATGTCTTTACTTTGAGGTTGGCAGAGAACTGGAATAGGCTGCCCAGAGAGGTTGTGGAGTGTCCGACTCTGGAGACATTCAAAACCTGCCTGGACGCTGTCCTGTGCAACTTGCTGTAGGAGACCCTGCTCTGGCAGGTGGGTTGGACTAGATGATGTCCAGAGGTTCCTTCCAACCCTGACCATTCTGTGTGATTCTGTGTGAATGATTTTATAAAACAGAACAGTACAAATAAGTAACGTTTATTGTGCAAGCTGCATTTATAATTCATACTTCCTAATATGTACTAATGGATTAATTATCTTGTAAATAAGAATTCTGCTGAGCAATACATGAAGGATAATATAGGTTTTCGCACCCTCAGCCCTTAGGGCTTTTTATACTGTCAGAATTTATCAGCAAGTTATTCCCATGAACAGGAGACAACATTGTCACTTTATCTTAGCAGGCATTCTTGCTGACCCTCCTCAAAACCCTCCTTTTCTGCCAACAGGCTGCAATTCCATTTCAGCAGTCAATGAAAAAAAACCAACCAAAACCAACACAGTGAGCCTAAAGGTTACTAGGCAGTGAATTTGTGGAGCAAGTGCTTGAATGAAAACACAGAGACCTGTGAACACATTTTTTCCCCCCAATATTCTACAACTTTATTGATTACAGAGCTATGAAAACAGCTGCTTAATTCTTTTAATTCCCCATCAGAAAATGGCTACTGCAATAACTTTAAAGAAGCTTTGCTATAATCTTTTATTAATATCTGCAACAGACAGACTGCAGATACAATTTTGCAGATGCAAAATAGAACTATTTTGTATGACTTAGAACAAGTTATACATGGTCATCACGCACCACGGCGACATGTCTTTTAGATACCTCCAGGGATGGCGACTCCACCACTTCCCTAGGCAGCCTGTTCCAATGTTTGACAACCATTTCAGTGAAGAAATTTTTCCTAATATCCATCCTAAACCTCCCCTGGTGCAACTCGAGTCCATTTCTTCTTGTCCTATCACTTGTTACATGGCAGAAAAGACCTGCCTCGTGACAACACCCGTTCAGGTAGTTGTAGAGGGCAAAAAGGTCTCCCCTCAGCCTCCTTTTCTCCAGCCTAAACAACCCCAGTTCCCTCAGCCGTTCCTCATAAGACTTGTGCTCTAGACCTCTCATCAGCTTCGTTGTCCTTCTCTGGACCTGTTCCAGTACCTCAACGTCTGTCTTGTAGTGAGGGGCCCAAAACTGAACACTGTACTTGAGGTGGGGCCTTACCAGTGCTGAGTACAGTGGGACAATCACTTCCCTAGTCCTGCTGGCCACACTATTTCTGATACAAGCCAGGATACTGTTTGCCTTCCTGGCCACCTGGGCACACTCTTGGCCGGCTGTCTACTAATACCCCCAGGTCCTTTTCTGCCAGCCATCTTTCCAGACACTCTTCCCCAAGCCTGTAGTGCTGCATGGGGTTGTTGTGAAACAAGAGCAGGATGCAGCACTTGGCCTTCTTGAACCTCATACGATTGGCCTCGGCCCATTGATCCAGCCTGCCCAGATCCCTCTGCAGGGCCATCCTAACCTCAAGCAGATCAACACTCCCACCCAACTTGTTGTTGGTGTTATCTGCAAACTTACTGAGGGCGCAGGTCCAGGTCATTGATAACAATATTAAACAGAGCTGGCCGCAGTACTGAGCCCTGGGTAATAGCACTTGCGACCAGATGCCAACTCAAACAACATTCACAGCATTTCTCTCATCCACTAAGTGGGTCACCTTGTCATAGAAGGAGATCAGGTTCGTCAAGCAGGACTTGCCTTTCATAAACCCATGCTGACTGGACCTGATCGCCTGGTTGTCCTGCATGTGCCTAGTCAAGCAGAACCTGCCTTTCATAAACCCATGCATGATAGCACTCAAGTTGATCTGCTCCATAACCTTCCACAGCACCGAGGTCAGACTGACAGGCCTGTAGTTCCCTGGATCCTCCTTCTGGCCCTTCTTGTGGATGAGTGTCACATTTGCTAACCTCCAGTCAACTGGGACCTCCCCGGTTAGCCAGGACTGCTCATAAATGATGGAATGTGGCTCGGTGAGCACTTCTGCCAGCTCCCTCAGTACCCTCGGGTGGATCCCATCCAGCCCCATAGAGTTGTGTGTGTGTCTAAGTGCTGTAGCAGGTCACTCACCATTTCCTCTTGGATTATGGGAGCTTCATTCTGCTCCCCATCCTTGTCTTCCAGCTCAGGGGGCTGGATACTCAGGGAACAACTGGTCCTACTACTTCAAGACTGAGGGAAAAAAGGCATTAAATACCTCAGCCTTTTCCTCATCCTTGGTCACTATGTTTCCGCCCCCATCTAATAAAGGATGGAGATAATCCTTAGGCCTCTTTTTATTGCTAATGTTTTTATAGAAACATTTTTTACTGTCTTTTATGGCAGTAGCCAGATTGAGTTCTAGGTGGGCTTTGGCCCTTCTAATTTTCTCCCTATATAGCCACACAACATCTTTATAGTCCTCATGAGTGGCCTGCCCTTTCTTCCAAAGGCCATAAATTCTCCTTTTTTCCCTGAGTTTCAGCCATAGCTCTGTTCAGCCAGGCCGTTTTTTTTCCCCGATGGCTCGTTTTTTGGCACACGGGGACTGCCAGCTCCTGTGCCTTAAATATTTCCTTCTTGAAGAATGTCCATCCTTCCTGGACTCCTTTGCCCTTCAGGACTGCCTCCCAAGGGACTCTGTCTTCCAGACTCCTGAAAAGAAGTCCAAGGTAGCAGTTCTGCTGACCCCCATCCTTGCTTCTCCATGAATCAAAAACTCTATCATTTCATGATCACTATGCTCAAGACGGCCACCAAACTTCACGTCACCCACAAGTTGTTGTTCACAAACAACAGGTCCAGCAGGGCACCTTCCCTAGTTGGCTCCCTCACCAGCTGCGTCAGGAAGTCTTCCTCAACAAACTCCAATCAACTCCTAGACTGTTCCCTCTCTGCTGTATTGTATTTCCAGCAGACATCTGGTAAGGTGAAGTCCCCTACGATGACAAGAGTTCGCGATCTTGAGACTTCTCCCAGCTGTTTGTAGAATATTTCATCTGCCTCTTCATCCTGGTTGGGTGGTGTATAACAGACTCCCACCATATCTGCCTTGTTGGTCCTCCCCCTGATTCTTACCCATAGACAGTCAATCCTATTGTCACCATCATTAAGTTCTAGACATTCATAGCACTCCCTAACATACAGTTACATAACATGCAGGGCCACCCCACTGCTTCTCCTTCCTTGCCTATCCCTTCTGAAGAGCTTATAGCGATCCATTGCAGCATTCCAGTCATGTGAGTCATCCCACCACGTTTTCATGATGGTGACTACATCATAGTTTTCCTGCTGTACAATGGTTTCCAGCTCCTTCTGTTTGTTGCCCATGTTGCATGCATTAGTGTAGAAGCATTTCAGTTGGGCTATAATTGTAATAATAATGCTTTAAAAGTATCATTGTATTTTGATTGATACATAAAACAGTATAAATATTGCTTTCTTGGTAGCTATAAGTCATTTTCAAAATGTTTGGATTCAGTTATTCAGGAAATGTATAAAGTGGTGTCTCAATGTTGCTTTAAAATCCAGATAAAATTTTATCAACTAAAATTCTTTTTTCTGGGTGGGGGTGGTATTAAAAAATTGGACTGCTGCAGTTTAACCCCAGCCAGCAGATAGAACCATGCAGCCGCTTGCTCATGCCCCACCCCAGTTTGGATGGCGGGGGAGAATTGGAAAGGTAAAAGTGAGAAAAAAACTTGTGGGCTGAGATAAAGACAGTTTAATAGGTAAAGCAAAAGCTGTGCACACAAGCAAAGCAAAACAAGAAATTTGTTCACTGCTTCCCATCAGCAGGCAGGTGCTCAGCCATCTCCAGGAAAGCAGGGCTCTACCATGTGTAACTGTTATTTGGGAAGACAAATGCCGTCACTCCGAACATCCCCCACTTCTTTCCTCTTCCCTCAGCTTTATATAGTGAGCGTGATGTCATATGGTATGGAATATCCCTTTGGTCAGTTGGGGTTAGCTGTCCCGGCTGTGTCTCCTCCCAACTTTTTGTACGCTCCCAGCCTACTCGCTGGCAGGGCAGTGTGGGGAGCAGAAAAGGCCTTGACAGCTTCACAACAACCAAAAACACTATACCAGCTGCTAGCAAGGAAGTCAAGCCCATCCCAGCCAAAACCATGACAACCATCTACACATATTAAAGGAAAATGGGGACCACTTTGGTCAGATCAGGCTACAGTTTTAATATTATTTACAGTGACAGAATGTGGAAGCTAATCTTTTTCCATAAAGCTTCATTAATTTAGAATAGAATAGAATAGAATAGAATAGAATAGAATAGAATAGAATAGAATAGAATAGAATAGAATATTTCTACAATAACTACAATGATCATCTAGTCTAACTGCCTGACCACTTCAAGGCTGACGAAAAGTTAAAAAATGTTATTAAGGGCAAATGCCTCTTAAACACTGACAGACATGGGGCATCAACCACCTCTCTAGGAAGCCTGTTCCAGTGTTTGACCATCCTCTTGGTAAAGAAATGCTTCCTAACCTTCTCTGAACCTCCCGTGTTGCAGCTTGGAACTGTTCCCATGCGCCCTTTCAGTGGATACCCAGAAGAGATCAGCACCTGCCTCTCCACTTCCCCTTCTCCGGAAGCTGTAGAGAACAATGAGGTTGCTCTTTTTGAAAAAAAAAAAACCCCAACAAACAACCCCCTACTCACCCCCAAAAAAAACCAACCCACACCAAACCACAACTTAAATTCCTACTGAAAAGCTTAAGGAAAATTTCAGATTCTGCAAAGGGCCTATGGAAAGGACAAATCATCTCCTACCCTCTAAAAAAGAAATTACAGATTTACCTGTTCATCCAGGCAGAATTCTTTAACTAGTGACCTAACAGCACTGTATTAAATTTTTAAGGAAGGTGGCCAAGGCACAATATTTGAAGACAACTCTGAGTCAATTTATATACATTATTTAAATAAAATAATAACCTACTGTAGGTGTCACGGTCCATTCCTCGGTGGACGCGTGATGGTTCATTTCAGCTGTGATCTCGAAGCGCAGAAAGAAATGGCATCAGGCCCAGGGAGTTATGCTTTCAACACACAATCACTTTATTGGTTTTGCCCGTAAAGCAGCTTGCGATAGAAAGAAAGAAGAATAGGAAAGGTGAAGTAAAAAGGGGGGAAAGAGGATTATAGCTACCACCACGGATCCACAGGCGTCCCAATGGTCCCGAATCCAGAAGGCGTTCCGCTGCTTCTTCATCGACTGTCGTGGTTTTTCGGTGGGGAAGATCTTTGGAGATCGGTTGTTGAGGAACCATCTTTTATGTTAGGTAGCACACCTCGCTCCTCCTTGGACCCACCTCCACTCCACCTCTGTCCTGTGGAAAGGTGCCAATCTCCACCTGTCTGGAGTAAGGCTTCCACGCATGCCCGGAGAGGAGTGTCTGAGGCATGGTCAGCTTCAGAGGCGGGCAGCTTCTTACCAGGAGGTGTGTTTTTGTATTATAATGACATTATAATGAGGAAAGTTCAACTGAGGTTCGAGATTACTTCATCGATGCTGTCACAGCCAGTGCGGTCCATCTTCTTTGACAGCAGTTCTTCACTTTGCTGCTCCAGTAGAATAGGCTTGTACCATGTTCTGATATTGTCCATACTTTTGTACCAAGCTATGGACATGGCTCGTACCCCCGTACAATGGTCTCACCTCAGTCCATTCTCTAAGTCTCATGACAGCCAGCTCAGCGAGCTGCTGCAAACTCACGTCAAGCTGTTAGCCCAGGTTTTGGGGGCCTAGTCGCTGATGAAAATGTTGAGACAACGCTGATCTGATCGACTCTTACAGTAGGCCATCTATATTAAAGTATAAGTGTTGTCACATACCGTAGTATCAAGAATTTCTGTAAATTCTGAACCACATCAACTGAAGCTATTAATGCAATACATTCAAAAACAGAGGAAAAAAGTGAATGATAACCTAAACAGGAGTCACAAGACATTGTCTGGAGTGAGCTAGACATAATATCCCATACTTGTTAATGTATTTTACACCATTATAGTACATATCATGAATTTTAGCAAGAACACTCCTATTTGATAAAGAATATTACAAGAGAATCAGTCAAGTAATGCAAAATATCACTTGTTAAACTCGCTTATTTCTTAGCAGCAACCATCAATACCAAAACCATCAATAGCAAAATCCGTACAGCACAAAATAGTATGAAATTTCTAAACTTAGAAAATTTCTAAATTCCATTTAATGGTATGAGAACTGCTTCACTGAAACAAAGGATGATAATGCAACAGTATTGTGCACTTATGTTATCTAATTAGCTTATTCAAATTGTCTAAACAAGTTTGAAAACTTACTCATTATAAAATGTATGAAAATTTCAAAGCATACAAAGTATCTCAAATTCTAGCGTCCAAGATACTCAAATGTACTTTCACAATTCATAAACAGTATGAACATATGTAGAAATCAAATATTTTCAAGATGTATTGAAGAACTCAAAACTAACTACCTGTAATTCTGTGAATTCTGTGAATTCTGTGAATACCTGAGAAACATACTAGAATTGAAAGACAGTTTAAGTATATAAATAGTAGGCAATACCAACATCATTCATATACAATAACTATAGTGATAATTCAATCCCCCTGATAGGATCATGTGATAAAAGGCAGCACAATTACAAGCACCTGAGACAGCTGAAGACCCAAACTCTATGATATGGAAGGGATATCTGAATACTAATACATACATGCGTGTGTGTATATATACACACACAAATATACATGCATATATAGATATAAAATGTAGCTAGACGTATTTTCCTTGGTTACATATGAATTTTATATTCGTATTTTTTAATTACACTCTGACTTCAAGGAGAACAAAGTTGTAAAGAGTTGTTCCTTACGAAAGACAAACCACAAACACAATCTGTAAAAAAAAATCTGTTCTTAAGTTAATTAAGCATTGCCTTGAAGGAAAAGAAGCATGTACTTGTACTTTCAAGTTATTTTCAACATTCTCATTTTGACAAGCTCACGTCATGAGCTGAAAAGTGACAATTTGAATTTAACAAGCCAAACTAAGATTACATCCAACAATGTTTCCCAGTGCACCAGCCTCTTTCCTGCTCCACCTGACCTTTCAATGCGTGGTTCAGAGACTACTGGATTAGAGATATTAATAAGTGACAGGTGCAACCAATTAATCAAGCAATGATGTAACTGTGACTTCCAGTCTTAAACATGAGGCTTCTTCAGCAAATAATGCTTTTCAATTAATGAACTTCTTATGGCTTCTTATCAGCCAAACTTAAGAACAACTTCAAAAGCTCTGTACTGCTGATATACTGCACAATAAAAAGTGAATACTTCACATTTTTGCTGTGAAATTATCCAACTGTGACTATGGTATGTTTTGCTGTTCTCCAACTTGGGAAGTTGTCAAACAACGTGCATTAACCCTTTTACTGGGAGGATCACAACTTTTCAGATACACAATGAGTCAAAATGAGAACTAATGGCAATGGTGATGACAATTATATGTCTACTTAAATCTATCAAAAAAGGATACAAGAAACCAAGTAGCCAAATATGGCTAAAAGTCTGATGAACTTCATTCCCGACTTACACTTGGGATCTGCAGAACTCAGATATTGTCTCATTGGAAATATTATTATCAAGGAAAATGCAATGGGAACAAGAAGTCTGCGGTGGAAATTGTGTTTTCCTCCTTCCATGCCTGTTTTTCTTCTATCCATTTTGGCCTCTTCACAGTGTCCACTTTTTTAAGTGCTTGTTTCTCCTCACCTGTGTATTTCTTATCTCTCTCACATCTTATCCCTCTTATTTACACATACCATTCTGTGATTCTGTGATCATGCAACAAGGGAAATTCCAGTTACATGTTACGTTTTTTTTCACAGTGAAGGTAGTCAAATACTGGAACATGCACCCAAAGAGACTGTGAAATCTCTGTCCTTGGAGATATTCATAACTGGAATGGACAAAGCCCTGACCAATCCGATGCAAGTTGGCCCTGCTTTCAGTAGGGGGTTAGGCCACGTGACCTTGCAACCTAATTTATTCTATGATTCTATATCTGCCAGAACATACTATTTTCCAAGGAGCGGAATGAACCCATACATTTCTTTAATTTCTCTGCTTATGGAGAATGGTATTGCAGTGTAGGCAAAGTGCTTAAATTTATCTCTAAGAACCACTCCATTGGTTATTCATCATATTTTTGATCATCACCTGTGCTTTGTCCCGTAGAGAGACTGCTTGCAGTCCCTCCAAGAGAGAGGTAAAGTGTTTTATCATGGCCGGCTCTCCATCTGTCCATCGATTTACAAAATTCAACACATATAATGCTTTTGCTAAACATTCTGGCAGTGTGCCTAGGGCCATTCCCCCTTTTTGTTTTTGCAATATGGCTTTGAGTGTCCCATGGGCCCATTCCACGATGGCTGGGCCAGTAGGAGAATGGGGGATACCTGTAAAGTGGGAAAACTTCTGGGCCCACGTGATCTGCGCGGGCCCTGTGGAACTGAAACAACCATCTCCGTGAGCATCCTCCAGGCATCGCGGCACCTGGTTCCGAAAAGGCACCAACTGTGCAATACGTGAGCCTTCAGGAATTTGACACAGAGGAGTAGGAGTCCATACCATAATTTGAATTCCCCCGTAAAGTCCACATCGATAACACCAGGCAATACAAACAGTCCCTGGCGTGTTGCCGACAGGCGGGGGCTGCCGGAGGCGGGGGGAGGGGAGGAGGGGGTGTGTGCAAATCTGGCTCCTACTCAGGATCAACTGGCCCGGGATCGAAAGGGTAGTCTCCAGGCGACTCTTTCAAGGTTTGTAATACACGCTGACAATCCGCATTGGCATTTTCTATTGCTAATTTTAACAACAACGCCTCTTTGGCTTCCATGTTATCAACTTGCTTATTGATAGCCTCTGTAGGCGATCAATAAACGTCATATAAGGTTCATTGACACCTTGTTTAACGGTTGCAAATGATTTTATTGCCTTGCAGGTATCAGGCACTTTTATCATGGCTTGCTGAGCTAGCTCTGCTAACTGTCTCAAAATTTCGGGAGCTAACCGTGCCTGCAATTGTGGTGAGTCAATTGGTGCTTCTCTGAAGAGTTGGGGGATATCTGCTCCATGCAAAGGATCCGCATCTTGTCTTCCTAAATTGTCTACTGCT
>NW_009646928.1:7750096-7750336 GCF_000708025.1 Charadrius vociferus | reverse complement strand
CTTCCTGGTGTCCCAGAGAGGGGACTGGGATGTCTTAGCCAAAACCAGGGCACGGCATGGCTGGGTTTGGTCTGACCTCTGGGCAGGGGAGCGCAGGGCAGGGTTAAGCACAGTTCGACAAGCTCTGTGAGCAGCTATCTGGGAATAGAATATAATAAAATTATAATTCTTGTGGATTGAGAGCACGCTGGCACCCGCGCAGCCCTCTTGCCCCGCTGCCGTGGCACACGTACAATGGCC
>NW_009646928.1:7746480-7748339 GCF_000708025.1 Charadrius vociferus | reverse complement strand
AGAGTCCGACGGTGGGGGGGCGGGGGCTGCGGCTGCAGACGTAGGAGGGGCTCACCTCGAAGCGGTACAGCAGGTACTGCCCGAAGAGAAAAGCCGTTTCCAGCAGCGAGCGGCACAGCAAGTGCAGGACGTAGGCGCGCATCAGCCCATCCTGCTTGATGCGGCGCCGGCCGGCGTGCTTCTCTCCACCCTCCGGGCTCTTCTCCTTCTCCACCTCGATCTCCTCAAAGATCATGGGGTCCTCTTCATTATCGTCCTCCGCCTCCTCGTAGTCCCGCCCGGCTCCCCGGCGCACCACCGGCATGCGTGCCCGCCGGGCTGCTGGTGCCCGGCGCCGTGAAGACTCGGGCATGCGGGCAATGCGGTGCATGGCGAAGCCCAGGTAGAGGACCGACGGCGTTGCCACCATGATGATCTGGAAGATCCAGAAGCGGACGTGGGAGAGCGGGGCGAAGGCGTCGTAGCAGACGTTCTCACAGCCGGGCTGCTGCGTGTTGCAGACGAACTTGCTCTGCTCGTCGTAGTAGATGGACTCACCCCCCACGGCTGTCAGCACGATGCGGAAGACGATGAGGACGGTCAGCCAGATCTTGCCCACGAAGGTTGAGTGGTTGTTGATCTCCTCCAGGAGCCGCGTCAGGAAACTCCAGCTCATCCTGGCCAGGCAGGTGGCTCAAACCCTGTGGGGAAGGGTCAGGAAAACGGGCACTGAGCAAACCAGCGTGCGCCTCACCGGGTCCCCCCAAACCCCCAGCTGTCACCCCAGCACTGCCACTCTCCCCTTCCCAGCACCGACATCCCTTCCCTTACCCACAGGTCCACAAACACAGCCCTGCCTGGGCAGCCATCCCAAAACCACGTCCCATGCCCAGCGCCTCCTCCCCACACTCCTGTCTGCATCCTGCTCCCGCCCCGCCACCAGCCAGGTGGGTGGAGGGTACCCGGGGAAAGGCTGCAACGTCCCTGTTCCCCGCAGGACACATCAGCTGGAAGAGTGAGCACATCCAGGGTAAACACGACAGCGTGGGGCAGCGCCAGCTGGGGACTGTGAGGGGACAGGAATGGGACAGAACCACCTCCTCCGCCCCTGGCACCGCAGCACCCGTTTGCCACCTGGTCCTGGGCAGGTCCCCAACCAGCGCCGCACCCTGTGCCAGCACCCACACCCTCCCACGGGGGGTCCACGGGCCCCTGGAGGAATGCAACACAGGGCAGCCCCTCCAGCCCGCTGCAGCTGCCAGTTCCGAGCCCCGGCCAAAGAGGGTCCCCTGAGCAGCATCCCCCACCACGTGCCCACCAGCCGGGCCCTCTGCACCCCACAGAGCTCCTCCTCAAGGGCCAGCAGAGATGCAGGATCACTCTGCCCCACCAAATCTCCGTGCTGTGCCCTCCCTCCTGCAGGGCCCCCAACCCTCAATCCTTACGAGCCCCCAAAGCCCATGGTGGCCACAGCATCCCCCACCACGTGCCCACCAGCCGGGCCCTCTGCACCCCACAGAGCTCCTCCTCAAGGGCCAGCAGAGATGCAGGATCACTCTGCCCCACCAAATCTCCGTGCTGTGCCCTCCCTCCTGCAGGGCCCCCAACCCTCAATCCTTACGAGCCCCCAAAGCCCACGGTGGCCAGCGGTCAGAGCACCCTGCAGCCCGATGGCAAGAGCTGGTGGGTGGAGAGGAGCAGGAGAGCGATGGCGAGGGGCAGCGTGGAGCGGCCAAGAAATTGCACAAAGTCCCGGCGAAGCAGCTGACACCGGAGATCGGGGAGGAAATTACGAGGACCACACCACAGCTCCGGGCCAAAGGTGAAGACGCAAGAGGAGACACCCCACCACCACCACCCCCACCCCCTGGTTTCAGCAG
>NW_009646928.1:7745640-7746463 GCF_000708025.1 Charadrius vociferus | reverse complement strand
GGGCAGCAGGTGGCAGGGCTGCCCGGGGGAGCAGAGGGGATGTGTCCCCACAGAGACTCCAGCTTCCCCTACGCCTCGCCTGCCCTCTGGCCAGCCCCGTCTCATCAGCTCTGGCCAGGGCACGTCCCTGCGGACGATGGCTCCCGCTGCACTCACGCCACTATTGTCCAGAATAAGAGGATGTTTTTGGCTTAGCTCAGCCTGCCTCCCCAGCAACCTCGCCTAAACAGAAAAGCCCCTCCAGCACAAGCACCCAACGGGGGACACACTCTCACTGCCATCCCGGTGCTTGGCAGAGCCCGGCTGAGCCGTGAGAGGTGGCACGGGCTGGCACCAGGCACCCAAACCCAGCCCATCAGAGCCACCGTCCTCCTTTTGGTCGAGCACCCAGCAAGGTCTCGCTGCTGCCCTGTCTCCCCAGCGCGAGGCCCTCTCTCTCCCACCACCCCACTGGAAGGAGGATGCTTTATGTCTGCCTTTAGCCCATGCCAGGCAGCAGCACACTGCCCTGACCCCAGGGTGAGGGGCTGGGGCAGGGGACAAGGCGAGCGCACCAGGCAGGAGGGCAGCCCTGGAAGATGCCAAGCCCAAGGAAAGCAAAAGCACACACATGGGCACTGCCGTGGTGGCGGCCAAGGGCGAGTGACACAGGGACAGACCTCAGCGTGGGTCAAGAGCTGCAGTGGGCACAGCCGGGGCAGCGCAGAGCTTTCCCCCCACCCGGGACAGGGCACCCCCCCGCGAAGGGCAGGTAGCCAGAGCCCAGCTCTGTGCCGAGGGGGCCAAGCCACCCGCCGCCTCCCGGCCACGCCATGAAGTCAGG
>NW_009646928.1:7743438-7744900 GCF_000708025.1 Charadrius vociferus | reverse complement strand
GGTCCCGGTCCCGGTCCCGGCTCGGGCAGGGGGAGAGGGGGGAAACAGCGCTCCGGCCATGAGGCTCACCTGCAGGATAACCTCCTGCCCCACATCACACCGAATTTTTCCTCTCTCCCGGTGAAGAGAAAGGCAGAGGGTGGAAGAAAGGAGGGACCTGGTGGCACCAGAGGAGAGGTGGCCCCAGAAGGTGGTGGGAACGTGGAGCGAAATGTACCTGTGTGGTGGGAATGTGTTTCAAATCTCTTGAAGACGGTGCGGCTACTCGTGCCCCAGGTGAGGTCCCTGCAGCCAGGGCAGGGCTGAGCACGCAGCACCTCCAGATGTGCCTGTAGAGGGTCACCACTGCTCTTCTTGGGCAATAGCACCGCTCTCCCAAGGCCGGAGTGATGGCATCGGTGGCTTTGAGTCACCACTCTGAAGCCGTGGGCTGTCCCTCTGCCAGAGCACCATGGCTACTCACTTTCTGCACTGCTAAAATTGGCTCTGGGGTTTTTTATCGGGGTTGAGTCCCCTCACTGGGCCAACCATGCCTGTGACATCCTGGGCAGAGAGCACCCTGCCCTTGTGCTCTTGCGTGGGGACAGGAAGGGATGCCGGGCTGCCTTGTGCAACCCAAATAGCCAGGGGGAAGCTGGTGTCTGCGTAAGCTCATGAAACACGTGCTCCCTCCTGCAGAAGGGTTTCCACCAGCAGGCACTGGACTGGTGGGCGCAGCACCCTCGCCCACCTCCTGCGGGCAGCACTGGGGGCAAGGAGCGGGGTGGGAAGTGTGGCTGCCGCATCCGGTGTGGGTTTTTGGTTATTCTGGGCCCACTGAGTAATGGCAGCCCTGACGCTTCCCCTGCTGCTTCCCAGCAACAGCCACCATGGCACTGCCCCAGAGCCCACACAGTCCAGGCACGGGCTCGGTGTTCTCGCATGGGAGGACAACTGGAGGCCCCCAGAGCAGCGTGCTACACCCCGATATGGGCACGGGTATGTGCACAAGAGGCACGAGGAAAGGGTCCCACTTTGGGCTCTCTTGCTCAATCCTTCCTTGCCCCCTGCTCATGGACGGGTCCTTCCCGGGTGACAGCTTCAGCCATACGGAGGGAGAGCTGCAGCAGAAGGAAGGGGATTTGACCTGGCCATGAAGAAACAATTTCCGTTGAATCCCGCCCCCACACACGCAACAGCAGCGTTAACATTTCTGGAAAGGGAAATGCATGTTGCAGATCCAGCAACCCCTGGGCACCATCTCCATCCCAGGCCAGGAGCGACAGGCAGAGGTGGATGCAGGGAGACAGCGAGCCAGGCACAGGAGCTCAAGCTTTTGGAAGGATGCAGGGAAGCGTCTAGGGCAGGGAGGCAGCCTGGGGCTGCAGCCAGGTGACACCCACAGTGTGGCATGGAGAGGTGGAAGCAGAGCAGGGGCCAGCACGAAGTCCATGTCCCAGCGGGCTGGGGAGGGCTGGGGAGG
>NW_009646928.1:7733469-7743374 GCF_000708025.1 Charadrius vociferus | reverse complement strand
TTCCCTACAGTCACCACTAGTTTTCAAGTGTTCCCAGGTCTCGCCTCCAGCCTGGCTTCACCCCAAGGCAGCCCAGAAGTTTGCCAGGGACTTACTTTGACTCTGGTGCTCAGCACGTTAAGAACAAGCCCCCGTTGCAGCCTCGCATTAAGCTGGAGAGCGTGACCCACCGCGACACCACAAAACCGAGGCCGTTGCAGCCAGAGCAAAGCCGCTTGCTGGGCCGGGGCCAGGCACAGCTGCTGCAGCGTTTTTGAGCAGCACAACCCATCCCACGCCTGGGCTGCGGGGCAGAGCGTGCCGGGGGAGGCCCTGCTCAGAGCTGGTGTCGGACATCCACCGTGGACAGGCGTTACTGTGCTTGTCAGCATCTGGCCACTGGCGTCAGAGCCCTCCTGTTTCCCTCCCCCGCAACGGTGCCCTGCGTGCCCCTGGGCTCTCCCTTCATCTTGAGCTTGCAACACCCAAGCGCCTGCAGAGGCATCACCCTTTCGGCCTGGGGCAGAGAGCAAACCCACAACAGCCGGGAAAGGAAGGCGATGGGCGAAGGGTGTTGCCCACCCTCATCCCTTCCCACATCAGCTGAGGCTGACGGAGCCCGGGCCCATCACGGGCAGGAAGGATGTGCAAGACCAGCAGCCTCACGGGGTCCGCCTTGGAGATGAGCTTTGCAGAGGAAACAGGAGCACTGTCACCAGCCACAAAACCCAGGATCAGCCCCAAACCACTAAGTCTGTGGGGCAGAGCCCAGAGCTGGAGCAAGCGTGTGGAGCATGGCAGGGCAGCTGCACAGCCTGGTGAGAGCAAGGGGGGGACAGCAATCAAGGAGATATGTCTGAGGGAGAGCTTAAGTGTAGGCACGAGGAGAATATCCAATTCTGGGACAAATGCTACAGCTCAAGAGGGATGTGGGAAGAGCTCCCACAAGCAGCCCCTGCTCGGCCACAGCACCACGCTGGAGACACCCTCAGGGACTCCATCGCCAAACCCTGCTTCAGTTGCCAGACACGGGTGCCAGGGAGGGTGGCAGGGCCCAGTCTGGCTCTTGATAGCAGCCTCAGTTCCTGCTCTAATTGATAGGGCAGGACGGGCTGGGCCCTGCGATGACTGCCTCTGTTTATGGGGATGGTGGCAGTGTGGCAGATGGTGGGGCTGGGCGACCCAGACGTGTTTGCTATGGGGTGGCGTGGACCCTGCCTGGCAGCAAGACGAGGAAGGGGTGAGCTACCTCCACCCTCCATGAGTGGGGCCGCAGTCGGGCAGGGCTGGCGGTGGGCAGGGTGAGGCCTTAGCAGCAAACATGCTCTTCCCGGATTAAATAACTTGCGTGGCACTGGGACAGGGAGCAGACGGCTCCGTTAGGGACTGTTTGTCCTGTTACGGGACAGCTCGACAACTAACTTAATAACCTTCTGATAACAGGCAGAGGCACGCTCTGTCACAGGAGCACAAAGGGCAATGACCATCTCCTGTAACAGAAGCCAAGAGAAGGATGAGATGGCTCCAAAATAATGCTCCCTTTCCCTTTTCCCTGCTGCTCGATTATGCAGCACGGTGTGGGGCACATAGGACTGCCCCTGCTCACCTCCCTCCTGCTAAGGTCTCCTTCCCAGTTCCTGACTTCTGCTGGCACCCCAGTACCACATGTGGCACTCAAGTGCAGCCTGCGCTCTCTGTTCTTCCCCCGCCAGCCAAGCTGGAGGGCAGCCCAAAGGGAAGGGGTTTACACAGCCCCGGGCCATTGCTCTCTAAGTTGGGTACGGAGCATTGGCACTCGCAGGAGGGATGAAGCTGGCCAGGCAGGTCCGCAAGCCGCAGGGAACGTGTGCCCTTTGCTGCTACATCTCCAGTCCCCTGGAGATGAGGCCAGCAGGGATATTCTGCTAAAAGTAAATGACCAGTCCCTCTAGTCACCCAGTCTGATTAGAAACAAGGCTTCGTTAGTTAGACATAGCGCAAGGGGGCTGACAGCTAGCCCACAGGCCACGCATGCTCAAGGGACTACTGCTTTAGAAGGCAGAGACACAGAGTGGGAAGCACTGAAATAGCCAAACCCGTGGCTGAGGCATCATTTTCATCGATGAGTTGAACAGCAAAGTAAGACAGGGCTGGTATGTGCCTATAGAAAAGCAGTGGTAGCTTCAGGCTCATGGCAATGGCCAGGCTGAAGCCAGAGCCCTCGGCTGCCTGCAGCCTGTCTCCAGAGCCCTGTGGCCACTCCAGGCCTGGGCATCCCTCCAGCTACACACACCTCGAGAAGAACCTGCTCCAGGCAGATAGAGGCAGGGAAATGCTGAGATTCAGACCAGCCTTGCTCCGTGCTAGCACTGGAGCCGAGTGCATCCAGAAAAGGAAAGAGGAACGAAGGGGAAAAAAATCAAGAGTGTTTAAGAGCACAGCTCAGGGATGGCATGTTCAGGGTTATGACAGGCAGAAGACATCTGCGGGTGGTTCAACAGATATCACACCTTTCCATAAGGCCTGGCTTTCCTACGCAAACCCTGTTCCTGCACAGTCATCAGTCGGGGCTGCCTGCGGTATGGGAGCGAAGGAGTGTGTCAGGGAAGCCCTTGCAATGACACCAGTTAATGCTACCACTATGCCTAGTGTGGGGAGCCCCACAGCAAAGTGTTCACGACCACGAATAAACCACAAACGGGTTAATCTGATAACAAGCAGGACAAAACCCTAAGGGAAAACAAAGCAAGTGAGGCAGGATGCAGGTTGTGGCAGCAAATGTGAGCTTCCCTGTCAGTGGCCCGAGGAATGCAGAAGAACAGGGAGCTGTTAACGGGACCAAGAGGCTACTGCTGAGCTGAGGGCACAGACCTGCAGAGATGTGGCACGGAGCAGGTGCAAATGAGTAGTCACTTCTGCAGTAAAATCCGTGACGAGCTATAGACAGGCACACCGCTGAAACCTTTGGTTCTGGCAGTCCACACCTTGTGAGGTCCCTCAAATGCATACCCAGACACAGGCATGGCAGAGCAAAGGTGCAGCTGAGCTAAGATGGAAAAAGCAAGCTCCAAGGATGGGCTTTTCTCAGGGCATCAGCTTAGGCAGAAGATACATCAAATGAGCTGATCCAATAACTCCTATTTTGACTCTTGCCCTTTGTGAAAAACACAGCTATAAAAGATGAAGATAGCACTTACACAAGCTCCTTACATGGCAAGACAAAGACAGAAAAGCCTTACTGGTCTTTACCGGCTCAGCTCTCTCAGACTTCTTCCCCCGGACAAAGTGCTAGGTGCTGGCAGTGCTTCCACTGAGCTCACTCCCGCTTGCGGTCTGAGATCGCTCCAAAGGAACAGAGGGCAGCAGCCATATGCCCATTTAGGAAGAGGGGAGAAAGTGAAATGCGTTGTGACATCTGCCTCAAGACAGTATAGATCTTGTCAATCAAGTCTATAGAAGGCTAGATAAAAATATCAGCCACTGCAGACCTTCAGCAACTCGGCTGCTTCTGGAAGTGACAGGAGAAAGTCTAATCGTACAGCAATTCCAAGAAAGCGTCCAACAGTGCGCTGCGAGGTGGCCTTCAGGCCACTACAAAGCATGGCAACTGATCTTCCCACTCTCCTAAGGCTACAAGGATGGCATAGTCGGGTTTGAGCAGGGAGGGAAACTATCTCACCTGCCCAGGTGAGACCAGAACAGTGAGATGCTGCAGGACCCAGTCACTGCTGTGTTCTAGATGACAGGAACTGAAGGCACCGACACCAGCTTTGGGTATGTGGAAAGTCTGGATGTCTGGATTGTTGCAAAGAGCTGCTGCACTCAGTACCCAAAGAAAACAGGCATCAGGTCACTGAAGGACAAATACAGGTCTTTAAAGAAATCAAGATCACCTTGACATAAAATAGAGGTTTTGTCACTAAAGATACAGCAGCAGCCGGAAAACTTGCCCTGAAACCATGGGTTGAACAGTCATAGCAAGACAAAGACACTGCTCTGGGAAAAGCAACCTTCAGTAAAGGTCCCTGCATGGGGTATCAGATCCCACCTGGCAGCATCTTAACGTAACAGGTCCATTTCTGCTCACCCCCACAGGGAACTTTAACTGCATCAAAACACCACACACGGCATCTCCACTTGCTCTTCACTGGGCGGAGTGCAGAGACCCTGTGACACAGCAAGGCCAGGCCAGGCAGCAGCATTTTTTGAGGTGCATGTAAATCTGTGCAGGAGAGGTTGAGACAAGGTAAAGCCTGGTACAGGGAAGAATCTTGGGGCAGGTAGTCCCACCTCCTCAGCAGCCACAGCTCCTGTGTGAGGCACGCCTCCACGGGCCTGCACAACTTGCTGGGGTTGGAAGCCCATAGGATGCTCACCTGAGGCATCACAGGAGAACAACACAACCAGTACCTTCTGTCAGTCTAATCCTGTTTGGGTCTTGTTCCTTGGCTGCTGCTTGGGAGCCAGACAGGTGGAGAAGATTAGCCTAGCAGCCCATCAGCACCCACCCTGAACAGGAGGGGGAGAATGGCTCGAACCCTGAGAGATGACTTTGGGAACCCTTGAGGCTGCTGCAAAGCTAGTATGCAAGATCTTACAGAGACATTAGGCAGTGCAAGAGGACGCAACAAGGAAAGTGTGAGAATTCAATAAATATAAGCTTTTATTACAATAGAAAATAGTAAAACTCATGTTAAAATAGACTCTTGCTTTTGGACTGCTCAGAAAAAGCCTAAGCCTCACTTTTACTTGCCAGTGCCCACCAGGGGTCCTGACCCCTAAGCGACGAGCAACACATCGCTGTGCTAAGAGCCTCACAGCTCCTCCCTCCCCAGTGACAGTGAAAGACTACAGCAGCAGACCGAGCCATGCCCCGCCAGGCAGGCAGGTAAGGGCTCTCTGTGGGATTATTAGTACAACATGCCTCATCCCCTTGTGCAATCAGGCTCCTGTTTGAAGCAGGCAGCTTTAGGGAAGCCATGGACAAGAGGGAGGGGGAGGAAAAGGAAAAAAAAAAACAACAAAAAACAAACCACCAAAACCAACCCAGCAGCAGATAATGGCAGCTGTTCTGAGACAGCTAGGAAGGCAGCAAATACACCTGCTAGAAACATCACAGTACCCAACTGCCTCTGGCCTGTTGTTGGCCTAGTACCACTGCATGTCCCACTGAACATGCTCTGGCCGGGCTCCCCTCTTCCTTCAGTGACACTCCACGTGACCCTGAAGGAGACCAGCAGACACTGCCAACTTAGAACTCGGTGTAGCTTATGCAGTATTACAGGGGACACTTTGCCTCCTCCTTCCACGGCCAGCCCAGTGCAAGTGAGTGACTGTGCAGTCTGGACCATTGTGTGCTCCCCTCCTCCTCACCAAAAAGGGCCAGGGGCAAGAGTAGAGTAGAAAGCAGAGGCCACAGGACAGCAAGGTCAGATGGGAGCGGGAGACACTTCTGCACCATTGCCAGCACAGCAGCACTCTTGACTCCAATTCCCACCAGCCTACAGCTGGCAAGCTCACTCCAGTCCCTCGTACACAGCCTTCCGTAGCTCGATCGAGAACATCTCCTCCCAGGGCCCACGGATCCACTCCACCAACTCTACCAGGAGCTCAGGGCACTCTGTGCGGATGTGCCAAGTGCTCTCCACCTTCAGTACCTGGGAGGGAGGAAGAAGAAGGAGGCTGATGAGCAGGGCCTAGCCTCAAAGGCGCTGATCAGCCCTGAGCCACTATTGCCCAGCGCAGCTGCCAGCTCCTCCCAGTTCCTAAGTGACATCCTTCTCCCTCTCTGCTGCCAACCGCGGTGGTGTCCCTGCATGACTTTTGTATAGCAGCAATTCGCTGTGCTCCCCTGCCTCCATGGTGCAAGGCCCTAGATTAGGATGGGAGATAACAGCCCCAAGACACTCTTGGTAGGAACACGATCTGAGCACAATCCAGCCCCCAGCATCTTGTGTGCCCCATGTCCACCTCCTGGTTACCTCATCATAAAGCATCAGCTTGATGTCACAAGGACAGAGGCGATAGGTTATGACATTGCTAATACTGCTGATCGGCTGCTTCTCCTTCAACTGGATGTTGCTCCTAGCAGGCATTTCTGCCTCATGGTCCTCATCCAAGGAGCACTGCACCTGCCACTGGTGATTCTCCTCCAGCAGAAACAGCATGCTTCGGGTGCTCAGCAGGGTCACAGGGAAAGCAGATGCCCCTAAAAGGATACGAGGGAATACAAGAGGCTTTGCTGAGAGCCTGAGTCACCACAGAACCAGCTTTGCTTTCCGTTCCTCCCCTAGGGAGATCCTTTCCAGCAACAGTAACTGGGTGAACAGCCTCATCCAGCTTCCTGACTGAAGAGGGGGAGCAGGGAAGCTAAATGTGGCTGGGCTTGACCAGGTTATCCAAGCTTATTGCAGGAGCATGCATAGGAAAGACCCAGCAAGCCTTGTCCAGCTCGTGGCCTCATGTGAGGCAGGAAAAGACGCTTGAGTCCTTTGACCTCTTAAACAACACTTTACTACTCCTTAGTTAAAAGTCAGCAGCTTCAGCTAAAAAAAGGCCGCCTTTTTTGGCTTGAATTTGTCTGGCTGTGGATATCTGATGGTTGGAACAGTCAGCACACAAAGTTCAATACCAAGTTGGGATGCATCTTAAGTATGGCAGGAAGCAAAGTAATTTTGATAAACTGTAGGGAGCATAAATATCCAGCTGATTTCAGTGGATGCAAATGAAAAGCACTAGAACTTGGGAGTAAGTCAGATGCACAGAAATAGGGAACCACCAGCAGAACTGGCTGAGGTCACAGGGGATCACAAGCTGCTACAGCAACATGTTGCTTTTCTCGTCACATCTCACTCTTGGGAATTAGTAGGAATATCAGAAACGGGATGTTTAATTAGTCCTGTCTACTTGGCAATGAGGTCTCAGCTGGAACTGCATCCAGTTTTGGGCACCATACTCTAAAAAAGGAGAAAACGGTAGATTAAGAAAAATGCACTTTAAGTTCTCCCTCCCACAGGGTATTTGTTCAGCTTGAGGAGACCAATAAACATACTTTCCACAGATTCCTTCTGATTCTCGTTCTCTTATACCTCCCCAATGGCCAGTGGTGAATAAGGGTGCAAGAACAGTAAAAAACTGGTCAGAATGTGATTAACAGCTAGGTTGTTTTTTCCAGTGTCCCAAGATGAGAAAACACTGTATTTGTTCACTGAAGACTCAAATCCCAGGTTTAGCACATTTCACCCTCAGCAAGTCCTGGAACAGAACCTGATGGCCTCCAGCTGGCTGCTCCTGTCCTACCGTCTCAGACACCTGCTTCTGTTTTCCCAAACCAAGGAACCTTTCAGCTCCTCACACAAACCAGCTGTGAATATGACCCCTCAGCTTTCCCTCAGCTCAGGGCAAGAATCCAGCCCTTAGATAATCTCAATCTTCTCAGAAACCATTCTGAGTTGTCACCAAACCTTGTGTGCAAGACCAACTGCTCTCTAGAGCCTGGACTTCCATGCAGAAAAGGGCTGGGAGACTCACTGGAGATATACAAAGAAGCATGCTTGTATCCTACACATCTCAACAGCAAGAAGAGCCCTCACCCATGCCCCCACCCCATCTCGCTGCCAGACCAATGGCCCAGCTCTTTCCCACAGACTGTACACTAAAAACACAAGCAGACAGCACAAGGTGTGGGACACCTGGCCACTGAGATCTCCCATACCTTGAATCAGGTAGGCCAGCAGGTAGAAGAAACAAGTGTCATCTGCAGTGGCAGCATCTGCGGTCTTGGAGTCCAGCAGAGGCCTGGAGGAGATACAACAGCAAGCTGATCAAGGAAGCACCCCGTTTCCAGTCTAGGCTTGCTGTGAGCTAGCCGCTGTTCACTGTCCTCCTTGGGGGAGGGAGGGACTCATCTCTTCCAGATCTTGCAAAATTCCTCTCTCCTGTTACTCTGCCCACCACCTTGCCAGCTAGGAACCAAATACTTCTTGCAAGGGAGGAGGCTGCCCTATGCCTCCCTCTTTTCCTCCCTCCTGAGCGTTCTGCTGAGGCTCCTCCAGGAGGGCTGGAGTTGCCCTGCCTGGCTCAGTCCCTGACACCCCTCTGCCTGCTCACCCCCTGCACAGCAGGCGCCTGAGCCAGCTGCCTTAAACCTATAACATAGGCCCGGCTGCCGCTCCAGCGGTGCCTCCTCCTGTGCTGCCCTGTTTTGGGCACTACACTTCCCAGGCACCGCTGGACAAGCAAACATCCTCTTCTATCCGAACCCTCAACCTCTCAGAGGCTGTTCTTACCATAGACAGTGTTGTGGATTCATTTCCACAGTGGGGATTTCCTTCACCTTACTCCTATGCTTAGCAGGCAGCTCTTGCATGAGATCTAAAGAGAGGGAGAACACAGATACCTTTTATTGCAAGCCCGAGGGCAGTACATAACAGCTTAAGGTGGTTCTCTAGTCTACAGAGAGGCACTAGAAGTTATGATGCCAGTGGGGTTCTCGCCCAACTTTTTTCTGAGCTGGCAACAAGTGAATTTCCAGCATACATCCAACTGCAGCTCTCCTGGTAGCTCTCCAAGAGCAACTCTTCCAAATTCTCTTCCCCGCCCCCCCCGCTCCCACTACAGCTCTACTCTTACATGTCAGGGTCTGCAGGAACTGGTCACAGCAGCTTTGGTTCCGGATCAGCAGATTGTAGGAGGCTTTTGGGTTCTCAAACTCCATTCGCAAGCTCTGGTGGCGGAGTCCCACTTCCAGATGGGAAATATCAGACAGGTAGTGAGAGTCATTCTTCTTCAGCCAGTCTGCAGGTTGTCCCCTAATCACAGAGCACAGCCCTCAGCTGCAGCAGGCTGCTCCATCTCCTCTCCCACATCAGATGGCAGCAGGGGGGTTTGGCAGAAGAGCCTTTGCATGTCACCACACCTCCAGGGTAAGGCTAGCACAGGCTGGCACTACCCAGCACTCGCAGCCTTGCTGCAGGGTCTCACTTGCCACCATTCTCCTCACCTGATAGCCCCAGTGACTTCCAGCACATAAATCTTGAGATCAGAGGCAACCAGGATTGAGAGGAACTCTCCTTGTCGGCCAAACTTCACCATGACCACCTAGAGCACAGACAGGGTGGGTCATAGCACTGGTCTGTCCCTTGCTCGTTCACCCATGGAAAGGACAAACTCAAACACACTTCAGCTGCCTTCACACCCCACAGTCTCTGGGATGCCACCCCAGAGCAGAACTTACAGGATGGGAAGGAGGACAGCCAAGGAGCTGTAGGAGTGGTGCAGTGGGAGCTCACCTTGAGGAAGCACTGGAACTCCTCGGTGTTCTCCTCAAAAACCTCCATGTCCAGGTACAGCTTTAGGCGATGATCCACAGCACGGAAGTCCCTTGTGTTCAGGATGCCGTTTACAGCTGAGGAGAGCAAACGGTAGGATGGACACTCTGCCTACTGACCAGGTGCTGCCCAAGCATGCAGACTGGCACCAGGGCAGCAGTATCACCCCACTCTGCACACCTGCTTCCATCAAGTCTCTCCTCAAGACAAAGATCCAAAGCCAGGGCTTTCCAGGCCACAGGTCTCAATGTGGAGACATGAGGGGACTCCATCACTCCAACACTTGCTTTTTCAGACATACAAAAGCTTTGGTCTAACCCATCTTCAACCCATGCTCAGCTGTTCAGTCACAGGAGGACACTGCTTTGCTACCAGATTTGGCAGGAGGCAATTCTTTATCACAAAGCCAGAAAGACATTTCTCATTTCAGCTGGTGTCAGCTCAGGTCAGCTTTTTAAAATCTTGACTTTGACTGCGGTAAGGTTAAAGGGGACTGAGGAAGACACCAATAAAACTGCTTAAGAACATAATTAGGCTTTTCAAGCAATTGTTTGACCAAACAATTTATACAATAGCCATGATACTGCCTGGGAGTACACACTTCCCAGCAGAGCCTGT